>NC_079364.1:17614884-17989884 GCF_021018895.1 Seriola aureovittata
AAATGTTGACAGCCCACATCCGACCCTGTAACAATATGGAGGCCAAACCATTGCCTTGCCTTTGGGATCGCTTGTCGATTCAGCATCTGTCTCTTGACTCTCTTTCCTTTTTAATTCTTCCTGTCGCTAACCAGCTATCCATTTTGATTTTGATTTTTGCCATGGATGTAATCTTTTAGCGCACAATCAGACTGAGAGAGCAAACAAGTATACAATGTGGTGCGGCTGGCAACAACAGAAACGTTCCTATCATTGGATTATCACAGTGATCGGCGTTAATACAAAAGAAATAGATAAAAGCAGTTGTCTAACATTTTAAAGATCATTCATTTTAAAACATTCAAAACATTTTGTATTTTTATATATACGTCTGTATATATGTCTTTTCACCAAAATTGTTCTGTTTTGCAAATGATTTCTCGGCCTACTTGCAAAACCTTCATGGCCCGTAGGTTGGGAACCACTGTTTTAAAAATGAGAGGGCTCGTTCTTAAAGAATGATTCTGCGGGTGCCCTCAGCACCACAGAGTGTTTCGTGTCTTTCAGCTCATTGTTTTGGTTTTGTTGTCCACAGGTGTACTGTCCTGGTTCTCACCACTCTCATCAGTGTAGTTTTTGGCTGCAGCAGGCAGCTATTTTTAACCAAAAAGCTCTGATAAACCCACTGTGCACCACCTGCCGAGCATCTAACAGCAGACAGACAAAGTAAGCGAGCAGTTGGTAAACATAGTGGAGCATTTAGCAGCTAAAGAGCCAGATATTTCCATCAGGAGTTAGTGGAGACCAAAAAAAAGCTGATAGAAGAATGAATATTGGACTTAAATTCATCAGATGGACACAAACAGGACTCCAAATGAATGCTAATGCTGCTCTGATTATGCTGCTAAATGTGTAAATAGGCAACTGTTTCCTAGCAAAGTTGCATCTTGTGTCAGTGTATATTAGAAAAAAAGACTTGCACATTGAGATATGCTAAGCAGGAGCTCAGTATCTTGTATGAAAGTTGATTCCTGCAGGCTGCTGATACGTTCAAGATATTTATCCAATCGATACATGAAATGAACAGTTCAGTCCCTTCTTTCTTCAGTTTTCATACTCATATAAGAGAGTTCTGTGTGTCTCAAACCTTCTAGTTCAAATGAAGGGTCATCCAAATGCATCTAAAAGCAAAAGTGTTGATACCTGTGCGCAGGTGTGCCAAAAAGCCAGCCTTCACAGAGAGGAGCATGATGCAATGAATCGGACAAATGGGGATAATCACACACATTTTTGGGCAGGCTATCCTCAAAAGCATTCTTGGTGTTGCTCTTAGCTGTACACCCCAAAAAGTCAGGAAAGTAGTTGTGTGAAGAATGAAAAAAGACGAATTCAAGAGGAGTTCGAATCCTGCAAAGTGTCTCACTTTTACACACCTGGCCAATTGCTGCTTAAAGTGGGTGTGATTGTCAGATTTTTGGTTTCAGAAAGTGACAAAAATGATCAGAATCAACTTGGAAAAAGAATGGATGCTGTTTGACTATCCAACAAGCACTTCTTTGAAAGCGGCAATAATTTGTATATTTAAAATAAGGTCAAGAGAATTATCACTTGAATATGTAGATCCCCTCCGTTTTACAGAGCTTTATAGTGAATTTCCGATCATTGTTGTAAATATTGGAGTCAAATTTGCCATGTGTAAAGAAACATGACTCCAACTTGTTTCCACTGGTCCCAAGAGGACAGAAAAAAACTGTTATTGCAGGTTAATGTAATACTCAGTAGAACTATAAGTGATCAAAATATAATGGTTAGTACATCTTCAATGCAAGTACATTGAACAGTATGCATACGTTTACAATGCAAATAAATCCTTGTCATGCGAGTAAAGCAATTGAATTGAATTGAATTAAATCAAATTGAATCAAATTGAATTGAACTGAGGGATTGATTAGAGTGAAATGGAGAGAGTGAGGTAGGTTTAAAGAAAGAGAAAGCATGACATATAAATGAAAGAATGACAAAGACGGAGAGAGAGAGAGAGTGAGTCAGTGAGAGAGACAAAGGGAAACAGAGGGAGGGTGAGCAACATGGAGGGATTATTAGCGACTCTGTGTGGGGATTATGGAGGAATGCTGAGGTCTGACACACCAGAATGTGATCTCACTCTGGCTTAGTGTCACTTTTCTCTCCTCCACTTCCTCTGGTTTGTTCCACAGGTACACATCAGACTACCAGCCCATATAAGTTCACTCCTGTCACATCACTCACCTGCCTTTGATTCTCTCTCTCTTTCACACACACACACACACACACACGCTTTCACAGCTTGCCTCACCAACTTCACACATGGAGGTGTTCAGTGGGTAGTACAGTTGAAGCATGAGACAATTTCTATGGATTTTCCACCTTTGATGCTGCAGCAGAACAAATCCAATGTCTTTTTCCAGCTGGCTGGAGATCATGAACACTGTATTCTTTCCAGATGAAGTGATTGCACCATATAACTCTGTTGCAACTCTCACACACACACACACACACACACACACACACACACACATCCTTTACACACTGACACACCAACCAAGCTTGCTGTTTAAGACAAATATGTGATAGCCAAGTAAAAGTGTATCACGTAGTTTTGACAAATACTTTACTAACCTCCTCCTCTTTCTTTGTCTCTCTCTCCACCTCTCCTGCAGATCTGACTTTGACCTGGACTATGACAGCTATCACGAGGACTACTATGACAGGTACTGTCAGAAAGCTATGCATGGCAGCTCGCACACCTTATTGCTTGTCTGCGTGTCACAGGAGGCTAAAAGGGATGAGGCTAAAGCAGATTCTTCATCCCTGCTGTCTCCAGTAGTCTCCCCGCTTCCTGTCGCTGTCTGCCACACAGCTGTCAGTCATCCGGTCTTTGCTTACAATGTTGCCTGTTACTGCTCAACAGCCTGGAGCTCACCCGTCACATTGACACACATGCACACAAAGAAATGTGTGCACATAAACTAAAAAAAAAATTTAAAAAATCTGTATTTCCACATACACAGACAGGTGCACACTGAAACACACTCAGATTCTGGTTTCATGATGTGTCGTCCCGTTTGAGGTTACAGTGAAAATCTAAGATTCTACTCATTTTAAGTGTTTAGCTCAGTCTGCATTACATCATCCACTTAAGGCCACACATCGAGCTTTTCTTGTCTGATACAGCGTAAGACGACGATAATATAGAGATGTGTACTGTGTCTTAGTGAGTTGTTGGACCACCACAAGTCACTAGAACAGCTTCATTGCTCCTTACTGGCATAGATCTTCCAAGTTCCAAGTTTCTGAACTGTACTGGGGGGGTACAGTTCTGCCAAAAGGTACTTCCTGACTTGGTGTTTTGGATGATGTCTAACACCACATGTGCCATAGTGCACGACTGGGTCGAGATGTGGTGACTGTGAAGGCAGAAGATCCTTTTCGTACTCATCAAACAGTTGGACTCACTTAATCAAGTTTTTGTTTTTTCCTTTAATTTGTCACCAGTCTGTATCTGTGAAGGGTTTGATACATTTGTTCATCAGTAGAAATGCCTCAACAATTGAAGACTCAGTTCATTAGCATGAAAGCTAATAACCACTATATTGCCAGATATTTAAGATGAGACTGTATCGGTCTGCAAAACTGCTATTTTAAATTGCTATTATCTATTTGTGCTATGTGAGTCCTTATCAGTGTGTTGACAGTGTAACCAAACCCTGTCCCTCTCAGTCTAACGAGCAACTAGTTTTGGACTGAAATTAAAAATTGAATTTCACTTAAAAGACCTTTTCTCTTTTGCATCTCTGAAATGAAAATGAAAATGACTACCAAACATGACGACCTCTATCGTAAAAATGTCACAGGTTACACGTTACTGTCACGTAAGATTAAGTTCTTAGTAAATATGCAGTTTCAACAGCAATACATTAGGGTTATATAATTCCCCTTAAAAACACAGTAACTGAGCATATTGTCTGGGGCTCAGTTTGCAGTGTGTTAGAAGGTGAGGATACAGACTTGTGCAGTGCACAGTTAAGGGCAGTGGTTACGTGGATGAGGAAGTTAGACTGAGCTCTGTATTATTGGTCCTTCACTGAAATTGCTCAGGGACCTTCCTACATCCCCCAGGCCTCACTCATAAACACTCCACTCAGCACATCTGAATAAAAGCAGCCAGTCACATTGTACACACACACACACACACACACACACAAACCTTATTCCATTGCCTTTCTCGTACTTATCGATGCTCTGTTGCTCTGAGTATTAACTGTCATCTTTTCTTTGTTTTTTTCTTCTTCTTTGGTTTGCTTTGCTCTGCATTTTTCCGTCTTTGCCCGTGGGGGGGGGACACTCACCACTGATTTTTAATTTGTTTTTAACACAGTGCATGATTATTCCCCATTCTGTTGGCTAGCACTACTGACAGCTGTGTGTGTTTGTGTTTGCCTCTGGGTGCGAGTGGAATGGAGACTACGTGTGCATTTTTTGTTCCTGTGTTTGTTGTTTGCGCGCATCAGTGTGTGGGGAAGAGAGAAATTACTGTTTTTTTGTCCGCTGTCCTCTTGTGCGAACACGAAAGAAAAGTGTCTTTCAACACACAGATAACAGCTCGAGCTGACAAAGCTGCTTTTCGTGTGGGGTCTAATCCATAGAGACAAACACTCTCTCTCTCGCACACACTCCCACACTTTTCTGTAATCCTCACTCGTCTACAGTCTCTCATTGTCTGAGCTTCCATTCTCTGAGATGACACTTCAAAGCCGGTGTAACAACACATTGTCTAGCTGCCCCTGCAAACTGCTCTAAAGGACTTTAAACTCCCATAAGTCTTTGGTCTCTGTGTCTCCCCACATGGACAATGCTGCACTGTGATACCTGCGTGTCTGTGTGTGTGCTGTGGATGTGCTAAGAACACAGTCTGTGCAGAAATCCCCGTATCATGTAGAGAGGCTTCACAGAATATAACACAACAGAAAACAACAGAGAAAAACCTTTCAGTAAGCCGGCCTGCCTCTGACTGACTGGTTAACAGCTCAATCAGTAAATCTACATTACTGGCCGACTCAGAGTCCTTGCAGCTGACAGCTTGTCTCCCTGTTGCTGGCTTGTGATATACAGCAGAGGAGCTTTTCCCTCTCCTGGCTCCGCAGAAACCATTTAGGCTGTGTTCAGACTGTCCTCCATCCAGATATATCCACATTGTGACTAGATTCAGTTGGACTGCTGTTACAGTTTCTATTCTGTATCTGTGGTCAACTTTGTGACTCTTTTGGTCGTTTTGTTTAATCAAGTCCCTTAATCTGTTCATCAATTACAGCTGCTACAAATGCACAGAAACCTCAGTAAAAATCATTTATAGATGTTGTTTGCCCCAGGTCCTACCCTTCCCGCTAATGATTGGTTAGCTTTGATCCTGTGGCTGTGTTTCACCTGGTCATTGGGTCACTGACTCACCACATCATCTGTATTTCTATTGAAGCACACACACATGCACAAACACACAGTGTCGTTTCTGTAACCACTATAGAGTTTGACTGTGATACACCTCCTGTCACCGGCACTACAAGCTTGGCGGGGAGCTATTGATTGGCCCTGACAGAACCAATTACATTCAGTGACAGATAGAAACATGGAGCTGTCCACAGGGACGAAGCAATGCCAGCGCACGAGAGAGAGAGAGAGAGAAAGAGAAAGAGAGGCAGAGATAGAAAATAAAAGACAAATGAACATAGAATATCAACATCCATATTTATGTATGAGACGCATGAACAGCTGCTTTTCTTCATGGTATACATATCTTTTCTTTCATTTCTGTTCCTAGCTTGTATTTAAGTATGTTTTATTTAACTCTTTTTTTCATTTTACAAAAGTGCAGTCTAAAATGTTTAATAAAAGATCTTTTTCAAAATTCACAAAATGTTGATTAAAGTCATGAACTAACTTAGATTTTATCGTGTCCTATAAGTAAACAAGACTAATCTGACCATGTGTTTGATTCCAGTTTTCTGTACAGTTTTCAATACTCTGTGCTACAGATACATTTTTTTTCTGTACCAAAAAAGCATTAACATGCATTAACAACTGAGTTACATACTCAGCCCTAGTTTAAGCATTGTAGCATGTTCTATATCAATCTGAATGGAGATTAAAGTGATGTTTTGAGTGTACACGGATGGCTTTAAATGCTTTGTGATTTGTTTATTCACAGAGAACAGATGGCTCAAACTATCTGCAGAATAATCATCATCTCTGCTGTCCATCTCCATGCTCAGTTTAGTCATTTTCATCAATATGTGGCTGATTATATTGTTTCCAGCTCCTTGTGAGGAGGTTCAGAAAAACACTTGCAACCACTTTCCTATACAAATTCAATAGACAGTTTGTTAAAATTAAAAAAAATTGCATCTGCTGAATTTCCAGGGTGTATGACTACCAGCGTGTGCCGGCATCCTTGTCTCCTTTACACCTGGGACCCAGTCTGGCCAAGCGATCCCGCTCCTCTTCCTCCTACTCCTCCGGACACAGACGCAGCCGAGACAGAACCCACTCCAAAAGCTCCAGAGCCCACTCCACTAGTTCAACCACAGCCAAGTGTGAGTAATATGACTGCACAGCAAGTGAGATTTGATTAAAATAAAGCTGCTCAAAGCTGTTTTAAAAGAAAAAAAAGAAAAAACATCTTAGTTTTCATTCATTACAGGTTCACACTGTTTGCCTAAAATTTGTGTTCATTTATTGCTTAATACTGTAAATACTCTATGGCCAAAAGACATTTATGTAATCTTTGAACATGTATGTATATGCTGCTATAAAAGCCTCCCCTCTGAGGGTTTTCCACCAGATGTTGGAACCTGGCTGCAGGAACCTGCTCCCAAATTGGCCACTATCGATTAATTGTTTGTTTCTTTTTAATACTCTCTGATTTCAGCATTTCCAATGTGAGGATTTGTTGGTTTTCTCTGTTTTATGTTGTTGTAACCCGAATATCTTTGGTTTTGGACAGTTGCTTAGACAAAACAAGACATTTGAAGATGTCACCTTGGACTGATGTCATGTGATGGACATTTCCTGCTATTTTTGGATGTTTTATAGGCAAAGCGATTTAATCAATATTTAAGAAAAGAAAAAAAAATCAACTGATTAATCAGTAATGAAAATAAGTGTTAGTTGCAGCCCAGTATGTGGTGGTATCAAGATGCAAAAAAATGCAGCCTTAAACCAAAAGACCAATAGTGTCCGCATACTTTTGGCCAGATAGTGTACGTCTGATAAAGAGCAGTCATCCAGGTGCTTCATACACAAGAAGCTATGGGCTCATTTGGTCATTTGCATCTAATCCTTTCAGTATAGCAGTCACAGAAAAATATGCTGTGTGTAGTTTACACACATGGTTTCTAGGAAGGTCAAACAGCTTTTTTAAATTGTTACTTCCTTTTCACTGACGCTGCTTTCATGAGACAGACTCGAAAAATTAGCTGTATTCACTGCTATTCACTGTGTCTGCTTGACACCTAAATCTCAGCCTAAGTGGCAAATCAGAAAGACAAATAAACCCTGTACATGCTGCCACAATAGTTCATAACATCAAATATGATAATAAGATGGACTGTTAAGATAAAAAAAATATATATATATATTATTTATTGTTATTATTATAATTATTTATTTTTAATAAATTAAAAAAAACTGTTTACTTTGCATGCATCTTTCATGGCAGCATTTTTGAAGTAATAGTTTGACATTTGGACTTAGTGAGAATTACATGAGAATATTGATACCACTCTCATTTTTGCATGGCAAATACAAACCTGGAGCCAGGAGACAGTTGGTTTAAAGCGTAGCATAAAGACAGCGACATCCCAGAATCTCAGGGTGACAACAAGACTCCAATTGTTGTTCTCTGCTAGCAAAAAGTCTGGCCCCCCATGAAACCACTACTTGTCATTTCCAGGCTTTGGTTTTTGTATGGCTTAAACAAACAAGCTATAAGATGTTAATTAATGAGTTTTGGAGGAGCTGGTAGGTAAATTCTGTTGCCTTGGGACAGAGCCAGGCTAACTGTTTCACCCTGTTTTCAGTCCTTATGCTAAGCTTAGCTAATAAGCTGCTCCCTCCAGCTACATACAGTATGAAGCATGCAGATATAAGAACGGGATCAATGTTGTCAATCTTTAGAATATGAAGTGTGTTCCCCAAAACTATTCTTCTCTCTATTCTGAGGTTGTGTACTTTCTTAATGTCCCACACTCTCTCTCTCTCTCTCTCTCTCTCTCTCTCACTCTCTGTGTCCCTGCAGTGGGCATGGAGGAGTTGCAGGTGATTAAAAAGGAGCTGACTCTGATAAAGACACAGATCGATGGGCTGCTTGACAGTCTTGACAGGATGGACACACAGAGGAATGACCACAAAGGTGAGACGCTCATTCAGGAAGACAGTGGAGGCAGCTAGGCGTGAGAATGAACGATGGATAATCTATTCGCACATCAAAAACATTTTAAGTTGGACTCCAGCGGTATGCCACTTTCAGATTTCGGCTTGATTAGCTCCAACACTCGCGACCCCAATCAAAACGATTCAGGATCTGTGCCGCAGGGCGACTGGGGGATGGGAATGCTCTGCACCAGCGGAGCCACTCCTGTTATACCTGACAAATCAATTATTTTACTACAGTCAGGATTTTTTTTTTTTGAAAGTTGAATCAAAGGCAAAATCAGCTGGAGTAGGGCTGTCTGGATTTGTGGTTATGAACAAATTATGGAACATGCTGAACAAACAGTGTGGTTGAGGTATCTGACTGATGCGACTTCAGAAAACGCACAACTATCAAGGCCTTGAGGATGACAGCGGCGGGAAGAGCTGCTGCTGCCCTCATGTGGACATTTAAACAGAATACAGTAACTACCAGCTCAGGGACTGAACAGCACAGAGGTTTATTATCCCCCCTAAGGAAATTGCTTTTACTGCAATCTTAATTAAACTGATCGTAAACTGAAACACAATTTACACCTTCTCCTCACCGTGTCCTCAGTCACTTCTGCACTAAAAAGTTCTTGTTAAAAAAACAAAGACAGTGCTTCAACCTTGAACCTAGAGGTCATTATCATAACATCAGACTGAATGTACAAAGTTGACAGTTTATTAAGAAGAGAATGTGACAAGTGCAGTTTAGCAGCTGTGGATGTACACCTGCACAAAAGTGTGTATGCATATGTGTGTTCTCCTATCTACTTTCAATGACCTTGGGCGATTGATAGCACTCATCTTCCTATTCATTTATCTCCGGCTCACCTTGATTCCCCTGTCCCTCACTATCTAGCCCTGCTGTCTCTCGTTTCCCTCTCCCTATCGCCTCATCTGTCCTTCATCCTGTCACTCCCACTCTTGTTTTCTGTCATCTGGTACAAAGTCAGCGGGACGTGGGCAGACATTTTTGTCTTTGACCCACATTAAAACATGTATTTTCTTCAGGACTTAAGATCCAAACCAAATTCTTCTCCCTAAACTCCATGTGTTCACATGTGTGGTGTAGGGTCTCCCCTGAGAGAGGACAGTCCAGCTGGCTCCCTGTACGCTCTGTCAGCCAGCAGCCCAGAGCACTCCCTGTCCTCCCTCTCTCCACCCAGCTCCCGCCATCGAATCCACAGGGAGAACCCTGACCTGAGGGAGCCTGATGATGACCACCACACGGTAACTGCATCATAAGACTACTGTATGTGTACTTTTTCAAGAATGACTAAAAAGTGAATCGGTGAGGGGCCACTCGCCTGGTTTCTGGTGATATTATCAAGATTCATGAGAAAGGTCAAGAATGGTGCAGCCGCCATTTTTTGCTAATTTGATTTAAGCAGTGGCTCTTTGTCTGCCTGGGCCCCGTTTTGTGGATATAAAAGATATTACTGTACCTTGATTTAAGTTAAAACAGTAAAAGAAAAGAAAAAAAGAAAGACAACTGACAAATAAAAAAATGTCCAGACACTAGATTTGAATTTAAACCTTAAATCGTATTTTAAGAAATTTTTCTTTGGCTGTAAAGTTACACAGACAAGACAACCACATGTTCCTGTCTTATGACGCATGCACACATGTAACAGCTACTGAGACTGAGCTACTGTGAAATCAATTCATACTTACATAATGAAATTTATTTTAGTCATTGTGAGCTTGCAGTTTGATGAAATGTCTCTTTGTTTTTTTCTCCCTCACTGTCCCTGTCTCGCTGTTTGTCTGTCCGTCACAGATGAGCAACCACAGCTCTGACCCTGAGGAGGAAATATGAGGAAGGAAAATGAGAAGAAGTAAGAGACGTGGATTAAGTGCCAAACACTGAGGAAGAGAACGACAACCATCACCAAACCAACACTCATCACAACACATATCAGAGGCTTCATTCCCCAACTGGGCATACATATCAGATAACACAATACATTTAATTGTGTCACAGGCGCTCGGTTTCTGTGACTGTACTGAAAGGAAAAACACTGACACAGCCTGATACACACACATACATACATGCGCTGTAGATCTCATTGACTGGAAATTGTTAGGTTGGCCTGAGAGAGGGAGAAGGCATGATCCCATCTAGAAAATACTACAACTGGTAGCAGGTTCATTTACCTTGAATTGAACCCATTCTACTGTACGAGTGGGTTTGCACAGACAACAGTATTCCAGTATTAATCCAAATATTGTTGTGTTAATCCAAATGTGACAATGCAGATCTCTGATTAAAACATTATGTAAGCAGCTTACCAGCTTATCTTATTCACATTAAAGTCTTCTTCTGAAAACAGGCAGCATATGTCGGTATCAGACTATATATAATTATTAATAATGATAATTTACGTGTAGTCATGAAGTTTTGCTAGAAGGGTGAGAAAGTTTCTGCTTAATGAAGGACCTTTAATTAGATATTGCACAAACAATATAAAAGACAGAAATACTAATGAATCGTGAGCCCTTATAAACCATGTAAACGGCTTAGTTTCATATTGTGTCAATTTCAGAATAAGGGTAAAGCTGGAATATCTGCGCTTGTACTTTAAAATGAAAAATCACCTCTCTGGATCTGCTGAAAGAAAAAGAAATGTGTACTCTCCCAAATTTGATCTTTCAAGTGGGCTTGTTATTGACACTGAACAAACGCTTTTTCTTTATTGTATACAGACTTTAGCTATTCAAAGTAAATTATAGTAATCCAATCACACTGATCATTCAGGAGAGACAACGTGTTTGTTTTTCTGCTTGTAAGTTTCAGTATGCTACTTCTCTTAGTGTAACCCTCTGAAAGAAATGTTGTAATGACCTTGTTCTGTCACACCTTTTAGATATACAAGTAGTTTCTCTACTTTAAATGTTTTAGAATGATGTTTCAATTCTCTTCCCCTGTGTATTTGGCACTTAAAGATGTGCAAAGGCCCAGGTCAGTGTGTAATATTGTGTATTATTGTAAAACTTAACTGTAATTGTTCCGCTGTCTGATTTTAATCTTGCTTTCCAACTTCTCATATGTTTCTTCTTTTTTGTTTTTGAAGAGAACTGTGATGTTATTATAATTCTTATGGTGTTACATGTTTTTGTTTGCAATATTAAGATAAGCCAAGTGGAAATACTCATTGTCACAGTAGTAAATGTATTTTCATACTGACTCTATAATGCAGTTCATGGTGATGTGTGTGTTTTTATTCTGAAAGACCAAGATGGATCAAGTGAAAAAGAAGCAAACACTTCAAGAAAAAATTGTGAAACTAGTACTGCATATTGTTTATGGCACTAATCGAAAGTCTGCAAACTGTATATGAAGAAAATCAAATATATCTTACATTAATTGAACTGGGGAGTCAACAGGCTGACGAGGCTGATAATGGTAAATATCACCTTGCTTGCTTGGAGATAGTGGACCACTGGATCTAGTGATCGTATATCTCTTTGAACTTACAACACCTTTTTTTCCTCAGCGCTCACATGGTCACACCAAAGATCAGTCTGAGCCTCAGAAGCAGTAGCACACAGTAGTACTGCATCCATTGCTTTGAGGAATGCTAGGTGTGATATCAGCACAGTGAACCAGACTCAGACTAGAGTATTTTCTACCCAAAACACATTACCCATGCAGCACTGAAGAGACTCTAAAATCTAAACCTCTGTCAGTGTCATAATCCAGGTCAGGGACAGGTCAAGATATGGATTTACCTCAGACAGTTGATTACAAAAAAGAAAAGATGCCACTATAATCTTTTCAGTCCGTCATTCTTATCAACAGCACATCCTGTTGAGTCACTATACACAGAAACAAAATCAGACACATTTTGTACAAATCTGAAAAAAACAACAAATGAAGAGTCTCACCAGCAGCATCTGCACCACCAGCTGTCTCTCTGGAAAGCCAGCTTAGCCTTAGAGAGATAAATGAGAGAGGAAGGGCCAGGTTTATAAAGCTGTGGTGCTCAGGCCACACAGGGAGAAAATGGATGATGCCAATAACTGCGAATTGGTTTTTATTACCCTTGAAACAACATTTCGGTGTAGCACAGAATCTGAACATGCTTATGTGTTATTATTGAGCTGGGCAAGTACTTTATAGAAAACACAGAATGTACACAGTGAAGTGCGGACAGGTGTGACTGTCGTTGCAAGTCCATTAAAATTAAAACAAGTCGCACAACTCTTCTCCTGCAAAGGATTCCTGCATCAGGAGATGCAGTTTTGAATCATTCATGTTAATTGTTGAGAGTAATTTATTCCTTACAACACTGTCCTAAACTGAGTAAGTTCAATTCACCGATGAAGACAGTGGGATATGGCCGAAAGCTCTGGTAATGGCTAAGAAAGTGGACTTTGCATTTAAAATATTTACCACACAGCTGTCTTATAGTTCATATCATAGACTTTTTGGACAGCTGTATCTGAGATGGAAAAATATCATGTAAAATATTACCATAGTCTCAGTTTAGCAGGAGGTGGTTTCTCTCTCTTTGCACCACAAAAACAATCTAAATATGGGAGATTGAAGTCGCTTCATTAGGACATTCTCATTCAATAAAGCATGTTCAGAAATAGCACTGCAAGTCACCAAATACCACAGCCAGATAATTTTCCACTGTGCACAAATTTTTTCAAATGTTACCACATAATGTAATAATCAGCGATGCACATTGGACCACTTGAAGCACATTGCTGTCTTGGGATAAAAAGTCAACATGTGCCGAAAACCAGAGTTTGATGCGTGAAAATCAGAAGAAACCGCAAGAGTACTTCACAGACATTAATTACATTAATAAATGCAAAGTTGTGCTTGTTATCCACTTTTAGCCCCAAACGACCCCCTCAAATCAAATCTACTATTATACTCACTATCTTACAATACCCTTACCTTACTAACCGATACAGTCTGGGGGTCCCTACCTGGCCCCCTGGTAACTCGACCCTAGGTGTTACACTGTAAAGCCTCTAGAGAAAATTACCTTCTGTTCTACACCTTTTGGTCCCCTTGTTATCCTGTCTGACCACATGTCTGATCACATGTCAGGAACTGACAACTGTATAAGTGTCCCTGGGCCCTTTACTCGGGGTCAGTCTATTGCCTCAGACCGACTCTCTGTCAGTAGGCTCACCGTATCCTGGAATACCAATACACTCTACAGCAAACTTGGAATTAAGGACTAGTGAATTTTCTTCAACATATCACATGTCTGTTAGTGAATTAATTTGTAGAATTCAAGCAGGAAGCTGTAGGTTGAGTATTGTGGGTTTCACCAGTCGTGTTCCTCTGCATGAGCCTTGGCCTCAGAGCAGTCCACCGTGATCATCCATTTCTACTAAGTTCAAAGTGCTGAGTGCAAACTGTGACAAAAAGGAACTGTTGCACAAGCGGATCTTCTGTTGACAAAAAGATAAGCACATGCAAGGGTGACAGGATAAAAGTCTGACGCTGTTTAACAAACCATAAAATCACATTTAACACTGCTGACCCTGGTTTTAGTCATTTGTGCACATGAGTGCGAACAGGCTGCAGCAAATAAAGGGTCATATTTTGCCCGAAAACAAGGTAAGTGCAAATCTTGTAATAAATTTTGAATATATATAAAAAGAATGACGTTTGCTTTAACAGGCTACATGTAAAGAAGCATTATATATTATACGACATGATATAGCATTATATATTCAATATGTGGTATTGTACTGATTAATGAATGATTAATTATTTAGCAAAATGAATCTATGGCTGTGGAGGCATTTTGTGAGAGGTAAGAGAGCAGGAGCAGTCAACAGTCCAGTCTCTGAAATAACAAATCATTTGACATAACTGTATTAATACAAGGTAACTACATCGTACTGTAGCTAATTACATGTCCTGTTATTCAATTATCCTGAGGATTCATATGTGACAAATCACCACTTGCATGTTCAACTTTTCTTTTCTTTTTTTCAATATTCGGTTTTCAATAGATGACTGACAAAACTAAAATTAAAATTAAATTAAAAAAACCCCAACACTGTCAGCTTGTCAAAACACTGTCAGCTTGGTGATGGTCTGAAAACTTTGATAGATCTGTCCAATATAAACTGAAGAAGGGATGTTTAAGTGTTTATCTTGTCAAGTTGGAATAAACTGCTAAACACAATTAAAAGTCAAGTGAAATCAATGTTTATTTGAGAAAACAGCCTGCATGAATATAATTTTACCTGTATGTGTGGAACTCTTGAAATCATGGTCTAATGTTATTGCTCGATCAATTTAAAGCAGGGGTCTCACACTCGCGGAACAATATTTTGTGGCCCCCTGCCTGAAATCAAAGCTTTGTGTTAGTGCGGCCCGCGCGTTTATTCTCACTTGCATCTGGGCGTTTTATGTTTTTTAACACTTGTGGGTTACCGTAGCTCAGGCTCGTGACAACAACACGAATTAGCAATTGGTCACTTGTAACATGTTTGGGTCACCGATTGGAGGGAAAATATATCCTGTCACCTAGTGATATACGGTTTTTGTCAGCCCCAGTCATGTCTTCTTCAAAACCTGCCGCGAAGAGAAAAGTTGGCGATGAGAACAGACAATTTCAGGAGAAGTGGGAGACGGAATATTTTTTTGTTGAGCACAGGGGCATCCCAACGTGTCTAATATGCACGGATAAAGTCGCGGTGCACAAGGAGTATAACATCAGACGTCATTACTCAACTAAACATGCTGAGGAGTATGCAAAATACCTGGGAGATGAGCGAGAGAACCGGGTCGCCAAACTTAAAACATGTCTACTGAGGCAACAAGATTTTTTCAAGAAAGCAAGCAAAGAGAGTGAAGCGGCTGTCAAAGCTAGCTACGTGGTGAGTGAGATGATTGCTAAGGCAGGATGGCCATTCAAAGACAGTGAGTTCATCAAACAGTGCATGTTACAGGCATAACTCAAAGTTCAGGTCCAAACTTAAGGATGAGCATCTTAAAGCCATACTGAGGGTCTCAGTCGCTTCCTCCCTTCAAGCCAAATGTGGCTCAGCTGTGTGAGAGGAAGTGCTGCCAAGTCTCTGGCAGCAAGGAGTAGGAGGAAGTAAATGAAGCCTATGTTCTGGAGAACTGTTCATGTTCTGCATGTTCTGACTTGTTAAGATTGAGAAGATTGGATCAGTTGTACTTTTTTTTGGAATACTTGAAACCCTTTTTTTGTGGAATACTTGATGCGGCCCAGACTCACCCAGACTCACCCAGACTCCAGCGGCCCCTAGGTAAACTGAGTTTGAGACCCCTGATTTAAAGTCTTACTTCCTTGTTCTGTAGAGCACTGCAATGGCTGGCTCACCTAGTCCTCTGACCACCCATGTGCTGAACACTGCGATGGGCGTCCCTGGATCGAACATGGCCCTCAGCCTCTATCGACAAGACCCTTCCACAAACGCTTGGAGATTGATGACCACTGGGTAATAACCTGGAAAACAGATCACAGAGTACAACCCTTTCAGAATCTCAAACATTACTCTTGAAAAATTCACATCATCAGTCACAGATCTTATGTCGTCTCAACAGGACCACTAATGATGATGGACGTTGCCCGGGACTCGTCACAAAAGAAGTGTTTACCTCTGGTGTGTACAAAATGCATTTTGAGACTGCTCAGTACTGGGCGAGTATGGGACAGACCTGCTTTTACCCCTATGTTGAGGTGAGGAAAGTTTTTGTGTTGAAATTTTAATATCCTCAGATTTTAGGTCTACTGCTGCTTTACATACTTATTTTTGTGACTGCATGGTGAATTTGTCTTGCGAATCTTGACAGTCAGTCAACATGTAATTGTTGATCTCTTTCATGTTTATTTTGTTTCAGATTGTGTTCACTATAAATGACCCTGGGCAAAAATACCACATCCCTCTTCTCCTGAGTCGCTTCTCTTACAGTACGTACAGAGGGAGCTAGAGACCAAACGTGATGGACTCCCGAGGCTACCTCCATCTATCAGCTGTCTAACACACCACAGGCAGTTGCAACTCCACCAGAAACATTTATGTCAGCATATATTCCATTTGAATGATTTTATTATATTCAGTATAACTTTTTTTGCAATTAATAAACCATATTACTCATATAATGTACTTATGCTTGTGCATGGTTATTATCAAATAAGGTGTTTACTGTCGGATGTGTTTTTCTTTTGTAAACATTAATGTGAATCCACGGCTAAGATTTTTCTAAACATTAGCACACTTTCTGTGGGGCAGAAAGTGGGGGACCAGACATAGTCGTGGAGATCTTAATGATGGTGTTAAAACTGGAGAGAAAAGGATGTAGTGTGGGTTTTCTATGGGTTCAAACGAACTGGCAAACGGAATTACAAAATGTTCTATTATAAAACTGTTTGGCGACGGGCTGCTCCAAAAAGAGAGAACTAGAGAAGTATACACTTCCTCAAACTCACGGATCTATATCACAAGATGTACAGTATACTGTAGGTCTCAGAGAGTTAAAGCAGCAATGACCTTATCACACCAGTGTGAGGCAGCAATGCACCAAACCGTGCCCATTCAGCCTGAAAGAAGACGAAGAAGAAGAAGGGCCTCGCCTCTGATGGGAGTCCAGTGTGGATTTTAGTACGCTATCTCATCCTTTTTCAGGCTTTTGTGTCTTTACTTCTACTGTAAACCATGGCAGACGACGAATTGGAGGCAATTAGGCGGCAAAGAATGGCGGAGCTACAGGCAAAGCACGGGGTAAGGCAAAACATGAGCTGGAGAGCGTGTTTGCGCCCTCCTTATAAGGAGATGCTGAGCCCAGTGTGCTGCTAGCTAGTGTAGCTAAACCAGTCACCACAACTCAACTCATTTGGCTGTCACACAGGGAACAAACATAGCTCATCTATAGGTGCTGTTCTCAATGTAAATAAACTTTAATTATTTTAGCTCAGCAGTGAGCGAGATAAATCCCAGTAAGAAACCAGCATCGTTTCCCTGCTAGCTGTGTTTCGGCCGAGACAGCGCTCTGACAATAACAGCGATATCAGAGCAAATCTGAACAATGAATTATACAAAGTTAACCTGTTTTAAAGTATTCTTGGCCAAATTCAAAAGTAGACAATAGATTATTTAGTTTTCTGTTAAGTGAGAAGGAAGGACAGTTTCCTCGGCGATACGTGTTTCTTCAGTAAATAATAAACTGGAAAAGCAACAACAGGAAACTATTGGAAGGCAGTAGTTGTAATAAAAGCATGTATTTACATTATGATAAAACCATGATATGTTGTTATTCTTTATGAATAAAATGTTTTGGGGCAGATTTCAAGGTTTCATCACACTGAATACACAGTATGTTCTTACATTACTGGATCACACGTAATGCTCAACACAGCCTGATTAATGAAGTGATGTTAGTAACTTATCACAGATGCATTGCTGTAGGTAACAAAACATTTGCACCACAGAAGGGCTAAAGATATATCTGAGATTGAGTTGCAATGCTTAGTTGAGTAATTGCTAGACATACAGGATAGAAGAAATTATTATCAGATGATATATTATCATAAGATTTTGTAAACTTGATTGCTATCAGCCTCAATGATCCAGTATTGGTGGTGATTTGGGGCCCCATCCCTTCCTTTCCTTAGCTTTTGGTTCTTGAACTTGAACCAGAAATGGTCTCAGACTTAAATTTATAAGACTGTATTGTTGTAAATTGGAACTTGACATTAAGATGGGGTAACTCATTTTGATTTTCATTTTGATTTTAAGCTAGTAACCAAAGTTAAGGGAATATGGGCTGGTTTGAAATTCTTATCCTTAGATGTTCTCTTATACTTTCTCCAACCTAAATGTGGTGTTGCTGTCTCACATATTCTTTCAGGATGCTTCAAATAATCAGCAAGGAGAGGAGGCCAAACAAAGGTAAGATGTGTAATTAATTTAAACACATACAAGTATAGTGATTAGTATTTACTAATATATATATATATATATATATATATATATATATATATATACTACCTTTGCTTCTGTACAGTTCTTATAAACAAAAAGCCTTTAAATTGAAAAAAATCTGTGTAAGGAATTATCTACAAACTACTGTCAGATGATTACCGAGGCACAGTCTATTTGAAAAGCAATGAGAACTATACAATCTAAAAGTGTAGCTGAGGGACCAAGCTGTTGCTCGGGTGGCTTGACAGGTTAATAATTGCATTTTTTCTGTTTAAAAGCTGATGTGGGAATATTATTACTTTTTATTCACAGAGAATCAGACATGAGGAACTCCATATTGGCTCAAGTTCTAGACCAGTCGGCCCGTGCCAGATGTAAGTGTGTCCTCAAAATCATCTTGTAGGCTGTTGAAATTTCCCTTTGCAAAATGAATCACGTTCTCTTATTTTCTTTTCTCAGTGAGCAATCTCGCTTTGGTGAAGCCAGAGAAGGCCAATGCAGTGGAAAACTATCTCATTCAAATGGCTCGTTTTGGGAAGTTAGGAGGAAAGGTAAGAAAATAATCTCTGATGCTTTAATCACTGTACGTGTGGCCTTATGTTTATATTCTTACACATGGCAACAGGGCAATGAACAGATTTTCTCTTTTGTCAGATTTCGGAGTCAGGTTTGATCGAGATCCTAGAAAAAGTCAGTCAACAAACAGAGAAAAAGATGACTGTCAAAGTAAGTTCCACTGAAATGTCACATATGCTTGATTCATTTGCAGTCTCTTGACAATCTTACATTTTTTATCCTCTGCCAGTTCAACAGACAGAGGGTGATGGACTCAGACGATGAGGACGATTACTAACTTTAAACTGGAGCCCTGGAATGAGCCAAGAAATCAGGAGAGGATATGCTTTACTGGGACTCTGATAGCATCTTTGACCAGCATATTCCTGTTAGCTGAATCCTGGGATGCCACACTAGCTTCTGTGTGTCTCTGGAAACTACATACCAAGAGGGAAAAGAAAGGATGTGAAGTTGACATTGTGTCATATGTGGTGGGGGGTAGAATACACACAGTGTCAAATAAGGTGTTGTTTTTGTTGCTACAAATTTGCGCTGCTGGTGTTGTACCCCAGATAACTCATGGCACGTGTGATTTATCACGTCCTCCTTAGTAGTTATTATTTTCTCTTTTATTTCTCCCTGTTGACTTCTGTTCTTCAAACATAAGAGGCTAGACAAAATGCAGAACATATTTATGTTTATGCATTTTATCTAGACTGCTGAATTAATACAATATACCATTCTCTATTCAGGGCCAATGTTCCATTAGCCTTGGATGTTGCACCTGGATATTTTCTTTTTGCTGACATGTATCATAAAGGTTTACATAAAAATAAAAAAAAAAAGCCTTAAATCTACATGCTTGCTTTTTCTAATATGATCATTAATAATATGAATAAGTGTTTTGAGTTTTTACACAGTTTTTGGTTTTCATTTCAGAAACAAGTTAACAGATTGCCAAATGTATCCAACTACTTTTAAAATAAAAAGAATGAGGGAGAAACTTGACTTTATTTTATATATGTAAGAAATGCTGTGTCAAGTCCAATAACACTAGGCTAATAAAGCTTTGTTTCCACAAAATACTAGGATAATAACCACTGTAAATGTACCTGAATACTTTCAATACTGTATATCATCCCAAATTTAAGTATTTAGCTTGTATATATCTGTATTCAGCTGTCGATTTACAATTACAGTCAGTTTTTATTTTTTATTTCATAAATATACCCTTTCCCCAGGCTGCTACACTGTTTTATTATACAAATACATTGAGTATAGACTTGAAATAACTACAATGAGCCTAACGCTGTGTGGGAGGGTCTCTGCCCTTGCCCCATTTTCGCACGACCGTGGTCAGATGATTTCTCATTGGCTACTTCGACTGTTTCGTCAAAAGGGCTCAGCTCTGATTGGCGGAGGCGTTAGCCACATGTTCAACACCAGCCAATGAGGAGAGACCTCAGCGCTTCAGTAAAGGTTTAGTTAGCGATAGTGAAGCTGCTAAACACGAGAGGAGTTTGTACACCGTATTTAAGACTATTCAGGTGCAGTTTTATCACTGCAAAGGTCGGATTACATTCACAGCTATGCCTGAGAATAGTATGGACAAGCCAAACATAGTTACATGCGCCGCTCCAGTGAATATAGCTGTCATCAAATACTGTAAGTATGTTTAGCTTTGTGTAGTAGGTTTGTAGCTGTAGGACGCTATGCAAACTAAATCCTGTATAAACGACCATACATTTCTTGATTGGTGACTTGTGTGTTAAAAAATGGAAATTAATGAGGTGCATTCGGTGTCAAAGCTATTCATATTGTTTAATATATGAGTTATGCACTGTATATAAAACTTACTTTTCAGGGGGCAAGAGAAATGAAGAACTAATTCTACCCATTAACTCATCCTTGAGTGTCACATTGCATCAAGACCAGGTATTTAAATAAACAACCTTTTTATGGATCTGTCTATGAATCATTTGTTTGTGTGTGTGTGTGTGTGTGTGTGTGTGTGTGTGTGTGATTCTGTGTGTGTGCGTGCGCGCGCGCGCGTGCTCCAGTTCAGAGCTGCAACAGTGAACGGATGTATCTTCCTGCTATCATATAAAGACTCCATAAACAAAGTACAGAAGAGGTTCATCCAGCCATATATTTCATACCATGTTTGTGTTCACTGCTAGTTTCAGTTTGGATGGTCAGTCTTGAAATGTCTAACAACAAACATTGTAGCAGAACTGGCATTGCAGCAGCGTCAACATCTGTGTGATAAGGATGCTGTAAAATGTTTATTTACCAAATTTAACTGAAGCATTAAAAGATGGAATAAATACATGATTCTGATTGTAGAAAATATTGACCTTGGCTTTGAATTGTACCTGGATGATGGGTGACATAAATGGTGTCATATGTTGTGTAATATCTTGAGGATAAAGTTTTCTAATGTGATATTATCATAGTGATGAGATAGATAACTAGCTGTTATAGATTTGTCTGGTCTTACTTCTTCTGTTCAGCTGAAAACAACCACAACAGTTGCATCAAGCAGATCATTTCAGGAGGATCGAATATGGCTCAACGGCAAAGAAGAGGACATAACCCATCAAAGACTACAGTCCTGTCTCAGAGAGAGTGAGTCCTGTCCGATTTATTTTTCCTCCGTAAAAGCACAGAAAGGATAAAAACTGGGAGTGCAGGTTACAGTGGCATTTTTCTATCTTCTGAATGTAGTTCGGCGATTAGCACGGAAGAGGCGTAATGATGGAGACCCTGGTTTGGATTCAACCGGTTTGTCTCACAAAGTCCACATCTGCTCGGTTAACAACTTCCCCACTGCTGCTGGACTTGCCTCCTCAGCTGCAGGATTCGCTTGCCTAGGTGAGAGAGTAAGCTATGTTTCAATGCAAGATTGAAACTACACTAATGATACTAGAGTACTTATTCTATTTAAATTCCAGTAGCTACTTTTCTGCACAGAATAATGTAAGGAAGCAGACATAGTAGAAGGTATAAGTTCAAACTTTACTATGTTGCCTATGTTGGTCTATTCTTCAATATGGATAGTAGCACAAACTTTAAAACCATTTATATATAAATATAACTCTGAAACTACAGCTATAACTATAAAACTACAAAATAATAATGTTGTCTCCTCTTTATACCAGGCTGTTCTGTGCTTACTCCCTCTGTTGTCCCTGTGTTGCAGTTTACACTCTGGCTCGGGTGTTTGGCGTCGAAGGGGAGTTGTCGGGGATTGCTCGGCAAGGCTCAGGCAGCGCATGCAGGAGTATGTATGGGGGGTTTGTGCAGTGGATCATGGGACAAAAAGATGATGGCAAGGACAGTCTCGCCCAGCAGGTGGAACCAGAGACTCACTGGCCTGAGCTCCGAATCCTCGTACTGGTGGTGGGTGTGATTGTGTGTGTGAGTCTATGAAATGAGAATGAAAGCACGAATGTGAGTCAGTGATGCATTGGCACTTTTATGCTCTATCGTAAAGAGTCACATCTTTGTTATTTTTACATTTATAAACGACAATTTCTTGTGTAACATGTCGAGTAAGTGTCTTCAACAATCTCAAATACACATTGTAGTTGAGAATAGTTAAGTTACACCAGGTGTAATTTGATGTGCTTTCTCACAGGCCAGTGCTGAGCGGAAACCAATAGGCAGCACCTCTGGAATGCAAACCAGTGTAGAAACAAGCTGTCTCCTAAAGGTAATTTGTTCACCCTGTAACATGCAGTACTGAGTGTACTAACATTACTGTCAATACTGTTAGGAGTGGTGATTACTGGCATGTTGGTCTATACCTCATTTAAACAAGATGTGAAGTGAGGAGGAGATGTCAGCTGACTGATACTCACAAGAGGGACTGTGTCCATTGTTTCTGTGTGGGTGTAGCACCGGGCTGAGTCTGTTGTCCCGAGCCGCATGGCAGAGATGATTGAAGCGGTGCAGAGAAAGGACTTCACTGCATTTGCTGAACTAACCATGAAGGACAGTAACCAGTTCCATGCCACTTGCCTTGACACATACCCTCCTATCTTCTACCTCAGTAGTGTGTCTCAACAGGTCATCAGCTTGGTGCATCGGTATAACAGGCACTATGGGGAGACGAGGGTAAGCAACATCACAGTTCTGTTCCTGAGAAAAGCACAGAAAATAACTGTGTACTGTCCCTCATACTGCTTTTTGGCAAAATGACAACACAATTCAATAAAAGAGAGAAAATCAAATTAATGTTAATTCCCAATGGTTAAGATTAAGTTTCAGTTAACTGCAAAATGATGTACAGTAAATAATTGGAAACGTGACTGCTCTGAATGGTGAAAACCCATTTGAAATGCCTTAGGAAATGCCTTGCAAAATGATTGGTGTCTATGTCTTATAATAATTTTTTCATCTCGTGTGTATAACTGCGGCCACCTGACTTACTATTACTTACTATCACTGCTAATGAGAGTGTGTCAGTTGACACAGCTGAGTTTCTGAGGTGGTATAATGAAGATGTGAAACTTGTGGGGTGGTTTTCAAACTGGGGAACAGACAAAAAACTCTCCTTCTTTATATGACTATCATTGTCTGTTTCCTTCTAGGTGGCCTACACTTTTGATGCAGGGCCCAATGCTGTGATCTTCACTCTGCAGCAGCATGTTCCTGAGTTTGTCCAGTTGATTCAACATTTCTTTCCCTCGGATACCAATGGAGGACAGTGAGTTGACAGTTATCAGACTTACCTAGCTTTACTGCGTCGTCTGCTGCAAGTCACTTTATCTGAGTAAATATATGACTCTGTTGTAAATGTTAAGGTGTGTTTTCCGCCAGGCCCTTTTTAAGGTGTCACTGAGTGTTTCTTCCTTCTTTGCAGGTTTATTAAGGGTCTTCCAGTTAACAGTGCTTCAATTTCTGAGGACCTGAAGCAGGCTATTGGTCTAGAGCCCATGCCAAAGGGAATAAACTACATTATTAGTACCAAGGTACACACATGCACAAATTTGATTTTTGTCTGCATTTCCTTCAAATATTCTTCTTCATAACATTGTGTTGCACTACTTTGGCTGAATATTGTAGCACATATTGTGATATACAGCAGTCTGCTTTACTGCTGCAGCACTAGAGAGTTAATCCAGTCTTTGACCTTTTTTATTTTTATTTTACAATATTCTTTTATTATTATTGTTCTTTATTATTAGCATTTATTATATATATTTATTATTTAAAATATTTGGTTTAGATGTCATTAGACCAACTTTTAAATTTGATGCGTTTTAGATGTTACCACAGAGAGACTCTGTTCTTTGGTATGAGTCACTGACAATCTTTTCTTGTTTTGTTTTGAAGGCTGGACCAGGCCCTTGTGTTGTGGAGGATCCCACTCAGCACCTGCTTGGATCTGATGGTTTCCCCAAGAAAACTGAATGATGCCCCTGCAGCCCTAAAGTTTCACTGAGCAATAATGAAGCTAATTCAGCAGAAAAAAAAACAAAAAAACTGCATTTCACATATGTAAAAAGGTTTTTATAATGGCAACACCAGGCACCTCCTTTGCTATTATGCGTGCTAATATTTCCCCCTTCATTTCTCAAATTGGACTAGTGTGCCTCTCTGTCTTTACATCAAACTGTATGCTTCTATGTTTATGCATAGCTCTCCACAGCTCTCAGTATCTGGAGGCAGTTATTGCTGTCGAGTTGACGCGTGTGACTAAAGGGTTTGCTCACAGACTTGAGCTTGTGCTGGTAGATATGGGGTGCCAACAATGCACTTTCACCACTTCTATATGTCTAAGGAGGTTATTTTACATGAAATTGTCACTTTAATCATTTGTTTTTCATTTTCATCTTTTGAAAACATACTGTACCAACTTAAGTGATGTTCATATTATTCTGTAAAACCAAATAAAGTATATTTTAGTCAATATAAATGAAGTTGCTTCTTGTTTTTTGGACAGTCATTGAGATAGCTTTAACAGTCCAGATGATAGTTCCAGATTATACTTTGCTTTGTTTCAGTGTATTTTGTGTCTTTTTTTCAGTGACAGGGTAAATGACAACAAAACAGAAATAATATGGTATACTTAAATTGCCCTACATTGGTATGTTGCTAAGTCATAGCAGATTAAGTCTCTTAGCTCAGTGTGCTTTGAAAAATCACCTATCAGTCAAATCTATGAAGTCGTTCATCACAAATCAGATATGAAAGGGTTTAGACTTCAACCTGTAAGATTTACTCATGACATTCACTGGGTTCACCAGAATCTCAAACTAACCTGAGTTTAGTCCTTTTGTCAGGTCATTTTTGTGGACATGACGCTTGAAAGGGAGCTTGGCTAACATAAGCCCCGCCCCCAGCCGCGCACACCTCACATCTGGTAAAAACATTTTCTTCCTTGTAGAGACAGTCAAAGGTGTGAGTCGTTCTCTGGAGAATTTCAGTCGTCTGCAGTGGAGCTGTGAAGGTGAACGCAATGGGTAAAATAGAGTGGGCGATGTGGGCCAACGAGCAGGCTCTGGCTTCAGGACTCAGTGAGTATGAAAACTTCAAAAACGGCTATCTAGTAATGTCCAATTCACTTATATGAGCAGTTTAATTCAGTATAGTATACTTTCATAAGACGTTATGTTCTTAGCTTTGCTTATAGAGTAAATCCACTCATTGGTTTTATTACAGTTTTACATAATTCCAATCTGTAAATTCAGTTCTGTATTAAAAAGAGCTGCATTTCAAATTCAAGTAAATGTACAATTTAATAGGCCTGTGTCATGGTGTAGAGTTATAAAAGGTATATTGTCTTTTGCATTTTACATTTTTTCTTCCTGTTTCCTTCTTTCAGTTCTCCTCACTGGAGGCATTGTGGGGGTGGCTGGACAGTTCAGGGGTTGGCAGTTTGCTGCTTATGCAGTGTATCCTTTATACTTTGCATCAACCAAAACAGTAGCTTATAACCCAAAGAAGTTGTTTTCTAGGACCCTTTTTCGAAGATAGATAGATAGATAGATAGAAATATATTTTAAGATCTGCTATCATGAATGATTTCTCTACCAGAACTGAAGTCTGTTCAAAGGAAGTTTGCAGCTATATACTGTTTATGACTATTAGTCTTTTAGTACGACAGGCTACTGTGCTGTGTGAAAATTCATAAATCTCGAACCTTAAAAGTAGAAATGTCATTTAAGTGACTATAATGTAGGGGGAAAAGTAAATTGAAGTCACTGCCCATATCAACTACATGCATATTTATAGTATTAATTAAAAGTTGCTATCTAGATGGTGCCGATGGCATCTGTTGAAATACTTTCTGTAGGCGTAACTAACAGAGTGTTTACACATATGATACATTACACGGTCGACTGACCACGATGAGGTGTCATATTATTGTTTAAACCCGGTCTTATATTTGTCTGTATTAAGGCTTGAACAGATATATAATGTCTCAAATGTGCAAGAATCATGATATTTTTTGCACTGGTGAAAATACAACATGGCTGAAATTGTTTTTTTTCCCCCCTTGAATTCTTACCATATTCTACATTCTCCTTTATATCAGAAACAATCAGTCCATTCATCCGTTTTCCTACACCTGCTGAACCATTTCAGGGCCACTAATATTCATTTAATTTCACGTTGACGTCCTTTCAGTTATTATTTGACTTAGTCGATCATGTAAGATGAAACAACCTTGACAGACGACTAGTGCCGCGGGAGCGTTTGTGTGTCTTCTTGAGTATCCCAGAAGCAAGAGGTCCAAGGGCACAAGTATGGCCAGAACGTAAGTGATGTTTTATCATTTCATGTTTTTGCAACGTATTTGCTGTGGTTTAATGGACACATTCTGTGATATTATTGCCTGCAAAGCGTGTTGCTCACTATTGTGTTTCGATTGTGTTTCCCTCAGGGGCCAGTACTGCTTCACTGTGTGTGTAAAAGCCTTCGGGCCATTAACAAGGAACTACTATGTCAGAGCCTTTTTGCACGCTGCGTGAGTTCACTTTATCCGCCACTTACCTTTGCTAAACAGCATTCCTCTCATTGACAGTCAGTCTCTCCAAAAAAAGACTTGTCATAACCGTTTTATGTCCTCAAAATCTCTTCCTGTCTTTTGGCTTTTCTTAGAATCTGTGTACCTGGAGGCTTCATGCTGGCCACGGTCCTCGGATGTGTGTGCCTCGGTATAGCCAGCCTCATCTACCTTGCGGTAAGTTGGTATCATTTACCACGTTATTCTCCAGTCTAGCAGGTGAAATATTGCCAAGGTTGGTAAAGTTATTAGTTGTGGCAGAAAGAGGTCAGTTGATTGAAACAAGGAAATGGTAACAAGGAAGAGATTGTTTCATTATAGGGACCTCTGTTGAGACATGGCCCTTAGTTATGAAAGCTGACGGTCAGGGGTGTGACTGAATTCTTCAACAGTTCTAAATGTGGCAGACAGAGTTATAAAGCTTTCTAGGCTGCAGTTTATCTAATCATAATTATACATAAAGCTGTGAGTGTACAGTAAAAGAGCCACTGTTACTCAACATTTCATTATTGTTGTTGCTATTTTAACCAATCAAGTTAGCCATGCTTAACTTGCTCTTACAGTAGCCAATCACTACTGACTTGTATTCCTTGTCACCTTTTTGCTTTTATAGGCAGCTATCCATGGTGAGCACTGGGAGCCCATTCTTCCACGGAAGGAGGTCCGAAAGCCAGTAGATAGCGTAAAGAATCCTCCTCAGAACCCACCTCCAAGACCTCCTCCAGAGATGCACAGGAAACGGGTTGATGACCTGGAGGGAGCAGCATACGATAACCCCATGACTGTGACCGACGAGTAACCAGTCTAGTGCCCCATCCTCTTTATCTCTGTTACCAGTCACTGCGGGACGTCACCAGGTTCTGTGATTCTGGACAAATGGATAGTTTTCGGAAGTCTAGTGAAGTTAGTGACTGGACAACATGTCGGGTACATGTTTTTATACCTCAACCTGCAGAGAAATATCTTAAAAATTGAATATCATGTTTTACTTTTGAACAAAAAAACATGCCACAGGAGATAAATGTAAATGCTATAGCTGCTAAGTGGCAACCACATATATGTATTGTCAAGTCAAAGGACTTTATGTTGTATTTTAACTGCTGTGATAAAAGTAAAATAATAAGTAAAATACTTGTTTTCTGCTCCAACCATCATATATTTCAAACTTTGTTGCATCCACTGTATTGTGTTGTCATTCATAGATCTCACAATATATTGTAAACTGTATACATTATGTTACATTCTGTTCTTAACCCTTGTGTAATTGTGTCAGCTAAACACAATACTGTGGGGCAACCCTCTACTGTTTGCTAGGAATAAATTGACACATTTTCTTTTGGCAGTATCAGGCTGATATTAACCATATATTATTTTTTTGTGTACTTTTGATATCTTGTAATCAAATCCGTTGCACTCATCGAATCATATCTGTCTTAGTTTTGTACTTGCATCTCATTTTACAAGTTTCCTTTGGAAAATTATTTTAAGTAATGACATTTGCAACTTCCCCCTTTCGCAAGCACACTGAATTTCAATAAACCAGAATTTCCCCTTCTCATCTCAAGTGTTTCTTGAGATGCAATTTTTCATTGTGACATAGTTTGTCACAGTACCATCCTTTGTTGGCTTGCGATGGAAAGAATGTACAATTAAAACATCTGGCTTAACTGCTAGTTGTCAGACAAGTTCTGTGCTTTTGTGTCAGATCTTGTCTCATGTCTCTGGGGTTTCTTTTGAAGGTCACAGCTGACCTGTTATGCAGCTTGAGCATGTGTGGCAAACTCAGAGGTACAATGATACTTCCTCATTTTGGTTTGTGAGGCTGTAAGATTTGAGACACACCACCAATGTCTAATCTTTCTACCAATAACGAATAAGAAGAAACAATGAAAACTTGCCTGTCTTGATCAGGCAGTTTTACTCTCTCTCAGTTTTACTCTGCCACCTCCTGCTGCATGAGAGAACTACAAACTAACCGAGAGGACTTGGGGAACAGTGAATATGTTGCATAAGATTTTTAGGGAACGTGAGACAGAACAAGTTCATTTATAGAGCACTGAAAAAGAGTGAAAAAGTACCTTAAGAGTTTAACTTAACAATCCAAATTTACATCATATCAAAGTGGCTAAAAATAGCCTATTTAAAATGACATAATAATATGAAATAAAATATGTAGAAACATATAAATAAGTATGTTCAGGTTACTTATATTGGTCCTTATTCCAATATAAAATGTAGAGGGAAATTACAGCATTCTCAGAATTTAAAGAAAGGAGCTATTGTACCCCTTGGTGGAATTAAGTGTTTAAATACAAAAGAGGACTGAGGAGGATTGGTGAGAAAAATTGAGAAAGTAGATATGAAGAACACACCTCTTCACCAAAGCTTGAATGGGAAAGTATCCCATTCAAGCTTTGGTGAAAAGGTCTAACACCTGTGTTTCAGGGGGTATGGTTAAATTAACATCACTGGGACACTGTAGGTTTGTAGATTCTGCAAAATCAACCTGGGTTATGCAAATGTAGCAGCCCTTAGACCAGAAAATTAGATGCTTTGTGAGATTGTCAAATTCAGGTTCTCTCAGGTTATCTCTCAGAAAGGCAATTGCAGTTCTTACATGCTCGGTATGAGTATACTGTATTGATGGTTCACTAGCCTACCTCCTGTTATTATTTGCTTGTGCTTATATGCATTAACATGTTTTAACCGCTACAACCAATTGTTTACATTACATTATTGTATGTATGAATAACTCACACTGTTTTTTGACTACTAGCCTATTGCTTGTCTCACTTTCTTTTTTTTTTTTAGCTGTTTGTTGTCTGACACTGTTTAGCTGCTTTATATAGGCTATCACTTAACTTCTCCTTAGGGCCAAATATGTACATTGTCCCTGTGAAAAGTAAAGTAAAAGGAACTGATGAATAGTTCCGCCAGGGAGGTTATGTCCTCACTGTGTCTATTTATTTGTCAACAGGATTACGCAAAAAGCACTGAACCGATTTGCACCAAACCTAGTGGCGGAATGTTACATGGGTCAGGGAAGAACCAGTTACATTTTGGTGGGGATCCGGTTAAAATGGCGGACCCAGGAATTTTTTTTAATCACATCCCTTGACCCTTGACCCTCAGAAAGTAGTGTGCATCTTGATGTAAACAAACAGACATATATATATATATATGTTTTTGAGCTCAATGAGTTTGTTGAATTTTGAGCAGATCCGGACAAAAATCAGGATATGGTGGAAGAAAATGTTTGGCTTTGGCTGAGGTATGCGTTCTACCGAGTGCGATTCTAGTGGATGCTGTTTTCCATCCATCCTGTGGAGGGCAGTGGAGGGCAATACACAAAGAAGTGTGAACACTAGTAGAAGAAGAAGTAGAAGAAGAAGAAGAAGAAGTGGTAGTAGTAGAAGAAGAAGAAGAGATAGAAACCAATGGAACTGACTGTCACTTTATTGGTGTTCTGTGGCTGTCAGCGAACTAAAAGCTAATTTAATCACAAATATTAACGTGTATGTGTCCCGTTAGTAGTGGACAATGTCTACCCGGGCTCTGCGAAGGCTCCGAGGGAAGCAGCGGGGCCAGGAGGCCTTGGACCTCGGGAATCTAACTTTGGATGACAGCCCGGTGGAGCAGGCTGAGGGTGAGGAGGAGCAGCTGGACGTGGCTAATGTTTCTCACCCACCAGCAGACAGGAAAGAGAGCAGCCGAAAGGCAAAGAAAAACAAAGCTCAGAAAAACTTCAGCAACATTTATGAACTGGTAAGGTGAAGGTGCATTTCTACAACTAGGTGTTACCTACATAGAACGAAACGTTGTTCGTGTGTTTACAGCGAGCTCTCCGTTGATAACCGGTGCTAACATAGGCTAGCCGTGTGGCGTTAGCTCATGTCTCATCTTATTTAACCCTGCTGTTAATCCACAAACATTATATTATAGGTAAAAATTTGATAACAAAGTGTCTATCAATTGAGAAAATCACTGGGAAGTAGTCCACATCACCAGCTTTAAGAGGATACTGACAAAAAAGTGCAGTGCGTCTACTGTACAATAGGCTTGTTTACTAGCTTTTAAATTATGACACAGCATAGAGACATATAGTTAATAAAATATGCATAGCGTCCAACTAATCCCTCCATCTCCTGTTTACGAGAGTACTTGTCCATGTTGGCATTTGATTTATTTGAACTATGACATAATGTAAGGAAATATGTTGTTGTCTACATGCTCGGGAATCTGAATGAATTTCCCCTATGGGATGAATAAAATATCTATCTATCTGTCTGTCTGTCTGTCTATCTATCTATCTATCTATCTATCTATCTATCTATCTATCTATCTATTTATCTATCTATCTATCTATCTATCTATTTCTTTTTATCAGTGAGTCATCTAGCTATGGGGTTTTTACTCAGATATAGTGCTGCTTTTCTTAACACACATTATTCCCCATTTTACTAGATATGTGATGTTGACAATGAGGCAGAGAAAATCTCACCTGATGAAGAGGCAGAGAAACCAGATGGAAATAAAACAAGTGGCACAGAAAAGAATGACAACAGAGATTTTGACAAACCAGACCAAAAGCAGCAGGACACTTCTACGAAGGTAAAGATAAAGAAAAATGAGAAGGGTGTCTTTCTGTGATCCTCTGATTTGACTTAAATATTCTACTGATCTAAATGAGCATCTTTGCATACATCAAATTGTCATCTCTCTTTCCTTTTAACAGTCTTCATCTGGAGACGGAGCTAAAAAGAAGAAGAAAAAGAAGAAGACAAAAGTAACATCAGTGGATGGACCGGTATGTTTGTTAAGAAGGGATTCAGTATCTGCTCTGGAAAGATGGCTGTAAAATGCAAATGATAACCCACCCTATACTCTTAGAATTAAGGACCACTTTATTGGTAATACTTTTATTAGAATTCATTACAAATGATAAAAAATTTTTTTTACTGATAATATGAATAAAACAGTGTCTTACAATCATTCTTCAGCTCCTTTCAGCACCGTTCTATCTCACAATTTCATGTGTTTTTTTTAATGACCTCCCTGTCTGTTTTGAGAAGGCTGCACCAGATGATAACATTGATATACTGCTGGAGAATTTGGAGCAGCCAAATGGTCTGAGTTTGCAAAATGAAGATTGTGGAGGCGCCGACAGACGATCTGTTCTACATGTGGAGCACAGGTGACAAGACAAGCATGTATACAAAAATGGTTCTTGACCAGTGCGCGGATGACATGTCTTGGTCATTGGTCAAGTCTGTAGTCTCACTTAGTATAAGTCTGTATTGTACTAGTATTAGTCTGTGATTCCTAATTGCCACCATGTGGTGGCGCTTGACAGCATGTGATGTCATGTCTCTGGTACTGGAAAATATTTATCTCAGATGATGCACTACAGTGATGAACACAGAATTACAAAAGGTTAAAACGTGTTGATATGTGTTGCACATCTGACCACACACCAAATTGTGATGCTAGAAAAGGCAATTACCTGTCAAAGGCAAATCATCTGTGTTGAAAGCAACACTGGCACTCACAAGCTATTAGGCTTGCTTAGGATGCCTGACTCATAATGATTACTTCTTAAGTAAGAATATGAATGTTATTTGTTCAGTATGTCTACCAGGCAACTTGTCAACTCACATGTCCATAATATCTAAATCAAACAGGCCCTGTGTTTTCCTCAGACTATAGTTCTTCCAATGATCCACAGTGTAAATTAACCTGTTATTTTCTGTGTTAATTCATTAGGAATCTCAACCCAGAGACGGAGTTGAAGAGATACTTTGGGGCTCGAGCTGTTCTTGGGGATCAAAGGTAAAAAGAAAAGGAATGATGTTGTGAGATTGTTTGGAATTAGATGGCTCAGGTCCTCTGTATGTATACAGCATATTGTTGTGCTCAATTTTTGTTTTCTTTTGACAGACCCCGACAGAGAAATAGACAGTTTCACCGTAGCACCTGGATGACCTATCCCAAAGACAGCTGGCCTCGCTTCAGCCGCCCAGGTAGCCTTTTCCTTACAGTCATCTGAATTATAGCTTGTACATTTTGTAAATGTGTCATTTCAGGCTGAAGTGTCTGTCTGTGTCCTTTGTTGATACAATGAGTTGCTGGACTAATATTAGAATATATAGACTATTAATTAGTTTGACCCCACTTGACTCCTGCTTTTCCATTGATATGTTATGTAAAAATGAAAACTCTTTTGGCTTTGAGGTGGCCCAGTGGTCTAAGATTCATACATCAAAACACACTCACAGACACGCAGATTGTAGTTATGACAATCCCATTGCAGGCTGCTCTCCATGTCAACTGAGTTGAAATGACCTAAACAACCTTAAACGCTTGTAGATGTTTCTGCATCTTGTAGTCCAAAGAAAGCATAATCAATGATTTTTCTATGGTGAGAGCCTTAAACTACCTTAGTAATAGGATGTATGTTGGGTTTTGTTGTCTAAATGCAAGAGCTGAAGGAGGCTGCAGTGATGCATCATCAGGGAAGGTACAAAATGTCTTCTGATGTCTCTGGATTAAAGACATGGACTGCAAAGGATTTTTCAAAAACTAATTGTATCTGTCCAATTACTTTTGAACCCTAAACTTTGGGCACTCTGTGTCAAAAGGACTATATCTGTCACACCATTTTTTCTATATTGACCTTAACCTACTCAAATTAAACCTGAGACTTGGGACTTTAATGTAGTGTCCATTATTTCATTTCAACTTGAATGTGCTGAAGCACAGATACTTACGGTGTGGACTGTATCCTCACCTTGTATTACCCTAGTGTGTATTCCAAGGAGCACTGCGGCTGAATTAAAAAAAAAAAAAAAAAAAAAAGAAAAAAAGAAAAAAGGATCCATTCACTTTCAATTCAAGATTAAAATTCTGTTGCCATCCTCTCTAGTGTGGTGAAGTTAGATGTTGACCTTGGTAATTCATCTATTATTTGAGCAATATGAATCATTTTATGCTTGGATTTAGTTACTGTGCTGTTTTACTGAATGCAACAGTGAATAATTTCGAATACACTGTACTTAAACTGTGATTTTATACTATGCTTTGTTGCATTATCCACATCACTCTTCATACAGTTAAACTGTATGTCTTTGTCCATCCCTGTCAATTTGACCATTGTCTCTTTTTTTCTCCAGGCCTTGCTACAACTTAACCCTTACCACATCGACTCCTTGCTGCAGCTTTCTGATGTGTGCCGCATACAGGAGGATCAGGAGATGGCCAGGGATCTCATCGGTGAGGATTATGGGCTCCTTCTATAGATTACAAACAGACGAGACTGAAAATGTGTATATGAACTATTCATAGATTAGTGTGAAGCGGAATCCTTGGAATTAACAGAGAAACCCATCAGAAAAATAAATAGAAATAAGTGCATTTGTAATTACAAAGAAACCCAGTGATCAGCTAATGTGTCATAACCATAAACATACAACAATTTGAGCCAAACTCAGCTCATTTTGGTCCTGTAGGCATTGTCGGTTGTTAGTCTGGTCAGCATATTGCTGTGGCAAAGTGTTTACTTGTTAGATTGACACAAGATAGTGATATAGGCTGCATAAAGTACTGTAGTCAAATCACTGATGATTCCCAATTTTTGTCAGATTATTGGGCGAAATTATCATGGTTATTTTAGTGCCGGTGTTCTTTAGTAAACTGTAAGTCAACAAAACAGCCATTGTTAACAAGTTGAAGTTCATGCTTCATGCAAAGCACAATAATAGTTTTATTATCACAGTCCCTTTTGGCGACTGGATAACCAAAATAGTTTATGTAGAATACCAGAGGGATAAATTAACAAAGGATGTTTGTCTTCTTTCCTGGTTGATTTAATAACATTCCATCACTTGAACTTTAAAATGAGACTGATAAGTAAAACAGTGTTTTTCAGTTCTGGTCTTTTATGTTGCAAAGTCTTGCTGGTTAGGTAGCTGTATGTAAGAACAACAAAATGTGTTTACTACTTTTCTCTATAAATTAAACTATGCAGTGTGTTGTTGCATTGGTGGATGGAGTAAATATAAATAAAAACTATAATTACTTGTCTTTTTTTTTTTTTTTTTTAAGAAAGGGCCTTGTACAGCTTTGAGTGCGCCTTTCACCCTCTATTCAGCCTGACCTCAGGTACCAGCAGACTTGATTATCTGAGACCAGAAAACAGGTTGGTTGCTCCTTTTTCCTCTATTTTTTTTAAGTTTGTGAGGCATCAGTTTGACCTTTTATATTATTGTTCATAGCTTAAATTATGTTTTAAGGAATTTAACCATTCAATAATCTCTGTTTGCAGGGCTTTTTATCTTGCTCTTTATAAGCACATGATGTTCCTGGAGAAGAGAGGATGTCCACGGACGGCTTTGGAGTACTGCAAACTCATCCTGAGGTACAAAGACAAAAGCTCAACTACTGCGAAAGATGAGCCACAGAGTTAATGGAAAACAGTGACATTTTTAGATGAAATTACAGAAAAACCCATATTCTTCTGCATTTACAGGTCAATCATTAACATAGCACTTACCTCAGTAACAGTCATTAGGTCCCTGGTCTCTTTATGACTAACTTATCTACTCTATTATCTGGCAGTTGACAGTTTAGACACTCTTTTCTCTCTGTTGTGTCTTTAATTTCTTTTTTTTTTTTCACGTCACAATCAATTTTGAGAAAGCGTGTGAGCTCTTTTATGCATGAACTAATACTTAAACGACACACACTGTAGCTGCCCAAGAAACATTTAGTAGCCAAGTGTCCAATTACTTTTGAACCCCTAAACTTGGATAATTATTTGTGTAAAGAGGTAAACAAAAAACAATCACGATTTATTTCAAAATACAGACAATGATTCTTTGTTTACTGTTTGCATTTTCTGAATACCAACACATGTTGACTGGAACAAAATAACTGCAAATAATGACTTCTCATGGCGTGCCATGATTGATTGATAGAATTAATCATGGCGAATTTGATAACAAGATGCAAGATGGCCTATATTTTCGCAGTGACATAACACTGTTATAACATGAGGGAGATGGTATGAGTGGTGATCTAAATGGTGTCAACAAAGTAATGGTTATTAGCAAAATCATCACAATGAAAAGTATTACATATGATCTCATGGCTTATTAGCTAAACAAAAAGAACGCTTATTTTCATGAATAAGGTAACCACCGAGAGCAGTCATCAGACTTTAGTTATTCTTCAAAGACTGTTAACTCAACAACCACGTTTATAGTCTGCTGATGGTAATTCAGTGTGTTTTATGTTTAGTCTGTTGTATGACTACTGATATCGATCAAAGATGTACCCCTTATATCATTTCCAAAGTCACAGGCAGTTCCTAATATGTGCTATTTTATTGATGATAGTGTTTTTTCAAAGACATTCAAATGTTTTTCCAAATTTGTTATACTATATAAAAGTGATGCAGTGAAATACAGGATAATGTTAGATAATGGTTATGACCATGATAAAATCATTTATATTTACATTAGCGATAAAATCTAGAAACAGTCAGTGGACGTGTTTAAATCTCACATTTCATTAAACCTCAAAGGTCATACTGGTGCAGATACCACTTAACGTAAGGCTATATACACACTGAGAGGGTTGTTTTCCCACACACTGCTACCATCAGTCTGCCATAGCCTGAGCTTTACAGCCTGTCCATATAATGGTCAATGCTTATCTATGATTTTCATCAAACTCTGGCTTCCTGACTTCATGGCAGCTATGTTCTGGTCCTATGTAAGGCAGCAGGGTGGGAATAAAAGCTGATGGCTGTCTCTCTCCAACCAGTAGTGATTAAATCTCTGCTTGAAAGGGCAATATAATTGATAAATGAATGTTGAAAAGCACTGTTTAAAGAAGTGCCTCACATATACTGTATGACATGATTAACACTGTCAATCTTGTGTGAGAAACGAAGCAATAATTGTATTTTTATTCCCTTGTTTTTTTTTGTTTTTTTTTAACACAAACTACATTCTGTATCATCATATAATCTCAGATAGTATCAAATACATTGTGCTGGGCTTTGAAGGAAACCAGCAAAATTAACTTATTTCACTGTCATTGTCAGTAGCATTTATGTTCCACCCTGGAGTGTGGGATAAGACTTATACTTGGATTCTTGTTTATATCAAATGCCTGTAGTAATCATTTGCTTGTACACTTTTATTAGTTTGGACCCAGATGCTGACCCACTTTGCATGCTCCTCCTCATTGATTTCCTGATGCTGCGTACCAGAGAGTACCAGTCTCTCCTTCAGTTATATCAGGACTGGGAGGTAAAGAGTGCTGTCATGTTCATATGTGTGTATTTACATGTGATTTTAAACTGAAGTTCAAAGTGTACTTATCAGTCTGATACAGAGGTGGTTTGTTGTTGCATTTCAGGAGCACAGAAATCTGTCCCAGCTGCCAAACTTTGCGTTTTCCACTGCGCTTTGTCATTTCCATCTCAGTCAGCAGGAAGACATGGATCCTGAAGAAAGTGACAAACAAAGACACAAAGCTGACCAGATGCTGCAGGATGCTCTCATCATGTTCCCTGGAGGTTAGACAAGGATACAACCCCCAGCATATAAATATTTAGAAACGATTACCCTTCAGTCATTTCTTCGCATTGTTTATGGCATGGCTAAATTTCTGTCTATAAAATAGTAGGACTTTCCTGCCAACGCTCTCGTCACATCAAGCTATAAGGTGAAAATGTGTATTTACCTATACGTGTTGCTGTAAATGTGTTTTCTGCAGTCTTGATGCCTCTACTGGATCTGTGCACTGTGCAGCCAGATGCTACTGTCACCTCACATGCCTTCTTTGGCCCCAAGAGTCAGATAGGGTAATGTATGCTCCATAAGTGTAACATAATTATGTTAATATAGCATGGTGTGATTTATCATTCCTTATTGCGTAGTCTTCAACTGTAGCACATAAATTATATTATTGCTAGAAATCTTTTCATGGCCTTTATTTTGAACCTTATTTGGCATGAGTTTTGCTTTTATGTTTTTCTTTACTTCTTCAACCCCATCTTTAATAAGTAATCCTACCCTCTCTGTTTCTAGGCAGCCCCCAGCTCTGGCTGAACTGACAGCTCTGTATGTGGGGAGGACTTACAATGTGTGGAGGGAGGCACCAGTAATGCTTTGGTTGGAAGAGTCTGTGAAAGAAGTGCTGCGTCGAGTTGATGCCAAAGACCCTTTAGTGGAGGATTGCCAAAACAAGTAAGATCTCATTGATCTGCTCACACTTCTGCTAAGCTTTTGTTTTTCAGCAATAAAGACCTTCATTAATTGACATTGAAAAGCAAACTAAAAATAGTAAATGACATTGCATTGTAAAAAGCTTAAAGGACTTAGGATATGATTAGAATTTGTTACCCAGTGAACTGGGACTTACCACTGTACTTCAAATGTCTTCATAATTGAGAAAATTGTTCTCAAATCCGTCATCGTCATCACTCTGTTGTAGGAGAAAGCAGAGGTACCAGAGTGCACCGAGGAACATCCATCGCCACGTCCTCCTCTCTGAGATCAAGGAGGCCACCTCAAGTTTGCCTCTAGTAAGAAATGATCACCTACAACACTTTCACTGTATCCGCAATGTCCTCAGTCCACTCACCGATAGAGTTGTGATCTAGATGTGTGATCGGCATCAATCGAATTTTAAAGATTTCAGTATTTATCGTGAGTCATCTGATAAAGTTTTGTTATGTAAGGTTTTCCAATTATTCTCAAAAGGCACTGGAGTGTAATGATTAAATAATTTCACTGCATAACTCCTGGCCTCACTCTCTGAGGTCCCAGTCTGAGATCATCTTATTAAAGTTTATATGAGTTCATGCTCCGATGGTCCTGATCTATAAATCAGATTTCACGCTAGCAAAAACTTCTGTGGATCAAATTTGAGATGTCAGTGATGCCATCTTGAAAATTTGCTGATTAAGTCCATAACTGTAACTCATGGTTTGAGAGCATCATTCTGCAAATAGTGCAATTGAAAACTAAAAGCTGTAGCAGAAGGTAAGTTTTGTCAAAGGATATGTGATGTGTATATTGAGAATTGATTGGATAAAAAAATGCTGATCAACACTGGAGTATTCACGTATCTGAACTCATGCACCCCTGGGGAAGTGATTCTAATCTTGCTTATTTGTTTGATATTCTCAGGAGGTGACCACTCAGCCTGTGATGGGCTTTGACCCTCTACCTCCACTGGACTCAGTTATATCGTATACCCGACCAGAGAGGTAATGGGAGACCCATACATTCCATCGTAGAGTCAAAGAAGAAAATATTGTGGTTTTCAATCAAACACGCTTTCTATCCTCAATTTGCTTTAACACTTCAATGAGATGCATGTTTGTTTGTTTGCATATAGGCAGCATGTTGGTGCATCCAATGAGAGTACATTGTCGCTGTTTTTCCGGTCGTTGCTGCCAAATTTCAACCTTCAGGTGAGTTGCATGGATCAGGCCAGGTAGGTCTGGAAAGATGTGTGTGATTGTATAGTACGTGGGGCAAAAAGAGTCGAGTCAATTTTATTTATATGGAGTCAGATCATAGCAAAAGTTACCTCGGGGCACTTTATATAAAGCAGGTCAAGACAATATTATTTGCAGAGGCCCAGCGATCCCCCATGAGCAAGCACTTAGCTATAGTGACGAGGAAATATTCCCTTTTAACAGGAAGAAACCGTGACCAGAATCACGCTCTGGGTGTGCGGCCAACAGCCGCGTTGAGAGAGAGAGAGTTATATTGTTCAGCCTCATACCATCACTGCTTTCCAACCACTAATCAGAGTAAACCAAATTATTAAATTAACAATCTATGATGCCTATCTGGAACATTGGATAAATTAAACCAAAACAAATGTAATTGCGGTCTGGCCCTAAGCCATGAATATAAATTAACAGAGTATCTCTTTACTGTCAGAGAGACAATGCAGAGACAGATCCTGACCAAATACAGACTCAGTGACTACAGTCTAATCACAGAGAAAGGATGGCAAAAGAAGTCCTAGCTACTAACAGAGGACTGAGTCTGTGGTCACTGCACGGCAGGGTAGGTAGAGACAGAGATGCACCTCCTCTTACAGTGTGACAAATAATATCTGAGTGGAACACTGGAAATTTGGTTTAATACCAAACTTAACAGAGCTCAGTGACAGTGAAAAGCAACAGATTCTACTTGTAAAGGGACATGCTTATGTCAAATCTGAGGGACACATAATTAAAACATAACTGAATGTGACAAATAATTAGCCTCACATAGCCCATACATACAGAACACACACACATATCTTTTTTTTTTTTTGCCATTTTCGTATTCTTTATCTATTTAATAAATTGTATTTTATCACTTATCCTTGACTCTTTGGCAATATTGTTCATCTGCCATTCATGCCAATAAAACATGCTGAAATGAAAAAAATTGAGAGAGAGAGAGAAAGAGAGATGGAGAGCAGGAGGAAGGAGAACATAGCACAACGCAAGTTCCACGTAGGGATGTATAATGATCATCATTAGTAGTAGTAAGCTAATTGATCATTTTCTGATTGCATCTGAAAGTTTTATCGAGTGTTTCTAAATAATAGTACCTAAAGGAAGCATAGCTAGGGCGAAAAGAATTGGTCGAAGCATAGAACCCTCTGGACCACGGTGTCTAACTACGGATGAATAGTATTTAAAACAGCAGAGTGCAGTTCATTCAATGCAATTTAAATGCTCCCATCTCTGTAATAGATGTGATGATCAATAGTGTAAAAAAATCATGTACAGAGACAAGTCCTTTTCTCATACAATTAGAAGGTCATTTGTAACTTTTCACCAGTGCTGTCTCTGTGCTATGATACTCTACATGTACTCTAAACCCTGACTGAACGCCCTCAAATTAAATATTGTTATGTAGAGAGTCATACAACTTTTGGGAATTGGGAGTTAGTGTTATGGAAGACTCACATGACAGTTGTCTTCCATGACTTTAAACATATTTCACTTGTTCCAAATATTCAAAGATCAAACGCACCCTAAAACTGAATGTACATATGGTATTTATATTATGCTGTATATCTTAGTGGTGAATTTTAGAAAGTCTCTTCTTGAGCTGAAGAGCCAACATTGGTGATGTCATCTGAAGACAAACCTTGGTGCTGCCACTATGAAATAATATAAAAACGTCTTAGGACATGAATGAAGAACCCATGGTGTGCATGTGGGGACATCATGTGATTAATAGCTGTAAGCCCTACAGATAAAATTCATTTGTCTCTAACTAATTGTGCGTGCACAGAGTCTGTGAATGATTCACAGTGAACTGACCTGCTTCAAAGGGTGTCAAGCACTGCAATTGTAAATTCTCTTTATGGTGCTCTGATTTCCTGCAAGATGTCCAGAGAGTTGTGTTTTTTTATTGAGCTTACTGTCCAAAGTCATTGAAGGAACACAACATAAAGGTTGGGTTTCCTGTTTAATGATTATTGAAATAAGATACAGATAGACCCATTAAGTAGCAGGACCCTCCAGGGCTGGTGGAAATATCTGAACTGGTCAAAGATCAGGGAAAATTAATTCTTAATACACATCCTTGACTGATGAAATATTTCCTCCAAAGACTCATGGTAACCCTAAGGGGATGATGACTGAAAAATATCAAAGAAGGCATATGACCTTGTTACAGTTAATTCTGTCCATGATTTCTAAGTGTGTCACTGAGGAACAAAACAATAACAACATTCATGAGTGCAAACTTGTTTGTTGCCTTGGTTTGGCTGTCTCTTCCTTAGTTATGAAGTTAGATGTGCATATAAATTTAAAGGTTATAGAGCCAAGTTTACTTTCCCGTGATTATTGTGGGATAATTTGTCAATCTTGAATGTTACTTGTATCTTGTGTAGTGGGTTTTTTTTTTTCCATTTCAACTGTTCCTACAATAGCTGGCCTTCATTACTGTGGCTATATTTTGAGATCCAAATCCACCATACTAAAAAAAAAAACAAAAAAAAAAAGGGACACAAACATCAGGATTTGTGGATTATCTGTGTCCACTTCTGTCTCATGGACTCATCACACTTGGGAGTTTTTACGGTACTATATTTTTGAGATTGGTATTTGGAAGAAGTGGATTATTTCTATCAAAGTAGTGGATGTTACTTTGAAACTGCCGTCAGTCCAGTGGACTTGAAAAACAAACATTTTGAATTAAATTGTAGATAATTCACTCAGTTATAACTTGACTTTAAATTATTTTAAATGTCGGCAATGTATTCAATTTGTGGTGGGGGTGGTGTTACATAAATTGAACTAAAGCAAGTCATTCTTGGTCCATTCTGTCCTCAGCAACAAGTGAGTGTTTGCTCTTTCCACTCATTTACTCCACATTATTTGCTTACCCCTCGCTCCCACAGAATAGACTGTAGTTTGGCCTACATTGTGTGACAAATTTACTCAAAGACCATATGGCGACAAACACATTTTGCTGTAGAGCAGGACAATGAGATGTTCATCTCATTGATTTTCAGTCCAAGTCTTGTGGGCTTTTAATCCAAACATATCAGCTCTCACGACTTCTTAGCTGAATACAGCACTGTACCTAACAATGATATTGCTGTCATTTTACAAAGATTTGATTAGATAAATATCATTATCTGAATTATCATTAGATATAGTAAACAGAAATTATCTGGAGTGGTTGTTGTGGGCGGACCACTGCAGTATACAAGTGTGTGACTTCAACAATGTAGACCTCAGTTTGCTCCGATCTCCTTCCAACAGTCAACTGATCTAATCTTCTCCTCACCTTAACTGGCTCATTTTAGTTGCCAAAATCTAAACATACCTTAATTACAGATGGAGCAGATCAGAAAACCATTATACGTGACAAAGCTCATGAACAAGCTTACAGTTTAGGTAGGAGGACTTGAGGGACATTCAAATGAACTAATCGACCCTCTGGAGTCAGGGTTGATGTTTTCAACCGTTTGTACTCCACATGCATTGTCTCAACCTCTGGATCCTCCTTTTGTGAAGTATGTAAAGCTGTCAATCTTTAATTGATCTGTGTTTTTGTCATGTGCGTCAGATTTGGCCCTATAATAAATATGGGCTTGATAGCATCTAAAAGTAGTAAATCATCACTGTTTACAGGATGGCGAAAGGAAAGGCAATGTGAATATGCTTCTTTTACAACATCGTTGAGGTTTCTGTAATTTTTCTTTGACAAAAGAGGTAAATTCAGCTCCTATGACAATTTAATTTCCTTCTGGGGATTAATTAAGTCACCTATCTATCTCTCTACCTACTGAACATTGATTTCATCAGGGAGCAACTGTATAAATGAAGAAAGCATGCACCACTCTCCACACAGAAGCTGTTAATCATAACAGCAGAGCTGCGTGACTGGGGAGGCTTTATCTTGTCAAATCATAATCATACTAAGCATTGTATAATAACGTATATAGATGTATATTGATATTGTAATGTCTGTTGATAGGTACGTGTACTGTAGTGTAATCAAATTGGGACAGTCTTGTGTGGGGAAAAAGTATCAGATCATGAATTTATTCTGTGTCGTAAAAGACAAAAAAAATTCTGACTTCAGCATCCCTCAATGGTAGCAAAAAAAAAGGCACTGTGGCCGACAGCAATGTAGTTCACATCACATGAGCATTTCCCATATGAAAGTGGTATTGGTTGAGTTGGGTGAAAGAAGCAAATATACTGAACACTGGTTTATTTTATTGTTCTACAAAAACAAACTTGCCATAATTTGAATGTTTTCCATCTGACATGTCTGTATATTATATACATATACATTATCAGGTACACTCACACACACAACATGTTGTGGATCGGCTATACATGTTTAATGTTAACAGATGGGCCCAAGGCTTGTTTCCATCAGGGCAGTTCCATCCATCCTGATCGTGTTATCCACTTATGGAGAGGAAGAGATACAATACGGATAAAACAAACATAGTTAAGACAAAGGAAGATCTTTTTTTACTGTTAAAGTTACATGTCTGAAAAGAATATAATGTTATATAACACAAGCCTAGATTACCCTGGTATTGATGTGTTGTTATTTGTGTTTGATCATGTACACATCAAATGGGACCATTTAGTTAATAATGTAATAAAATGATCAAATATACCAATGACTGTCTGGTATTGGATAGCAATTTCAGAAATCAAGTGCAACACTAACAATGAATTCCATGTCAAGTATGTTAAAACAGAATAATTGTCAGTTTCAGAAAGCCAAACGCGAACAGTGAAATTATTCAAACTCTAGGCATGTGTATATTCATTTACGTCTCTTTCCTTGTAAAGGGTGGACCGAGGCAGGAGGATGATATGGAAGTGGCGCGAGCCGGTCAGGAGCTGAACCAGGAAGTGAATCGTCTTATGGTGGCAATGAGGGACATGCTGGCAAACATCAGGTTTCAAGAGCCACCAAGAGAGGACAACCCCTACAGAGATGAGGAGGAATGGGACTGAGAGGAGAGAGACAGGGTGAATAACAAGTGTTGAGGAGGATGAAGAGGAACCAAGAAGACAAAGAAACTTTCAAAAATGAATGTCGTTAAGAAAAATGAAAATATTTAATGGAGGTTAATAAGAAATGGAGAAGGACAAATATTTTTAATTGTTACATTTTCAGATTACAAACGTGAAAGAAACAGAGGACTTGATGTCTGGAGCCTGTCCACTTCTCTGCCTTAGTGGCATTGATGAAACAAAAAGGAAAATTACTCAGGGGCAATTCAGTGAGAGCTTGGGGAACCTTTTTGTCAGAGGCAGAAAACAGATTGGTTAGTTGAACCTGTCATGTCACTAAAGTTGACAGTGTTATTTACAATAATTAAACAATTCCATCATCTCCAGTCGTTGTTAGTTGAGTAGCACCTACACTTAATCGGTGCTACTCTTCTTCGTATAGTTTCTGGCTTCCAAAGAGTTTTTCATGCTCATAAAAGTTTTTGTTCTTATGCTGAGTGGACGATCTGTTTCACAAATTCCAAATTTTGCCTTGCAGCACTTAAACAGGTTTTTTTTTGGTTTTTTTTTATAGCCACAGAATCAGAAAGAAAGTCATTCTTCTCATTGACTAAAGAGACACGCTCCTGTGTTAAGATACTTCATTGGGAAATCTTTTTTGCTGCAGGAATGGAATTTCAAGGCTAATTGATAATAACGAACACCTTTGTTGCTCTATTTGAATATGGAAACATTTCAAACAAACAAGCATTTTTGAGGGGATCCTGTGACCATAATCATCTTGTACAGACTTTACTCTGATGTAAAAAACATATACATATATGTATATATCGGTAAAGTTTTAGAATGCCTCAATTTTTCCAGTTGTTGCTGTTGAAATTTATATAGTGCAATGTCTTTGTTTCTGAATTGACTCATTCAGCAGCAGAACACCCTAGTGTCATTCTTTCTACAATGGAGATGAAACATTGTTTAGAAAGTTCATCCCAACAGAAATTCCCACGAATGTGTTGCACTTGTATTTCGCTTTGCTTTCACCTTCTGTCCAGTTCATCCCAAACCAGCTCCATGAGGTTTAAGTCTGGAGACTGTGCTGCTCTTGCATTATGTGAAGCCTCCAACTTCTTCTTTTCTTGTATATTGCTATCACCATTCTGACAGCAGTATACAGAACTGCTTCCTGCAGTACAGTATTGTCCAGATAATACATCAGAGGGAGTAGCGACACAATTTGCTCCAACACTATCTTTGTTTTGACGGTTTGTAAGTCATCAACACAAGTTGAGGCACCTGTAGGAATTGTTTGCATTAACTTTCAAGGCTTCATTTAGTTCCACTGCTGCAGCAAAGTTGTTAATTAACCAACTTCTTAATCCCTGAAAAACCAGTATTCTATGAAATTTACATGATTTTTCAATTTTTGGTGAACTAAACTCCTTTTTACCTTGGGTGGCTCACCACTTACCATGATGCCATTCATTCACAGGACTTAAACTGCAGAAATTTCAAGAAAAACTAGAAAATTGGGGGTGCTCTAAAACTTTTGCCCGGTAGTGTACTGTATATGTCAGGTGAAGAAAAATTAAGTTAAGAAATCAATGTATGTGAAACTCTGTATTCACTCCCCAGACCTCTGTGACTTCTTACTAAATAATTGTCTAGTGAAGTTCCAAAATATGGCATGGGACTCCAAAACAGGCGAAAACAAACATTAGGTTAAACAGGCGATGAAACACATTAATTATTTGACTACTATTTATTATATTTTAGAAAAGTTAATACAAGTTCAGTCATTCCTGACAGGGCAAATAATTACAAACAAATCTGAGTGAGATTCTGTTGGGACTGATAACCTGCTTCTCCTGTGACTCGTGGAAGCTCAGTTGACATGTTATTCTGAAGCCTTCATGATTAATTCAGATTTCATTTTCAGTATACATGATTTTGAATTTTAGCCTTGTCTGCTGCTAATTTGAGCATTTACTGAATCCAGACTATGACAATGCTGGGAATCTGTTCTTTGGTCTTAATTAAAAAGAAATACTTTGATTCATCGGCTACTTTTATGACATTTGTCACATAACCTTTTTGCATTTCATTTTCTTGGGCATCCAGTCTGTTTTTTTATTCCTGTATGATATTAATAATAATGATAATGATAATGACGTTTTTTTATATAGCACTTATCAGAATTGGGGACTACAAAGTGCTTTGCAACAATCAAACAAAACAAACAAACATGCAGACACATTCCTTAAAATTGAGGGAATAAGGTAAAGAAAATACATTTTCAGAATACAATACAGAATACAACAATGCAAATAAAAACATAAATAAACCATATCATTGCTGCAGGATGTCTGCTGTTTTCCTGCTTTGTTGTGCTGCCTCACTCTTGCTGTGTTTGTTTGACATTGATTCTTACATTTCAGTTTGAGTTGACTCACCAGTATTTGATTATTTGTGACCTATTCTAAATAAAACAGAATAGACAAATGGCTGGAATTTTTCAGTAGCCCGCTGCTGTCCATCAACTTATATCCAGTGCAAGAGTATGGTAGATAGTTTCAAAATTTTGCCTAAATTGATTTTAATATTTCCTTGGTGCTCTCAGTCATTTACTCATGACCTCACTCTATGAGGGCTGATTTAACTGCACTGAAAACCTGGGGCTACAGAAATACTTGGCACCACACCAACAAAACATTTTTTATTTCTAACATGTTATTTTTCACCATTCTCCATATGATTATTCTTTTTCTTCATAATTATGTCTGGAGTAGGATGCTAAGAGTCCTGACGGTGTGCAAAGCCCTTCATAAGTTTTCCATTCGGCGGCTGTGGCTCAGGAGGTGGAGCAGTTGGTCCAACAATTGGAAAGTTGGTGGTTCAATCTCTGGCCCCTCATGTTCCGCATGTTGAAGTGCCCTTGGGCAAGATGTTTGAGAGTGTGTGAGAGTGTGTGTGTGTGTGTGAGAGTGTGAGAGTGTGAGAGTGTGTGTGTGTGTGAGAGTGTGAGAGTGATAAAGATAAAGATAAAGATAAAGATATACTGTATGAATGTGTGTGTGAATGAGTGAATGTGCCTCATACTGCAAAGCGTTTTGTAAGGTTATTAGGATTAGAACTTCCATTTACTATGATGTGCTTATTTTATTTTCCAGTCAAACCACGACATAAGAATACCAGTTGGAGCCCAAATTTTCAAGTATCTCATCTTCTTCTCAATTACAACATTCATTTTTCTTTAAAAAATACAAACTAACAAACAACAGTCAACCTAGAGGCTTTGCAGTCACATAGAGGACATAAATTCTGGAGACACTGAACAATTCACACTCACACAAACTATAACTGTCTATACACTAACTTTTTTTTTTTAATCAGTGAGCCACATGATGCGTGTGACTGTGCTTGATGGTAAAATGATGTCATTGTTCCTAGTTCACCTGGAGCTATGGTTGAGGCTGTGAGAACTTTTCATGTGACGCATCAGCAGGATAGAAAGGCTTTCATATCAGTGGCTCAGAAGGAGCTCTGTGTGTGCGTGTGTGTGGGTGGGGTGGAGGGTGGTAAGAGGATGTTTGATGCAAGTGCTTTCAATCAGTGCTTTAAAGGTGTTGAAGTGACTTTTTCACTTTGAAGCAGGTAGAAGCCATTTAAATGATTTGCAGCACTATACTCAAATGGAAAACACCAAATGGATTGTTCCACTTATAGTTTCTCTGGGTCAGTAACCCCACATAATGTGACAATTTCTGACAGATAGTCCATGTATGATTACCATGCTTTGTTCAGCTGAGGATTTCTTCTTTCAAGTCACAAACACGAGTTTGTGGTTGATGATCTATAATACTTACTGTGAAATTTGACTCAAATAAAATCTCACGTTACAGCTGCTTAAATCCAACTGCTGTAAACAGCTGAAGGCCTGCAGTGTCAAGAAAACCCAAGTAGTCAAACTCACATGTGGAATTGCATTAAAGGATGGGGTGATATTTTGTCATGAATACACCCACATGCACATTCAAGGAAGTTTTTGTATTAGTTTCTCCTGTTGATGTTTTCGGTGTGAGCGACATGGCGTCACATTGGCAGTTCTGTGCAAAACTGCATTCCAAAATCCAGAAGCGGTAATATGAGGCGTCAGCAGTCTGAGTAATTGAAGTGGATGCCTTCCAAAATTACTGTCTTTTTTTTAGTACAAAATTCTCTTACTGTCCCTCTGCTGTGGCTCGCGACGCAAACACTGTCAACTGAAATACAAAGAGGGAACCTTGTTCTAATTTTTCTAATTTTGGAAGTTACTCATTTGATTTGTCTGATTCAGACAGTTGAAGCTCCACATTCATCTTCTGTGGGGTTTGTCCTCCATCACTTACGCTGAATTTGCTTTAGGGATAGGTCTCTGCAGTTTTATGGACAGGGGGAACAGTTACAGCAACCTAAACCTTCCCTCTAATATGGTTTAACATCTGGATTGGTTTCAACAGGAGGCAAAAACAGATACAAGATTTCAAAATAAAGTGCTTTCTAAAGGCCATGCACTGAGGAAAAAAAAATTGTCTGTAAGCAATGACCACGAAGGAGTGACAGGTGAAGTGGTGACATTGTTACGCATGCTGCGTAAACGTGTTCTCTGCAAAATCTATTAGTTTGTATTCATATTCGTTCAGGTAATAGGAAACATTGTTGTAGTCTTTATTTAAATAAACTTGTCAGAGAGGTAAAAGATGAAAAACCGGACACAACAATGATGAAACCTTTTTTTTTTTTTTTGCGGCCGTCAGACATGAGGCCACTGAGACAGAAGCGCAATCCAGCTGACGTTTCCGTGGGAGGAGGAGTCGTCTCGAGTCTTTCAGGATCCAGCATCACTTAGAGAAATGCTCAAGCAACTCACAGTCTCCAATTCCCGAGATACCAAAGACATTTTGTTGACTGTCACCATGTTGGTCAGAATAGTCTGAACTGATTCAAGGAGTTTTGCGGATAGGCGGGTCGGGCGCACTATGAGAGTAAAAAAAACATCAATTATGAACGCAACGCATTAGTGGAAACAGACATTTTTATGGATTTCTGTTGTGGACATTTTGCATCCATAGAAAAGAAGACTTGTGGCGAGGAGACACACTTTTCACACGGACAAAACACGCGAGCTCTTCCAGACTGCTGCGGTGCGTTAATGTGACTGTTTACCTCAGCAGCCGCTTATTTTAAGCTATTCAATGGCTGAGAATATTAATGACATTGCATTAAACGGCGCGTTTTGGATATTTAACAGTTAACGTGTCGATAAGTACAACAACTGAACAGTCGCTTGAATTTTCCAGCTGGCTGTAGGGCAACGTGTGACTACAACAGCTGATGCCGAAGCATCATCCAAACCACAGAGAAAACTGATGAAACTTTTTCACCCAGTTTGACCCTGTGCTGCAGTAAGATCCACCAGGACAGCCTGTAAACACACAGTCGTCATACAGAAGTCAGATATGGAAATGACCAACAGGTCCCTGCATAACCCCTATCTCCTCCACGTGGAGCTCAGCCCGGTAAATGACTTTTTGGAGGAGAACGAAACGAACTCTACCGGCGGCGAGCGACACTCTTTGGGCTGCGTGCAGATCCGCATCCCCCAGGAGCTCTTCCTGGCGCTGGGGCTCATCAGCCTGGTGGAGAACATCCTGGTGATCCTGGCCATCATCAAGAACCGCAACCTGCACTCGCCCATGTACTATTTCATCTGCTGCCTGGCCGTGTCCGACATGCTCGTCAGTGTCAGCAACGTGGTGGAGACCATGTTCATGCTTCTCCACGACCACGGCCTGCTGGACTTGCACCCGGGCATGCTGCGCCACCTGGACAACGTCATCGACGTGATGATCTGCAGCTCCGTGGTGTCTTCGCTCTCCTTTCTGTGCACCATCGCTGCGGATCGCTACATCACCATCTTTTACGCGCTGCGTTATCACAGCATCATGACCACGCAGCGCGCCATCACCATCATCGTGGTGGTGTGGCTGGCCAGCATCACCTCCAGCATCCTCTTCATCGTGTACCACACAGACAACGCCGTCATCGTGTGCCTCGTGACCTTCTTCTGCACCACGCTGGTGTTTAACGCCGTGTTATATCTTCACATGTTCCTCCTGGCGCACGTGCATTCCCGGCGCATCACGGCTTTCCACAAAAGCAGGCGCCAATCCACGAGCATGAAGGGAGCGATTACCCTCACCATCCTGCTTGGGGTCTTCATCTTATGCTGGGGCCCTTTCTTCCTCCACCTCATCCTCATCCTCACCTGCCCCACCAGCCCGTTCTGCAACTGTTTCTTCCGAAACTTCAACCTTTTCCTCATCCTCATCATCTGTAACTCGCTCATCGACCCGCTCATCTACGCCTACCGGAGCCAGGAGCTGCGTAAAACTCTACAGGAGCTGGTCATGTGTTCTTGGTGCTTCGGCGTGTGACATCAAGTATATTCAAGAGAGGGCAAATCGGGTCATTAACAATGTCGACCATCTCTTCTTCCTCAGGGGCGCCGCCAGGGATTATGGGCTACATGAAAAGATATCACCATGGGCCCCGCCACCACAGAGCATGCCACCAAAGGCCATGCCAACCCTGAAAATATAACACTGCGCAGACATGCATACAACATGTTGCATGGAATTCACTATTTGATGCAAAACTGATACCCTCTATAAGAAACGTGTTAAAGGCCGTCTCTTACAGTTTAAATGTAATTACAATGGTCAAACAACAGACGGAAAATTCCCTGAAAATAAACAAATTACCTAAAATAATTATAACTTAAATATACATTAAACTCTTCAATTAAAATAAATTAAAATTATTGTTTAGCATATAGAATGATATAGCAAACAAAAGCAAAAGAATAGAAGATGCAGAAGATTATTGGATCACATACCAATCATAAAATAAGCAGCTGTAAAAGTGGAAATGGACAATGAAAAACAAAATAAAAAGGCCCGATGGTGGAGGAAATGTCAAGTGGTCATATATAATCATTATGTGGACAAATAATTACAGTTTTTGAATTCTTGTCATTAAAGGATTTAATCATTTTTCTTTTTTTCATAATAATGAAAGAAATACCAAATACCAAACCAATACCTAACCCTAACCCAATACCAGGGCCAACCTGTTTCACGTTTAAAGGGGAGAAGAAAAAGAAACTTAGTTTTATGGTAAATTGTACATAAAATATTCTATTCTATTATATTAATGGTGATAAGTTTATAATTTAACATTGAAAAACCTAATGTAATACATTTTTAGAGCCCCTGTCAGTCCCGCTACAGCGCCCCACCCCACCCCCTCAGGGCCCCTGTTCTACCTGAATGTACATTGTGTCTAAAGCTGAAGTAAGCCGTGACTGGTGCCCGCTGTTGATGCCATTGGTTGATGCCCATGCCAGACATTGTACATAACAGACCAAGACTGTATCTCTGGTCAAGACTCCTGTCGGCTACATGTCATTGTGGATTTGCTGATTATTCCACGTGTGGCTTCAGTTTTTATTTATTATTGCATCACACCAGTCTTGGCTCACGTTCATGCACTGTAAAACATCTGGACATTTAATCCACTAATGACTCCCTTAACTAAGAGAGACCCTTAGTTTTGAAACTCTCTGAGTTAAGGGAGTCATTAGGTCAATGTAAATTATAGTAACTGATCAGCAATTTATTTTTGTTAAGAGTCTTTTCATGTGTTTTTTCCCCCTGCAAATCAAATGGAGTTTTCTTGTATATAAAATGCTTCTTTTTGTTGGTTGAAATATGGGATTTCTCTTAATTCTGCTTTCACGAGCTATTGAGAAATCAAGAAAAGAAACTAAAAACTTGCACTGGAAATATGTTATATTGTATCTCTGACCTGAATTTCTCACTTCATTAAATTAAAACCGAATATTACTGTGCTCATCATTGGGTTATTTCTATTTGAAATTAACCTTAACAAAAGTCTCTGCCTCAGACCTAAAGTTGGATTAATTTCTTAAGGAGCGTATGATTAAGGTTTTAACATGCAAGGCTTTTAAGATAATGTGATGTGTTATAGAGATGTAATTACCACGTGAGGTCTAGTGGTCTATTATTTTCATATGCAACTTTTTCTCCATTTTGTGTCCATTTCCTACTGTTAAAAAAACAAAAACAAAATGAAGCATTACATGTAATGATAAAAAAGTTGAAATAACTGCTGCTAAAACACAATTTTATTTTATTTAGGAATAAACAGACAAAGATCATTGATCCAAGCTGGTATAATGAAGCAGGAAATCAATGAGATATGAAAGGAAAGCTTTGTAGTAGCTTTAAATGGTGTGATGCAACTTTAAGAAAAAAAAAGGCTTATTTGGTGGCGTTGTGTGGGAATTAGGCTACTCCCCTAAAAATAAATGTCCGGATGATTGAAGGAAAAAAAAGATGCAAAATCACATGAATGGCTTTGTATGATGGTAGGCCTGAGGCCCAGGGTGTCCGAGGGTTTATGAAAGAAGGCATATCAAAGTTATATTTGTGGAAGTTTGTGAGATTCTCTGAAATGTGCAAAGAGGGACAGTTTCTTAAAGAGCTGTGGCTGAATAATATGCATTTGTAGGACATGTGATACATTGGTCCTGATATCTATGGAGAAGTTGTTGTTAAATATATTTTATTGAAAATATAAATAATTTATTTGTTGAAAAAAATCAAATAGACAGAACCAGATGTCAGCCTTGACACAACCTAGAGTTAATTAACAATTTCAATGAGCTAGATGAAATTGTCCTGAAATGTACTATAGGATGTAACGCATAGATCTGGAAATCGAGAAGCTTGCAATTTTATTCTATTTTAATCTTTTACAAATTTTACTTTATTCATCCTATGATAAACTATCATATTTTTTATTTATCCTATGGATTTGTTGTAAATAGGGCAACATTTTACACTCTATTTGACCGGTTTTCCTTTAGAAAAACTGAAAAGCCATCATAAATCTGCGTTTGAGCCATGAAGTTTAAAAAAAAAAATCCTGACAGAGTGCTGGGTATAAAAGTGCTTTGCGGTGGTTTCACAGACAGCTGTTTCCAAATGAAGGGAAAGACTAACAGATCTCATGACTAGGCTGTCTACAAAGACTAAAATAAGGATTTCATTTACAAGTTATAAAACCATGCAGTGTGAAATATTCATGTTAATATTGACAACAATGTAGATTGTTGTTCACTGTAGTTCTTGCTTTTACTGCTGGGGAATATATACTGTACACAATCCCCACTGTTATCAATGAATTCAGTCCTTGATATTTTTCAGTGTAATTTTTCTATTGATTTTGAACTATAACTGACTTTACCTTTTCTTTTCTTTTTGTAATATTCCTAGTGGTATTTTTCAACACCATCACTTTATTTTATTTAGTTTTTTGGCATGGGAGTTTTTACAGAGGATTGCGAATACAGTATGGTTGTCTGGTATCTGCTATTTACAAATAATCTCTTTTAAAAGTAACAAGACGTTGCTGCTCAGTGCTGCAGTATATCCCCTAGAGTAAACCTAATTGAACACATACTGTAAAGGCTTTGGGTATAACTACAAAAACTGCGTGTGAAACTGAGTGAAAAAAGATTGTGTTGTACAGTCACTGTACTGAAGGAATATGTAATATGTGTAATCCTTGCAGTTGTTTACATGTTACATATTTGTCTCAAATAAAGGTGCCAACACAAGAAAAGCTTGTGGTAAATCAATAATAACAGCAGCATTACTATTGATCACTCCTTCAATGTACTGTATTTTCCATGATTCTTGTTATTACATAGCATGCTGGGTTAGGAGGTTGCATGAGTTATTTGAAGACCAAATATCCAAACTACAAAAAGTTTTCATTCATGTGCACGCAAGCAAGATAAGAATGTGCAGTTCCTCTAGGAAATGTCTGTGCAGACGGCACCCTGGGATGTGTCAGGGGCGTCATATAAGGAGATAGATAAACAGGTTATCAATTTATTGCTCCTGTTCATGCTTTCAAAAGTCCCAAATTCTTTACATGTTTACAGGTAACTCCACATTATCTGTGAATAAGTCATGACAGCAGACATAAACTTAACTGCATGTCCTTGAACTTAAACATATTTACATGCAACATGAACTCTTTTTTTCTGCTTCATAGAAAAAATGTATGCAAGACAACATTTGCTCTCAACAGACAGAGGGGCCATTGATACAAAACACAAACAACAGACACATTTTTGAAATGGTCCATTTTTAAACTCATGATCAAGTTCTGTTGCTGTGCTGTAAATAACCACATACACTGCCATTTTGCACAGTTATTGCACTCCAACCTTTCTTAAACCTGTTTCTGATGTATCTATCTATCTATCTATCTATCTATCTATCTATCTATCTATCTATCTATCTATCGCTCTATCTCTCTATCTAAAAGGAAGGGGAATTCCAGCTGAATCAAATATAAATCTTCATCCGGCCCTCAAGGAAGAAATTAAAAATCTTAATTGTTTTCAATTATTCCCCCAAAAATTCTTGGTTTAATTTGATTCACCCACATGAGCGTCTTTGGGAATAATTAAATAAAATTTCATCTTGCCATTTTAACATCTCAAGAGTGAAATACCAAAAATTAAATCAAATGGTCACTGGATTTTTGTGGATATGTGCTCATTGATATAACTTTTTATACTTGCAAAATGGATTTTGAAATATTGTTCACTCCACATCTTGATTTAAGTTTTGTATTGGCTGTAATGGTACATTCATTTTATGACCAAATTTTGTTAATTGTATTTGAACTTTTTAGCAGAGGTGTTGTTGTTTTAGTGGATTAAGAGGGGCACGAAAAATGTGATCTATCTATCATCTATCTATCTATCACGTCTTGTTCCTTGATGTGCTTAATAACAAAATATTACCATAATAAATATTTAAGAATTATATATTATTTACTTAACAAATATATTACATAAGGAAGCAGACATAGACATGTCATGGGAATGCCACTTGACAGTAATTATTGGTGATTAGCCCAAAGCATGACCAAAGTGTGTATAATTTGCAGCGAGCATCGTGTTTACAGTTAGGGTTTGGACTTCTTTCTTCATTTAGCTTCACAAAGCAGCTCTGTTCATAGCAAAGACAAACCTCGACAGCTGCCATCCAAACAACAAACACACTCAAGCTATAATGATTCAGGGTTTTCCATATGGCCAGAAACCAAGGCTCTGACCCTCAAGGAAGGACACAAATAGCATATATAAACAAACTAAGATTTACTTTGATACAAATACCAAAAAGTTCTTGAGGCATAACTGTGGCCTGCCAAATAATTAAAAATACTGAATACTGAAATGAAAGGATAAAATAAAATAAGCCAAGAGTAGCAGTGGCTGTTTTTGTTATGCCCATTATCTTGTGACCAGGAAAACAAATTACGTTTTTTTTCATTTGGGCTTTCTTTTTTTTAAATCTTAAAATTTAGAGACTTAGCAATCCATTATGCCACGATCACTGTTTACCAGTCTCATTCAAGGTAACAACTGGTGCTCCTAACACTAACTTACATTGTGTGCCTTCGTTATCCACCTGTGATTTTGTTATTTTCTCCTCAATTTCTTTTTTAAATTTAAATTTAAACTTTTTATTTTTTATCTCAGGCGGGAGAAATTATGTTGAAGCCATTTTCGACATACAGTAAACTGCAGAAGCCCAGTTGCTTTTGTTTTCATGATCATGTTCATTGTAATGCATTTAACTGGTGGGTAGAAGAGGACAGGATGAACACTCAAAGGACTGCAGTGCAATAGACAAAACTCAAACAATTTAAGAAAACGCCTTCATCAAGTTGTCAACATGTGCAGTGCAAATAGTCACAACACAAGCAACTACAGAAACACGCTGCAAGTAGCACCGGCGACAACGGGAGTGTTTCCAGGGGACACAAACAAGTGATGAACCCAGCTGGAATGCGATGCGCACTTGATATTCAATGCTTTGTCAGTGCTTCAAAGAGAGATGAACTTACATTTGAGCTCTTTTTCCAAACACCACTGCAAAGTAGCAGACTTCAATAACTTCAGAAGTCACAAAGGCTTGAGTGAAAGCGTGTCCCAGACGGGACGTTTTTCTACTTGGTTGTGTTGTGTGTGTATTTGCAGTGCATGTGTTGTCAAATTGATGAAGATGTTTTATTCATTTGCTTGTGTTTTGTCTATTTGCTTGTGTTTTGTTGAGTTACAGTGCGTTCAGCTCTCTCGGCCACCGTATAAAAGTGATACAAAATGATATTTGTAATGTGTCTGAAGTGGGTCACATGCTTCTGTCAAACAGCATTCAAATCATTGAACAGAAGATCTCTTTATTCATAAGAACGCAATGCCCTTTACACAGAATCTCTCCTGAGCAAAGGCATTTTTGTTCATTAAACATGCAGAAATTGATTCTCTGGTTCATCTTAGGCTGCACTGTGTAACTGCATATGTAGTACTTTTCGTTACTTTTTATAGGCTACCTGATGATATGGCGTGTTTCTCAGTTTGGCAATCACGAATTGATATGACAACCAGTTCACTCGACCAGGATGGCACTGACATAAAACAGGCTTAAAAAGCACGAACCATACTCTAAAGCAGATTCTGAGATGTCTGCTCCTATCTTTTCACAGAAAAAAGAATCCTCTCTTACTACCACTTTCTGCAGGTTACAAGTTCATCATTATTAATGTACACACCACCACCTTCTTACTCTGTGAACCTCACAGCTTCCAGGAACTGCCAAACTGTTGAACATTATAGCTGCTGTTTGTGTTTTTTAAATAAGAATGAAAGCTTGGAATCAACCACAGCTTCAAAACTTCACAAATATTCTCCTTATTTACTCATATTCTGCTGAAATTTTCATTAGCAAAATGAGAGGAGTAGAGGAGAGATAAAGAAGGCATTTATTGTCCTTTTCAGTCTATTTTAGTTATTGCAGTCTATTTACCCTGACGATACAGCATGGCAGACAATGTGACAAAATGGTGTAATTTTATGGAGTCTCCATAAATCATACTGTTTGCTATATTGAGTTGATATGTAAACATTTAAGGTGACATCTGCCTACATGATGCAACCTTTGCAATCAGATGTGTTTCCTAACACCTATCTTGAAAGCTTGAAATTGTGAACAGCCTACTTCTGAATACCATGAACTGTGTGTTATGAAACTTTATCACCAGTGCAATGTCAAATTCAGTCAGTAATTTTTACTAGATGTCGTGGAAACTGGCTGCAGTGATATTGAAGGGACAAAAAGTCCTACTATGACATGTAGTCCAAACTTTGGAGGTGATGCCTTATCATCTAGGTATTCCTGCTCACGGTAAAACGACTGAAAGTCTATTTTCAAAATAAAAGTATTAATTATTACTTCCGTATAAAAACAACTTAAGGTGGCTTCATTTAGCTATACCACCGTAAGATAATAGAAACAAGCATAGGTTTTTATTGAACAAAGGAAACGTATAGAACCAGTTATTCGATTCCTCTTTAGTTTCTCTATTAATCATATAATGCTACTACATGGCTGTCATGAAAGTTTTTTATTTTGAAAATATCAACCGGATATAGATGTTTTGAAGTATTATGACTTGACACTTCTTTGCCTTCTGATGTTGCTGATGACAGAGACAAAACAACACGGGGGAACTGCTCATAATTAACCGCACGCTTTTGCTATAAAAATACATTTTACAAGGGCCGGTTCCCTCATGATAAATAGGGTCAACAACGGGGTAAGATTCGACCAACACGGACCAATTAAATTTGCTAAAATTCGTATCAAAACAACACATGAATGGTATGTTTTTAAGGGCTAGTTAGCTAGCTAGCGTTAGCTGGTTGTTGACATCTGTGTATTGATGTTGATGTGCTCTTTTATATTGGTGGCATAACTGTAATTGAATTTATCCCATGCTGCACATGTTTAGCAGGAATACTCGAAACATATAGAAGGTTACTAGAGGAGGACTTCCAAAGAAAGACGACCCCGATTGCTCATAGTTGCTGAGATGAGGCTGCAGTGCTTCAACCTGTGTTTATAACCTTTATGAGGCTTTGCAGTGTTTCTTTGATTGATCCCATGTGCTGAGCGCGAGGATGATATGTATGAAAAGATTTCATAAATACTAATTTAAATCGTCTATATTTTGATAATTGTTTAGAGAAAACTCTCTGCTTTGCAGCCTGCTTAGTGACAGTGCTATTGCACATCTGAATACATCACACTGATTTTCATTGAACAGATGTAGTTTTAACACTAGGATGGTATAAAACAGTTTTTTTGTATACCACAGCCTTCTGGCTTTTGACCTTTTCTTTGTGCATTCAGAAAGTATTCAGACCCCTTCACTGTTTTCACATTTTGTTATGTTGCAGCTTCATGCTAAAATCCTTAATTAATTTTTCCCTCATCAATCTACACTCAATACTTCATAGTGACAAAACATAAAGAGAAGTTGAGAAATTTCTGCAAATTCATTAAAAAGGGAGAATTGAAATATTACATTGACAAAAGTATTTTGACCCTTTGCTATGACACTTGATATTTAGCTAAGGTGTGTTTTGATCATATTTGAGATGTTTCTACACCTTGATTGGAGTTTGCCTGTGGAAAATTTAACCGACACCTGTCTATATAACGTCTCACACCTGAAGCCAAGCCTTTAGGTCGAAAACCTTGGTGAGAGAGGTGACCAAGAACCCGATGGTCACTCTGGCTGAGCTCCAGAGTTCCTGTGTGAAGATTCCAGACGGACAGCCACCACTGCAACACTCCACTGCAGTATCCATTTGGGCTTAGTGGCTGAATGGCAGGCTCTCCTCAGCGAGAGACAGTCGAAAAGCTGTTTGGAGTTTGCAACAAAAAAAAAAGCACCTAAAGCCCTTCCAGTCTGTGACAAACAAGATTCTCTGATGAAACCAAGATCGAACTGTTTGGTCTCAATTCTAAGTGTCATGTCTGGGAGGAAACAGGTGTTGCTCATCACCTGCTTAATACCATCCCAACAGTGAAGCATGGTAGTAGAAGTATCATGATGTTGGGGTGTTTTTCAGTGGCAGGGACAGATAGGCTGGTCAGGATTGAGTGAAAGCTAAATGGAGCAACATAGAGAGATGTCTTTAATGAAAACCTGGTCCAGAGAGGTCAGGACATCAGACTGGGCTGAAGGTTCACCTTACAACAGGACAATGACCCTAAGTACACACGGCCAAGAAATGCAGGACTGGCACAGGGGCAACTCCCTGAAAGTCCTTGAGTGGCCCAGCCAGAGCCCTCTTGTGAACCTCATCAAACATCTCTAGAGAGACCTGAAAATGGCCCCCATTCAACTAATAGGGCTTGAGAGGATATGCAGAGAAGAATGGCAGAAAATCCCCAAGTCCAGGTGGGCAAAGCTTGTTGTGTCATACCAAAGGAGGCTAAAAGCTGTAATCATTGCCAAAGGTGCTTCAACTAATTACTGAGTAAAGTCTACTTATGTTGATGTAATTAGCAAAAAAATGCTTTGTGAGGGTAGAAATATGAAATTAAACAATTTTATTATTAGGCTATCCTTGAAACCAGATCAATCAGCAAGCTTATGTTGATTTGATCTCGCAGGTCTGAATTCTTTCTGAATGCACTGTATGTCGAGGTTCCCTTTTACTATTGAGCCCTTTCAGCTCTGTTGCAGACCACTTGCCACTGACTTGTCCACGTTTTGATAATGCTTTTTTTTCATAAGTGCTGTGGACCAGTATCTAATCCTCTGGACAGGGCAACACATTATTTCACTTGTTTATTTGATTATTATTATTATTTAACTTAAACTTTGTTTAATTTTTTTAGCATCTGTAGCAAAAAAACAAAAAAAAAAACCAGAGGTGACAGTTAGAATTTAAGTGGCACTCCACCAAGTTTTCATGTCAGAATTGATTGACTAGTCAAAGGGAGTAATACAAAGTCGGTGAAAACAGGATGTTATAACATATGGGTTGCGTTTTAGGAAGTGAAAGATCCAGTGTTTCTCAAGCTTTGCCAGTGCTGGGGAGAGGGACTGGAAGTCAGGATATCTTAACTTAAATTTTGACCATTGTTTTTAAAAGCTGTCTCAAGCAAGTTCCTCAACTTTCAAGTACAAAGCTGAATTGCTGCATTGCTGCTTTTGGACATGCTGATTTTAATCAGGTGAAGGGCGTGTGTATGATACAGTCTCCCTGGTATGTTTACAGGTGCCAAGGCAGCACAATGAGCATATCAGAGCTTTTCAACCAACTGTAAAACAAAACACTGCTTTCATTGCAACATGTATTTTGTATATTTACTTTATGACACATTTATTTGTTTGGTCCTTTGAGTGGGGGTTTATTGTCCTTGTACAGCTCCCTGAGGACTAAAGAGCAGTGTAGTTTAATTGGGATCTGAATGGGAATACACTGCACATTAAGTAATAACCATGATGACACTGTAGCATATCTGGCTTCTGTTAAAAGATGGTCTTGATCCTTCTTCCTACTTCAAATTCTAAACATAATCGAAAAGAAATGAACAAACGTCTCATTGTGACTGTAATGTATTTTGTCTTCTTTAGATGTAGCCGATGAAATGGAGTATGATGAGAGACTTGCACTTTTCCGCCAAACCCGCCTCAATCCCTTTGATCGGGGAGAGGAAGAAGATGGTCCCCAAGGAGGCAAGACGCCCCCACAGCATGGTAAAGTCCTCTGAAGTTCTTCACAGGCAAATCATGACACAGCAATCTCAAGTGTAGAGTATGACCTCACTTTAAGGTGCTTTCACACGTCTGATATAGTTCAGTTCAAGGAAAAAAATAAACCTGGGTTGTCTTTGGGTTTGAGTCTTTTTTATGTAAACTCTGATTTCTAACTAATGAACCGAGAGGTGTAAATGTGAAGTCATTTGGATATTGTTTATTGGACCTAATTCATTGGACAGTTTTGGTAACTGTCGTCCTGCAACATCATTGCTACTCTGACCAGGGTGGAAAAATTAAAACAAGTTCAATCTGGTGACTGACAACAACACATACTGCATTTTCCCCACACCTTATGGGTTTATTTATTTTTCTCTGGTGGTCACAAAGGCCTTGTGAAGGAAAAGCTGGTTCACGGGTGAAGAACATTATTAGTCAAGACTGAAACTGGACCTGAAATGCTACAATTCACTAAAGGGAACTACCAAAATTCATGAAGTAGGCCTCAAGCACAGCACAACTATGTTTGACCGTATTTCAGTTTCGAACGTATGAAGGAAAATCCCAGAAATTAAGTTCTGACATGTTTATGTGCAGCTGATAAAATTGTGAGGATGAGAAATGAATGCCTACTTTGGCAGATATCCAGCCATTATTTCATTAATGTGTTGTTGTGCTGGTTTGTGAACAGAGGATAATTCATTTGGAATTTTATCTGCCAGTTTTGTGTAAAAAAATAACAAATGTTCCCTGCCTGTGGTCTGTCCTGAGCAGGATAAACTACTCAGCTCTCCTTGCGGTTTTTGCTGTAAGAAAATTAGGATAAATATAAAATATTTCTTGATCTATGTGGAAAAGGGGTCTAGTATCCTCCCTTATGGAACTATGTGATTTTGTTTTTTAATTTCCTTACTCAACAGATTAGTGCTGCAGTAGGAGCTGTTTCTGAGGTTATCTACCTTCCTAAATGTCACTTAGAGGAAAATGAGGAAATGAAAAACATAAGTGTAAGCAGTGCTATAGTCACGTTTCTTGTATCTTAGGATTTAGGAATTACAGAACTTTTTTGTTTCATTACAATCAGTCTGACAGGCAAGTCTGACAAAAGGTTAGCTGAGCTGATTTCACTGGTGTCACCTGTGTTTCTCTGCTTTATTGGTCTCTGTCTGTCGGGCACTGAGAAGCTGAATTCACTCAACATGTTTTCTTCTGAGGTGTATGCAGGTAATAACAGCATTTGTCTGATTTTTTTCAAGAAGATTGAGAGTAGGTTTGGTAAATTGTGACTATCATGGTTTATTATGTATCATTTGAATTGTGTCATTATAAATCAAAGGCTTGTTTCTTCAAATTTTGTTTCTTTTCTTCCCCCAACCAACTAATTTTTGTCCACACATCTTTCTGAGTTTCCTGATCTTCAGTAACTGAGTGGGGACTAGAGGCTTCTCTGTGTACAGCCGCCAAGCTAGCGTCCACTGATAGCCTGCATGTGAGGCTTTTAGGAAACATCAGTAAATTGCAGCTACAGTAAATAAACTGGGTTAAACTCTCCTCCTCTAAACTGCATGAGTCTCTGCACGCACATCGGACACACACTGCACCAGTCACCACCACTGTGTTCATTCTCAACATGTGGGAAACACTGAATGAGGACGACAATGATTTACTCTCCATCTGTGTAGTACCACAGATGAAACAAAAATAGTTAGTAGCAGCAGATAGCATATCAACACTTCAAAGTTCATTCAGCTTGATGAGCGACAGTTTGAATCACACTGTAGGAGTTGCTGGTGTGGTTACACATTACCAGACCTCACAAGACAATCGCCTGCGATTACCTCAGTTGCCTATTTTGTGTTTTTGTCCTTCTTCGAGACTTCTCCAGTGTTGAGTCTTGAGTGTAGGAATTGTCTTGAGTGACCACAGTCGTGTGTGATATTAGCATGCATGACCGAGTGCACTTACAAGACCATAGTTTGAATGCTTACAAGAAGAACAGTGCTTTATCCCACGTTGCCCTCTTTTTTTTTTTTTTAGAAGCAAGGCCTGAGCTGTTCTCTGGAAGCAGAACCCACAGTTCAGATCGGACAATGGACCTCGGTCTAGCTGAGGACCACTTCTCGAGGCCTATGGTAAGTAAAGAAAAACTTAGAGTTCTACACATACAAAACTTCCTTTTCTATTTACTGTATGTTTAGAAGTGCTTTGCTCTTTTTCATCTGTTCCAGGGTTCTTTTGTAGCTTCTGACATTGAACAGCTGAAACTAGCCATAGAGGAGTGTAAGAAGCTGATCTTGGAGCTGCCAGAACACTCAGAGAGGCAGAAGGACACGGTGGTCAAACTTATACACCTTCGTCTCAAACTGCAGGAGCTTAAGGTTGGAACTGAGGAGTGAATGGATAAGTGGATAACATGATGTTGTAGTTTTTGGTGCTGGCTCAGCTAGAAAGAAGTTCTTAATTCTTAATTGGCTAATTTCACTTGCATGTTCTCAAGTTTGTGGAATGCACAGCTGTGCATGTGTGTACAATGTTTGAAGCATGCTTCTTTTTACTCTATTCTAGAGGCGTTCCCTAAAATGAATGCTGCATTCATGTGAATTTGGAAAATATATTGTATTTAGGGGTAAAGAATACTTCAGTGGGTGCAATAGTTTTTAGTTTTAGTTTGTAGTTGGCCTGTGGCTGAAAATTGGTGCTTATGAGTGGAGATCAGTGTCAGAAGGGTAAACGGGAAGATCCTAAGAAATACTGTGATTACTGTGTGCAGTGTAACATTATATCCATTTTGGCCTCATTTCCCTATATGCAATAACTGAGAGCAAACATTGCAGACATTCTTGGAGAATGATAACTTGATAAACAAGTTCATGGATGTCAACTCCTCATGTTTCAGATAGCACAGTTTCTGTTTCTCTATGTTTTATTTGATTTACAGAAAGTAAGTTATTTAGTTATTTGAATGCATTTTATAGAAAAGAGAATGTTTGTTATTTTATGTCATTCTGGAGTTGTGTTTCCAATAGCTAGGCCTAGCCTTAGTGTTTTTGGAACCTATCAATTTCTCTGCCTTTAGAAAACCTCTATCACTGATGAAACTGTTTAGGCAGCATGCTGGTAATGTGTCAGGCTGATTACTGTAAACCAACCAGAAGTGTTACAGCATGTTATGGTAGTGATGCACAAAAGGACTTTTTTCATGAAGTAGCAGCAGTTATTGAACATCCACATTCTCGTTTTTACTTTGTCATTTTGAACCATATCATGTGAAGCAGCTGAATCTCGTGCCCAAAGTTGTAAACTATATGGAATTTTCCCAGAGCACTTCACTGTTAAACAATAACACAGCTGTATGTTAAATTCCCATGTGATTTAGGTTGAAGAGACAACTTCTGTTTAGGGAATAGAAATTTGTATTGGAAGTTGAACATATGGGATATGAATATATGTAAAAAAAAAAAAAATACTGCATATTTCTATTTTACTGTGTTTTTGTGTTTGTATCAGATCACAGTTTGTAGGCAAAATACACATGGTAACAGCTATGGTATAATATCAGTGTTTCAATGTACATAAATTGGTATTGTGCACATATTTTGCAGTAATGCATGTCTTTAACATACCATACATGAACTGTGTTACTACGACTACTACTACTACACTTGGTGAATTTTGGTTTTGCACTTTGACCCTTGAAAGGACCCTGAGGAAGATGAGCCCAATCTGAGGATCCTGCTGGAGCACCGCTTCTCTAAGGAAAAGAGCAAGAGTGTCAAACAGACCTGTGACAAGTGTAGCACTATCATCTGGGGCCTTATCCAGACATGGTATACATGCACAGGTGAGACACTCTATTTAATATATTTGTCCATCCAATATATCTTTTGGCTTTTTATGCCAAAATTGTAAATAATTCCCATAACTCATTGCAACAGGATGATTTTAGTGACGTACTGTGTTCATGCAATGTTATACTTGCTCTATCTCAACATTCCCTGTTCTAAAAGCTTTGGTACTCACACTATGTCACTTCATCACGTTATCTTACCTGATCTCTCAAAAGTTTTACTCCACATGCATACAAAATGAAGTGTAACAGTACAGTGTGCCACTGTTTCAGCCAATCAGACTGAGAAGTAATTTTAATTGATTTAAGAATGAGATTACTGGTTAGAATGGGGATTACAGGGTTTCCTCATACTTTCATTTTATATTACCAGTTTTCCAAACAGTGTTCTTTGTATTTATTTTCCTATCAGCAGACTCAGTGCGGCTTCTTTGTTCAGCTCCCTGAATCTGTCAACCACTCATTCACACCAAACCCAGTGGGTATAGTGGGGATTTTGGTGCTAATGTTGCTGTGCAAAAAAAAAGTCAAGTCATGTGAGTATCTATTTCCTCTCTCAGGTTGCTATTACCGTTGCCACAGTAAGTGTATGAACCTGATCACTAAGCCCTGTGTGAGGTCAAAGGTCAGCCACCAGTCTGAGTATGAGCTCAGCATCTGCCCTGAGATAGGACTAGACCGGCAAGACTACCGTTGTGCAGAATGCCGCACACCTATTTCACTGAGTGAGTATGAATGGACTGTGTTGGTCCATGTTTGGCAGGTTGAAATGGAGAAACAGGATCTAAAAGCAATATGTAGACTAATTGGAACTGATCAAAGTTCGCTTTTTGACATGGGATATAATATCTTAATCTTCTACTACATATGCAAATACTACGTGTTTAATAAGGGTGTTTTTAAATGTATTTAAGTGCATCTAGCTTTCTTTTGTTTCATTGTTTGACTGTACTGTGTGATATTTATCTGATAGGGGGTGTTCCAAGTGAGGCCAGACAGTGTGACTACACAGGCCAGTATTACTGCAGCACATGCCACTGGAATGACACAGCCATTGTCCCAGCTCGTGTCATCCACAACTGGGAGTTTGAACCACGCAAGGTACCCCTCAACAGCTACAGCAAAATACATTCCACATGTAAAAAAATTCCTTCACCTTTTATATATCGATCTGTGAGATTTCTTGTCAAGTTGTACCCCTTCATACAGGAGCTGTGGGTTTACTGAACACATGTTGAAGCAGGATTTTCAGGAGATGCCATCATACTGTATTTTTTTCTTTGTTTATCACTGTTGATAGCTGCGTTCCTATACGGTTCTGCTAATTGATAGAATAACATACAATTATATTATAGTAAGAAATAAGCTTAAGGGGACACTCCGCTAATATCACATGTCGAAATGAATGTACTAATCATGAAATGTGCTACACACCCTGTGAAACTGTGTTTTCTGTGGCTTCAGAGGAGCTTTACCAAGTTTTAAAAAAATTACTGAGAGGAGTCGGCTTAATGTTGTTAAAACATCATTATACATTAAATTGCATTTCGATCTCTAATAGAAATGCCTTTTTATGAAAGCCAATCAGCATCTGACCTACTTTCAAGTTTAACCTAGGTCAGGAGGAGGGTAGCAAATCCAGGTCAGATGATGAGCACGGACCATCCAGGCTGTCCACTGAATCATGTTTAAGCCACATCACTGTGTTGGTGAAATGTGCATTAACGTGTTCTTGTGGGTATTTCCAGCCAGTCTGTGGTCTGACAGTGTGTCTCCCTTGCAGGTTTGTCGTTCGTCATTGCGCTACCTGGCCCTGATGATGTCACGGCCTGTTCTGAAGCTGAAAGAAATCAACCCGCTGCTATTTAACTTTGTGGAGGAACTGGTTGAGATTAGGGTGGGTAGACTCACTATTTTGGAGGCACTGGTAAACACCCAGCAAGAAATTGTGGAGTTTGAAGTAAAGATGCTCTTAGGCTATATAGGCAATATAAAACTTTGTCACTATATTTTAGATTATGGTTATGGCATGGCATGGTTATGATGAAAATCAAACAACTTTTATATCAAGTAGTGCTAGCTCATGCAGTGACAGAGGAAATCAACTTCAAGTGTGTGCATTAAGTGAGACTGGCAGCAACGTGTGTGTTAATGTGTGTGTTTCTTTACAGAAACTTCGTCAAGATATTCTGTTGATGAAACCCTATTTTATTACCTGTAAAGAGGCAATGGAGGCTCGGCTACTACTACAGGTCGTCATCTTTTTACAATATCTATCTACCACAATTTAAAATCACTTGTGTCATTACATCATCATCTACACTGACATTTGTAACCCATAAGTAATATTACAACAGCACCACTATGTGGTGGAAGTGGATAGCTCTTGCTGAAATGAGGAAAAGCTTGCTGATGTAGAACTTGATGAGACACTTAGGGATTAGTCAGTCTACACAAATAAACTTGACTTGACTATTCTTACTTCAAGTTCAGTATCAGCTCAAAAATGTGTGCATTATTATTTTTTAAATTGTTAAAAAGGCTTTCCAACAGACATAAATGGTAAAACATGTTCACAAAAGTTTTGAAAAGAAGAATCTTAGATATTCTTAGATAGTGTTTGCTGGCTACTACAGTATGACCTCATGACATTGTAAAATATGTTTTCTCTCAGCAAGGTCAGGTCTCATGACACGCTGGTTGTTTGCATATATTTTTTTATGCATTGCACAAATTTTTTAAACAATTTTCCACTGTGTTTGTTTTCTCCAGCTACAAGATCGGCAGCACTTTGTGGAGAATGATGACATGTACTCACTACAGGATTTGATTGACATCTCCAGTGGCAGACTCAGCTGTTCCCTTACAGAGATCCACACTACATTTGCTAAACACATCAAACTAGACTGTGAGGTGAGCTCATACATAAAGCACAAAGCACAAGTCTGATGACACTGCTGACTTTTTTTTGTCAGTAAGTCTACTGCCTTATTAGGGACTTAATGGCGATTGTACCGTGTCATTAGCTAAGGTCGTAGAGATCGTGCAACCTCCCCAAAACTCTGACTTTCTGTCCCATTTTCGTGTCTGTGTGTGTGTGTGTGTGTGTGTAGCGTTGTCAGGCCAAAGGATTTGTTTGCGAGCTGTGTAAGGAGGGAGACATCCTGTTCCCTTTTGACAGTCACACCTCAGTCTGCCACGACTGCTCTGCTGTCTTCCACAGGTTAGTCAATTATGGTGATTGTTGAGGGTTTAATATTAACTTTTTAAGAAAAATGTTGCTACTAGTAACCCTAAAGACATCCAGTTACTGGGCTAATCTAGTCTGAGATTTATTAGTTAAGCATGCTTTTAAACTGCATCCAGAGAGATAAGAAAGGCATGATTAATGAGGGCATCCCAGTACAATTTCCCAAACACTTAACTATGAGTGAACAATATATTACCCAAATAGACACCATTAACCAAATATATTATGTAACAAAAATTTTTGGTGTTTGTTTTCTCTTTCTTATACGTCTTTTTAGAGATTGTTACTATGACAACTCCACAACTTGTCCACGATGTGCCCGAATGACTGAGCGCAAGCAGGACGAGGTGTCAGATGTGAAAGATGCATAGCTCTAGAGAGGACCACATGATGTTACTGGATGTTGCACTTTTCCTCATGTTGTTTTCGACACGTTCAGGAAGGTCTGAGAGAGAAGGCTAGCTTTTCATCGTTGTCTTTGTTTGATTTTTTTTTGTGCATATGTTTATATAGTAGTGTTTTTATCTTCCTGTGCACTACATTATGAAGCAGGGTATTTAGAAACCCATGTGGAAATTAATATATATATATATTTTTTTTATCAAACTTTTTAATTCACACTAAAATTGGATTTACTGAACACTGTGCAGGTGTGAGGTATTCACATTAGAGTGTGTGGCTTGTATAAATGTACAAAATAAATGCCCTACAGAGAAAAGCTACCCTGTAATTGGGTGATTATGCATGCAGGAGTTGTATATTAATTGTTCCTGCTCAGAACACACAAGTAACCATGTACTGAGCAGTCATTTCCAAGTTTATTAGGTCATATAAGTTAATATTAAACAACTAAAATGCTTAGTGTTTAATTAGGTTACAATAAGGAGTGAGTTAAATCTGTTAGACTACGTGATCATAATCACTGTAACTTCTTTTTCCATCATCAGTGTATTTCACAACTACTATCTCTAAAGCCGTCCATACTTGTCCTCCACTCGTTTAACATGCCTGTTTTCCTTTTGTGTTGATCTGTTTCACACTGTCTTAAAATTTCTAGGCCTTAAAGCAATATTTCTTTTTCAGCAACCTATTTGCACCTTTTCACACAGTATAGGCCTGCTCTGAGTTTATTCATTTTTCAATTAGCCACCCTGGATACTGGAAAAAAAAGGTCTATGGCTTGTAATTGTTTGACAAGAAAGATGTATATACAATCATTAAAACCATAGCAACCATGGCAACAGACACATAATTAAAGCATGTATTACCAGTAAATTTTCTTGTAAGGAGAACCGATGAAGAAAAGGAATATTGGAGTTAAATGTTTTTCCTTTTATTCAAAACTGTGAACTCATTTCAGGCAGTTTGATCTGTGTTTAATCTGGTTCAGTTTAGTGCAGTGTGTATTAAATAGATGTGAATACTCATGAACATTGTGTGCCTAAGATTGTCAGGTAATATACAGCTGTTATCCAAACGTCTTAATACACTTGACCATCATGTTAATGGTTTTCAGTCTTAAAGTACCTATAGCACATTTTGTCCAGCCAGAGATGACAAATATGTTAAGTGACACCTTTGGTAATGTGTAAATGTTGACCTAAAATAATTGTTTTAAATGACTTTTGGCTGTGATATCTTTCAGCATGATGTACTGTATTTTTTTTTTTTTTTTTTTAAACTAATGGACATACTGTACATGGTGTTGGTGAAACCCATGTCCTGTTGTAAAGGCATGTGGAGTAGAGCATGAATAAAGTAATCAAGTACATGAATGCTGCAGTATTGTGGTAAAGACCTATTGATCGATCAGTTACGACCCATTTTTTAAAAACTAGCTGCAACAAAATCAAATATATTTGTGGTTCAGATAGTTATTTTATAATACATCATATTTTCTTTGTTGGTCACATGCTTTGTATGTAAAAGTTTCCAGTGTGACATCTTCAAATGTCTGATCTTGTTTGGCCAACAAGTAAATTCAGTTTATAATTGTAAAAGAATAAGGAACCAGAATAAGGAATTTTGGCATATTTTCTTAAAAGAACCAATCATTAATCCATTTCAAAATTGTTTTAAACTTTCTGTGGATCAACTTTACTGCAGCAATAAATATTTCCCTCTGAAATGTAGTGGAAGTAGATGTAAAAAGTGGCATGAAATGGAAATACTCATAAGTAATGTTGTAGTCATGCCTACTTTGGCAATGGTCAATGTGAAAAACGGATTTTCAAGCATCAAAAAAATATTAGTGTAATAAAACCTCAAATTCTCTATTTTTTCTGTACATTATAATGTATCCTGTTTTTAAAAAAAAAAAAAAAAACGAATAGAGGGCACACATGAATCTAATATCAATTTTACTTTGCCATCGAGTTTAGCTTTTTCCAAAGTTTGCTTTTTCTTTTCTGACTCTTCCCAGGAATTCCCAATATTTATCTAGCAGGCATTTTGTTGGATATGTTTCACTATGTCCTTTCATTTTCATCAAGTATCTCAGTCCAAGTTAATATTGTCTGATTCCCAGGGGAATCTCTCCCATTTATCAATAATCAGGCATTGGAGTAGTGCTGGTCCCAAATGGGCCTAATTTCTTGTCAAACAGGCGTTCTGGCCTTTGAAAGCATTGCATCAGAAAATGTCAATATTGCATGTAAATAAATATCAATACACAGGTTGATTAAAGTTCATGAAGTTTAATATAATCTATAATCATATAAAAAAAGCAGTCTCACTGATTGCTCTATTTTTAAGAAACTAATCTGTGCCTACTTGGGTTTAAAGAGGGTTCAATACCCTATGAGACTGTTTAGTCTCAATAGACATGCTATATTATATTTTTGAAAGCACAAAACTCACGACAACACCACTACAAAGATAATCAGCAATTACTTTTTTATTTTATTAATACTTTTTATTACTTTTATCAGCATACATTTTATCAGGGAAGAATGCATTATTTTTTAATAAGTTTTAGTAAAATTTGAAAGCTGTTAAAAAACTGATTTTTAATGTATTCTTTTTGACTAATCACACATTTCAATAAATTGTTTATTCTCATAATTTTAACGCGATTTTCACGATCTTTTGGGAGGTACCTTTTTTTTTTCTTTTACTTTTTTTGTGTCTTATTGTTTTTTTTAGCAGTATTTTTATTTTTCAGTAAATATTTAGCATTTTAAATTTTAAACAGACAGAACACCCTTGATCTCAAGTGAAACCTCATTCTGCACTTTTGTAACCGTGATCTCGCGAGATGAGAGTGATGGTGTGTTTTGTACTTGTTGATGGCTCGGCGGACAGTCCAGTGAGTGAAGCCGAGAGAAAGTAGCTGAAAAGATGGGTCTTCTCTCTGTGAGTGTCGGGCCATTTCGGAACCGCGTGCGGACGGTTCGGACGTGGAGCCGAAAGTTATCCACAATTTCCGCTACTTTTCGCAGCAGCAGCGCACTCCCGTCGGTACGGTGATGTTGTCATTGGGTTCTTATTACGTAAACTTGCTACTGTTTTGTAAAAAGTAACTGAATGCAAACTTTTCTTTTACAATTGCTACATTTATATGCGTTGGGCAACAGTATATTGCGAAGTTGTATGACGGAGCTGGAGGTCTGTCGTAGGAAAGAACACAGTGTTCCTCAGTGCAGGCAGCAGGCCCCCCTCCCCAAAAAACAACTGTAAACAAACAAACTGCAGCACTGTTTATGTGACGCTCCTCAGTTGTTTGTACTCTCGCGATGCGTCCGTTTGATAATGTTGAGTTGAGAAGTCCATTTCCTCAGTTTCATAATTTTGAAGGGGGCGTGTCTCGGTTAATTTGTTGGGGAGGGGATGCTTTTATCCCATGCTTGTTCACTGGTATTCATTCATTCATTCATTCATTCATTCATTCATTCAGTTGCACTTAGTTTTCAAAATAGATTAAGCAACTGTTGATATCATAGTTAGAGTAGATGTAAAACTCGCTCATGTGCGTGAGTTAGCAGCTAAAAGTAGTGAACTTTTTGAATTGGAGGTTGGATTTCTCAGTGACTATTTTAGAAAATGCCTTCAAAATAAGATGTAGTCTAGGTTCACTGGCTGAGATGAGGTATCTTCCACACTGCTGATCTGCTTCAGTGAACCTTCTGTTTTTTATTCAAGTACGACAATCAAACCAGAGAAACTTAAAGTTCAGACTTTGCCTGATCACTACCAGATAAATAGCTGGTTCCTGACATCTTTGAGAATTAAGTTTACTGCTCAACAGTAACATATCTTTGCTCAGATATATAGAAAGGTGACAAATTAAAGCAAAAACTTAAATAAATAATCAGAGAAACATAACCAATGCAGATGCTTCCACACAGGTGCACTGCATGGTACAATGAAGCAATGAACACTCTTTGAAATCTACTAAGAACTACTGAGTAGGTCCAGTTGATTCCAATTTTGTATCAAGATGGCAAGAGGAAAAGATCTAAGTGACTTTGAAAGCGGGTTCAATGTTGGGGCAGTAATAAAAACAAAGTTGTTCTGAGTGATCATCTTTATCCTATGATGAAACATTCACCAGATCTCAACCCAGCTAAACACCTATGGGAGATTTTGGAGTGATGTGTTAAGACAGTGCTCTCATCAAAACACCAAATGAGGGAATATCCCTGCTCTAATGATAAATAACAATCAAATATTTTGTACCTGTGTGGAAGAGAAACATATTTTAGCCACTTCCCCAAGTGTTTGTAACTTTTAAGAATAATTTCTTTCATGTTTAATCTGCATGTGTGACAGATACGTAAGGAAATACCACGTGAGCTGTATAGCAGCCGTTCAGTGTCAAGTATAAGTGGGTTATCTGCACCAGTGTTGTAATGACTTAATAAAATTAGTTAAACTGTGACAGAGTCCAGAGTGCCTGGGTTATAATGAGATTTCAGTAATCCTGTGAATAATGTTGTTTGGGGTTACTTGGAAGAAACATGTAGCTGGGCAGATTTCTCATATTAAGATGAAAGCTAGTGTGCATGATCGAAACCATGAGACTGAATTATCATGTTTTCATTTCATTTCATGTTACCATTTTACATTAGGTGTAACAGCATCTATCACATGTAACATGTGGATTTCATGCCTTACATGTCTTTTCCCCAGGTCTTTTTATGGCCCTGCATTCACTGCTAACATATTCATCGTTTTTTTATTTTAGAAGATGTCATTAATCCAAAGGAGATGTGGAGGATTTTATCAACACAGTTTCTCACTTGCTCGGTTACTTAGCTCAAACAAACCGCCAAGAGGTAATGTACCTCCTAATGCTGCTTCTCTGCATAATGTAGTTCAGTGAGTGTACACGATGAACTAAATCTTCTTGGGTTGATGTGAGGCATTTGCACTTCATTGTTTTGTTTTTGTTGTTGAATTGGTTTAGGATTCGAAAAGTTTTTCCCAAAGAGTGAAGAAAGCACTGGCGTCAGCAAATCAGCTGAAGGTGAGTAGTGTGTCATTACTGGAAGAACCATGTGTACGTCCTCTCTTCTCAGCACTGCTGCAGCGTATGATTTGCTGTCTGTCACTTTTTAGATGAAAATGCTGAAGAGCAAGAGTCTCTGGGAGGGGACAAGCAGGACACAAACGACGATGAGGACAAAAGACAGAGAGGAGGAAAAAAGGAAGAATCACACTGGTGGACGCAATTTCAGGTGCTAATAATTTGTCACTACAAGGCACTACACACAAACAGTGATGACGTGGAATATATTCACTAAAATGTTGGCATCTGAGATCTTTAAATGTAAAATCTAAGCTTGATTCTACTTATATTACATTGGTGCAAGTTGCATTCTCCATATTTTAATTAAAAATAAAAACAGAAATAGGTGTAAGATGATTTATTGTTGTCCTTAAATCGTGTAGTCCCATAATAGTCACATTCTACCGTAAAAAGGCTGCTCATAGTTTTGAGAGCACACCGCTGCCACAGCGTGAGAAGAGCGGCTTGTTGTTCATGCATGTTGACACAGCTTACAGAATTAACTAATCAGTCCATCAACTCTCTCTCTCTCTTTCGACATTTCTTCATCTTACAGGATGATTTTCCCTTGGATGAAAAATTAGTACGGAATCTTGCCATCGGTGCAGCAGGCATGGCCTCGGCTTTTCTGTACTTTTACTTCCGGGAGACGGGGGTCCAGATCTCCTGGAAGGATTTTGTGCATCACTACTTGGGCAGAGGCTTGGTGAGGGGAAGAGAGTGTTTTGATATCTTCAGAATGTGGATGTCTATTATCGCTCTATGTCTGTGTTTGCAACCATGTGGACAAATTGGTTCTTATGTTGTGTACGCAGGTGGATCATCTGGAGGTTGTCAACAAACAGTATGTCAAAGTCATTCCTGCCCACGGAGTGAACACATCAGAAGTGGTTAGTTGCAGTAACAGTGTCGTAATGACTTAATAAAATTAGGTTAACTGTGACAGAGACCTGAGTGCCCGGTTTATAATGAGATTTCACTAATCCTGTAAATAATGTTGTTTGGGGTTGTTTGGAAAAAACATTTAGCGGGGCAGATTTCTCATATTAAGATGAAAGCTAGTGTGCATGATTCATACCAGCAGAACAAACCATGAGACTGTGGATTATAATGTTTCACTTTGTGCTTCCATTTTACATTATGTGTAACAACATCTATTACACGTAACATCCCAGTAAAATCCCATGCTCTAATCCAGAGTAAATCCATTTAGTTTCACTTTTCTTACAGCTTACACCAAAACATACAGATCTACACACTTTTATATATAACTTCCGTCCACTTTATGAATGTGCATGTTGCAGATGCACCAAAGAGAGAAGACCTACCAGTTTATGAAATTACCAGGTATGGCTCGGCACTGATCAGAATGAAATCTGACTGTAATGAAACAAATACTAATAGATGTAATTTAGGACCAGACCTCTGGCCTGTAACTAATAACAAATGCTAGAAAACATAAAAGTATCAAGAGCATACACGTTGAAACACTGCATGTTTCTTCTCACACATTCCCATTTGCGTCTGTTGTTCAAATAAAAAATACAAGACTTTGCTTTAGACACAAAAAGCACAAGGGTTGCTCCATGACAGTTTGGAAGACACTTAAAGTAGGTATATAGGCTTATTCTCTGTATACTGTATATTACTAGATGTTTTCTGTTGTCTGTATGTTTCAGAGCTATTTGTGGTTCAACATTGGCAGCGTTGACTCATTTGAGCATAACCTGGAGATAGCCCAGCAGGAAATGGGTCTCGACTCCCCAGTACCTGTAATCTATAACACTGAAAGCGACGGGTGAGAAACTAGAATTTTCATATTAAAACAACTTTACTTATATGCATACTGGATTTGCTCCTGTGGCTCCTGGTATAATTGAAGATCTATTTCTTTCTCCACAGGACACTTCTTTTTAGTGTTCTCCCAACCTTGCTTCTGGTGGGCTTTTTGCTTTTTGCCATGCGGCAGGGACCAATGGCAATTGGACGTGGAGGTAGGGGGCGAGCAAACCCCTTTAGCATGAGTGAATCCAAAGCTAAGATAATCAAAGACAACATCAGTGTGCGTTTCAAGGATGTTGCAGGCTGTGAAGAAGCCAAACTGGAGATTTTGGAGTTTGTCAACTTCCTGAAGAATCCACGTCAGTACCAGGACCTTGGAGCCAAGATCCCAAAGGTCACTATCAAGCCCCACAGATATTGTATTGTCATTCTGTGCTAAAGTATATAAAAATTTAATTTCACATACTGTAACATCTTTGTTCTCAGGGTGCAGTGTTATCAGGGCCACCTGGAACTGGGAAGACCTTGCTGGCTAAGGCCACTGCAGGGGAGGCCAATGTCCCCTTCATCACCGTCAGCGGCTCAGAGTTCCAGGAAATGTTTGTTGGCGTGGGCCCAGCAAGGGTCAGTACTGGGCTGAATGCAGGACTTAGTCAAGGAGTCAGGAAACTGAATGATGGGTCACATGCAGTTAATGCTCCTTTTTGGCTAAATTATCTGTAAACCCAATATATCTTTACAGTGTTTAAGATATATACATAGAGACCATTCTACCTTTTCTGTCCTGTCTTTGTTTGAATATTAACTATATTTTTCTAATTTCTCTTTACCCTCTACGATATTAGATAAGGGATATGTTTGCCATGGCTCGAAAAAATGCCCCTTGCATCCTTTTCATTGACGAGATCGATGCGGTGGGCAGGAAGAGAGGCAGAGGGAACTTTGGCAGCCAGAGCGAGCAAGAAAACACCCTTAACCAGTTGCTTGTGGAAATGGATGGTAGGCAGTAGTTTTACTTCTTTCCATATTTGGACCTTTCTGCCATTCCTGGTGTAAAATTTCATAAGTCCTCTTTTCTTTACAGGATTCAACAGTAGTACCAACGTGGTCGTTTTGGCTGGCACCAATCGAGCTGATATCCTGGATCCAGCTCTGATGAGGCCTGGACGCTTTGATCGACATATATACATAGGTAAAGTATAGCATTTATCTGTTGTCGGCATCTTGAGCTGAGTATTTCTACTAATTTCTTGTTCTCTTTCTTTGTTCTGATAAATGGCTCTCACTAATTGCCACTTGCTATCTTGACCCTGCATTAGACACATATTATGTCTTATCATACTATAAGTATGAAGAGTTACAGTGTCTGCAGGTTTTGATTTGCAATTTGCCAATGAAATGATCCCAAATAACTTAGCTGACATGTCCCATGACGTGTCTGTCCTCTTTGGACCTGGAGTTTTATTCTTATTTCCCTTATTCTTCCCCACCAGGCACTATGCAACAAGTGCAATTCAGTGGCACTAATGTGCATGCAGACCCAGATTTACAGCTCAGCACCGGCGACAGCCAGGGCTGAGGGCATAGTGTTTTCGAGTTGTCTGTCCGTCCTATTCTCATGAAGGCGATATCTCACTAACGCCTTGAGGGAATTTCTTCAAATTTGGCACAAACATTCCCTTGAACTCAAGGATGAACTGATTAGAATTTGATGGTCAAAGCTCAAAGGCCAAGGTCCATGTGACCTCTCAAAACACGTTTTGGCCATAATTCATGACTCTATACACTAATTATGACACAATTTCACATAAATGTCTAGTGTTAATGATGAAGTGATGACATTTTATATCCAAATAGTCAAAGGTCAACTTCACTGTGACATCATAATGCTTTGCAAAAACACTTGTGGCCAATATTCACTGCTGTAACTCAGGAACTGGAGATTGTGACCATACTTCCTGCAACTTGGCTTGTTGGCAGAGGCAGTAATTCTATTTTTTTTTTGCCTGCTTCAGATGGATTATATTTACTAACATTCATACTCGTACTGGATGGCTTCCAAAAATGAGCTTCAAGCCTATTAGATTTGCTTATGTTCTGTTTTTTGCACCTGTTCACTTGTGTTGCATGCTGTGAGCTTTTATCTTTTTGTTTGAAATGGTTGATCTTTTTCTGCCTGCTAAGATCTAATTTGCTTTGCGCCAGCAGTGCTGGACAATGGTGGGCAGGGCAGTTTTCTCTCTGACAAAGAAAACTGGGTCAAAATGAGAGTGCTGGCTTTCTATAAAAGAAGGATTAGATAACTGGAGGCCAGCATGAGGGATGGGACACACCGCTCCTCTCTGTGTTGTTTAGTTTCACTTTTCCCTCAGTGTTTCTGTGGTAACATGTAAACAGTGTTGTTGAGATAAAGTTGCTTAAAAACAGTCACATGACTAATTAATATTTGATCAGTAATTAGTTACATAACTTGTTACATCATAATGTCACTCATTAAAGAAATGTGTGGATTTAGCCTGCATGAATAATACATTGTGTTAAGCTCTTCAGGCCACAGGTTCAACCATTGCAAGACTCAATTTAATTGGTTCTTCAAATGCTCCTTCACACACACTCTCCTACCTTTGTGTCATTCTGAGCTGTCAGTTTAAGAAAAGACTTGTAAACATCAGAATATTCACAAGGCATATGACAAAATGTTTTTTGTTTTCTTTTTTCTACAGGCCCACCAGACATTAAAGGAAGGGCATCCATCTTTAAGGTGCATTTAAGACCTCTGAAGTTGCACTCCAGTATAGAAGTAGAGGCTTTGGCTAGAAAGCTAGCTGCACTATCCCCAGGTTTTACTGGTAAGAACAAGAGATTTATGATTATGTTGCACACGCACACACAGCTCAGTTTTTATTTAAATCTAAAATAGTCATACAGTTTTTTTTTTCTGTCACATCACAGTCTAACTTGATTGTGATGTCTTCTTGTGCATCTCAGGGGCTGATATTGCTAATGTGTGTAATGAGGCTGCTCTAATTGCTGCACGTCACCTCAACCAGCATATCAACACTAATCACTTTGAACAGGCAATTGAAAGAGTTATTGGAGGTAAGTAAACAACCACATTTATGCACAGTAATCATATAATGCCTTTTGGGTGTGGGTTATACACAATAAACAAGTTAGTTAGAAGTGACATCATTGGTCTTGAAGCAATGAGTTTTGCAATACATTTCTATAATATGAAGTTAAACTTTATACTCTTAGTTTATATTGATTAATATTTAATATTGCTCCATAAATCTGAACTTGGAGCTTCGATTTGAGATACAGACTGTGTAACTCACATTATGCTAATATACAGTGTCTCATTCAGGCTACCCTATAAGGATTTGATTTAACATTTCTACTGTACTTACAGTGTGATTTCATGCATTACTCAAAGATAAAGTCTTTGGCTCATGCACCAACCCAAAGACATCTACTGTATGTCTGAAGAACATGTCAACCCTGATAACTTTCTGCCTGTATATTAAGACATTCTCCTTTCTCTCAGGTCTGGAGAAGAAGACTCAGGTACTGCAGCTTCCAGAGAAGACTACTGTGGCATATCATGAGGCTGGACATGCTGTGGCTGGCTGGTTCCTAGAACATGCAGACCCCCTACTTAAGGTATTCAAACCATTTCCTATTCCTGTTGTCTCCTGCACTGCTGCGTAACTTCATAACCTTCTTTGGTTTTATCATCTCAAGTGAAAGTAGGATCTCACCAAAACGATTACACTGATTATTAGATTGATTATAATGTACTCCCTCCAGGTGTCCATTGTTCCCAGAGGGAAAGGTTTGGGTTATGCCCAGTATCTGCCTAAGGAACAGTACCTGTTCACCCGGGAGCAGCTGTTTGACAGAATGTGCATGATGCTGGGCGGTCGAGTGGCTGAGCAGGTTTTCCTTCATAGAGTAACCACGGGAGCACAAGATGACCTCAGGAAAGTCACACAGTCTGCCTATGCACAGGTAATCACCACATTTAACAGCAAGCATGTTCATGGCTATGCTCGCTGTAAATACAGGCAGAAGGCTGAGAGGTACTGTATTTGATTCTGGATTCAAAGAGAAGTTGATTAATAACGTAGTAGGGATAATAATAATAATGATGTAGAGGACTACAGTCTAAGATAACTAGTGATTTCACTGTGAATGTTTGAATTTTAGATCAGATTTTCTTAAAACTATAGCAGCAATGTCAGTGAAGAATTCATTATTATTTCAATAGAACTTCAATAACAAGTAGCGCCTTGCAGACTTAGGGTATGACTCCAACTCTCTGTGAAGGTGCTCAGTTAAAAGTCACTTAACATCTTAAGTAGGTCAAAGAAGTAGGTCAAAATCTTATTTTGCCCAGAAAATAAGGCACATAACAAGCGGTTGGTTTGAAGTGAAGCAGCACCATTTGCTGTAATTGACATTTGCAGTATTTACAGACTATAAAGTTCACTTGTCTCTTAACAGTGCTAATTTCCTCTTCATTTTTAGGTCGTAGAGTTTGGAATGAATGAGGCGGTGGGTCAGGTTTCCTTTGACTTCCCTCAGCGGGGCAACATAGTTACTGAAAAACCCTTCAGTGAACCTACAGCCCAGCTCATAGACCAGGAGGTCCGTCTGCTCATAGATGCTGCTTTCCAGCGAACACTTCAGCTTGTCACTGAGAAGAAGGAAATGGTGGAGAAGGTGAAAACTATTTTCACTGTGAGAACTGTTGGAGAGAGGTAGAGAGGAGGAGTGCAGTCTTACCAAAGCAGCTCACTGAACAGTATGATGCAGCAGCTGGTAGCTCCTTTGTGGTTTGCTCCTTTTTTTTTGTTTTAAACTGTTTCGAAGAATTGTGAGTAAGATGGGCAACATCAGCTACCTTAAACAATTAGTTGTGGTTATTATAATCATCATTATTTTAAATAAAATAAATATAGATACTGCTATTACTAATGCTTGAGTGTTGCTTGAGTGTGAATGAAAATCTGTTTTTGAGGTCTGCCTTCAGTAATAACACATGCTATTTGACGAAGGAGTTAGCTTAAATTAATACTGTTTATTGATTAAAATGCTGGTTTTGTGTTGCAGGTGGCAAAATGTCTTCTAGAAAAGGAGATTCTAGACAAGGCTGACATGGTAAAGCTGCTAGGACCCCGTCCATTTCAAGAGAAGTCATCATATGAAGAGTTTGTTGAGGGGTTGGGGGAATTTGAAGAAGACACCTCTCTTCCTGAAGGGCTAAAGAACTGGAACAAGAACAAGGATGATGAAAAACACTTGCAGGATCGGCAAAACAAATCAGCCCTTTACCTGTAGGTCCACGTGCTGCCTCATAACAAATATTCCACTGGATTTGGATTTGGATTGAAGTGCAGCACTGTCTGGTTCACCTCACTGACAGCTGCAAGAGGAGCAATGGTGATGTGTTGCACAGGTCTTTTTCGACCAAGATTATGCCATTTGCAAAATTTTTATTGTAGTATTTTTATTGTAGTTTTTATTGTAGTTTTTATATTTAGCAGGAATTCCAAAAAGTCGTCATTAATATCAGGACATTTAAAATCCAGTAAGATAAAGACCTTGGGACAGTGCCTTTTAGTGTCCTCTGTGCTCTTCCTCTCACACTCTGATGCAGTCCCATAGTGTCCTACAGTGCAATAACTCTGACCAACACACTGCAGAACAACTGGCAGTCATGGTCAGGAAAGCTATTGAAAAAAAAAAAGAAGAGGAATCACCTGACCTTATGTGAAAGGTGCATTAGTTACATGTGTAGTTTGGACAACATGCTGTGCTGGTATCATCATATGATGGCATCATATAGAGATACATTTTATTCTGAGGCTGGTTCTCCTTATACAACCTTACTCACTTTCAATTTCACTAGGTGCTTATTCTTAAGCCTGTGGTACAGATTTCCCAATAGAATGAGGATGCAGTTTCAGCCACCACTTTGTTATGTTGGTGGCTGAATATGTAATATGTGTTTTCACTGAGTGGGGAACAAGGTTTCTTGTTTTCTTTCAGATTTTAAATGACTGTACTTTTAACTGTTTTTAAACTTTCTTCACACCACAGTACAATGAAGACATTCTTACATTTCTGGGACTTTGTCTCAGCTGACAAACATCAATACATTTTCATTCCCTCATACTCTTCCTGCAAACTTCAGCCTTCCTCAACCTGGTTCTCATTAATGTATCAGTAAAGGCAGTTGTTAGAAGTCAGTGTTTGTAAATCTGTGCACGTATGATACGTTACAAATCTTTTCAGATCACATGTACTTTATTTAGGTTGTTGTTCTGTCATAGTAATAAGAGTCGTCATTGATGTAGACATCAGTAACTTAAGGCTGATAGTTAAAGCTAGCACTGGAAGAATGAAGTATTTAAAAATGGCATTTCACGCGCTGCTGCAGTTTTAGCTCTGAAACTGATCTTTAACTCTTCAGTCGCACTACCTCACAGTCTGTTCCTTACTGCCTCTTAAAAAAATCCTCTGGACTATTCATTGATAGAAAGAGTCATATTTCACTCACATCGCTTTACTGTATTGAGTGTGGATAAAACAGATGAGTAATTGCTCAAAATGAAGTGAAGCTTAATTGGCTTTTCCATTAATGTGTTTGTGTGGCCCTCTCCCTCTGAGTACATTATAACCTTCCTCCAGCATTTATTAATGTAACAACAAATTGCTCCCATTCAGGGAACTATTCTTTCAGTAAATTGTGGGTAATTTTTGAATGTTTTCCTAATTGTGAGCCAACCAAACTAAGCTAGATAATTATTCATGTAGAATTCTCATTTCCTGTATTTGAGAACCACTCCTTGAAGGGCTTGTAGTACACTGTTAACTAAATGTTAATAGTCTCTGAATAATTAGGCCAGTTGCTCCTTTGTTGAGTAAACAGGTTTGAAAACTGGATCTCGGATTTGCTTGAATCACATTTTCCATTAGATGGTTCAGACCCCAACCAGCATGACGCTGGGACATTTTGTCATCCAGATTTTTCAAAAAACACTAATAAATGATGAGCAGGCTGGTTGTATATCAGCGTGTACGATAAATGTTGTGTGTTCTGTGCCTGGTTGACACTGTACTGTTTTTGCTTGATGAATATTCCTCTTTACATGTCAGCGAGGATTATCGGTTTTACATTGAGATGTGAAGACAAATGAAAAACATGAAATGTGAGGCTGTTGTGGCTCACACCAATATTAAACAGTTTTTATACTCCTCTGCTTTGTCTTGTTTTTTTTCACAATATTTTCACTCCAGTGTGTTAGACCAGCTTTTTTTAAGCGACAATTTACTCACAAAAATGTAAGGATTCTTTTGATGTAAGGTTTTAACAACATTTTATTCTGGCGTTAGTATATGAAAGATGTTAAATGTAAAAGAATTTGTGATTATAGATATAATTGCATGAGAAAAAAACTGAACAAAAACTGCTTATAAACCAGTTCTTCTGTAATAACGCACACTCTTTAGCACAAGCTTGGTTTGGTATCTACAGGAAACACAAGATTAATTGTAAACCCATTGCCACTCTGTTATGAATCCAATATAGTTTTTGCAGCTTGTCCCATTCCACTGTGCCACATCACTGATAGTGCACCATTGATATTTCATATAAAGGAGACTATAATTGTAGTAAATAAATACTGTAATTTAATAAGGTGTGCACTGTGTTTGCCACACATTATAGAATTTGACTCCTCCACACTGTTGTAACTTGATAAACCACACAAACAAACTTTTTCAAGGCTTTTATTTATTCCTCTACCTTCCCAGTGTCACTTTTGATCCATCGTGTCACAGCATTCAGAATTATTGGCACTCCTGGTAGAGACAAGCTTAACATGAGATAAATAAATCAAGAAATCAGCTGTTCCCTTTGCTTAGAAAGATGAGAAATATTGCATCATAAGTTAAATTCATCTTATAAAAGATGATTACAAAATTGTTGGCACTTTGTTGTATTTTTGGCATTCATGCAAATTCACCTGGCTATGGTGCAACCCTAACTTCATTTTTCTACGTGCTCCAAGTATTACCCATCTAGTTCATGCAGGTCTCCTAATGGAATTTGACTACCAGCTTTGGATTACCAACTTCAGTTAGATTAGCAGCAGTGATTGTGGCAGCCATCGTTTTCAAAATGAAAAGGAAAATAGAAAAAAGTTAATCTAAACAAATGTTTGAAAAAAAAAAAAGTAACTTCAGTATTAAAAAGTCCAAGCTGCTACTTGGTCTGTTTATCTTTTTAGTCATCTGCACCAAATGCCAATAATTCTGGAGGGCACTGTAAATACAGTTCAGTGAGAGAAGTGCAATGTTTTTTTTTAGGCATTTAAAATAAAGACACACATTCTTTATTAAGATGGAGAAGGTGTGATGAATAGAACTTGGCCTCAATGAAACCTACTATTCAAGTTACCTTATTTACTGGCAACAGAAAACCCTGTCAACATTTTCAAGCAGCACATGAAGTAACAGCCTGGGTGTGATATTTTATTTGAAAAAACGTTATCGATTAATGTTTCGGCTCATGTCCCGGTAGTTCAATGTGAATCCCAGAGTCTGAACTTCACATGGAAGGTCTTGCCTCACGCTGTGGACACAACTTTTAGTGCCAATCTCAATGTCCAGTAACTATCTCCCACCCTGAGAGACTGTAAGGATGGAGGTCCTGTTACTCTGCTGACCTCCTACCCTGTCTTATCATTAAAAACAAAACTGAAAATCTTCTGGCAGCCCAGAGTGCATTGATAACCCCTTGCATGAACAACACAATGACTGTGTGTGTTTGTGTGTGTGAGAGAGAAAGAAAGAGAGGGAAGGGAGAGAGAAGGAGAGTGTGTATTGCACATCTCAACATCTTTAGTTAGAGTACAGAGCACAGTGTCCAGAGTTCAATTTGAACTCATCTATTCAGCACCATGAAACATTATGTGAGTGGACGGTGGTAGATGGGGGGGCTTCTTGGTCCGCTTTGTGTTCCCATTCTGGCTGTGTCTGTCTGGCTCTGGGATTTCTCTCTCTGCGGTCCAGCGGTTTCACATCAGACATCACGGCTGCTTCGGCCTTTCCAGCTTCATTAAGGGCTCTGTGGTGTCTGAGTCGCTGTGGTGTTTTCTCTCTCGTGGGGATTCGACTTTGCTGCAGCGTGTCCATGAGGGGGAGCGCATGTACCCACCTCTGGGCAGCACAGGCTGCTGGGAAGCTGGAAACCAAACACACAGCAACTTGTTACTAACACGAATCCAAAGTCTTGGCAGACATAAATACAGATGCACCTGTCATATTTCACACTGCTTGAGCTTGAAAAAAATAAAATTGTCTTAATGTTTACTGGTGTCAGTATACACAGCTCCACTCCTGCTAAAGTCCCCAGAGCTCAGCTGTTAAAATGCAACAGAGGCCTTGATACAGTTGCAGCTTGCTTTTTCTCCCAGCCATTTAAAGCCTTCAGTTTATGTAGCATGCCTGCACACACACATACCAGCCATTTCTAGACAGGCCACACACTGTTGTTATAGAATGTGAAAGTGAGATAATGACCTGATAAGATGTGGAAAAGAGACTTTTTATATCATTTGATGCATCTTGAGTATTCCTCACACATAATTCTTCTTTTTCTGTGTATAAACCAGTAAGTATATAAATACCATATATAATCTCTTTGCTGCTCCTCACAACAACTTGACCATCTTATTACAACTATTTATTTTGTTGTACTTTTAATATTAGCCATAATAGCCTTTTTTTTTTTTTTCCAGTTTTGTGGCCAATGCCGCTTCACACCACTTGGTGGTGATGTCCAACCTAGCAGGAGGACATCGAGGCAGCAGAAAAAACGACTGATAAGAGAGCTGATAACTCACTCTGCCTTTCACTGCCCATATCAGTCTAATGTTAGGTCTCCTAAGTGAATGTTATGCTCAATATCTGGCTTATATATCTCCCCAAAAGCCACACCCATATCCTCACACACATTTGAAACTGAGAGACAAAGAGAGAGAAAGGGGAGGGGAGAAAAGACATATTGATCTTAGAAGATTGATGGCGTCTCCACTGGATTTTAATAAGCAGAACGACAACCTCCTCAGCAGCATGAAGGAGTCTGCTGCAACGAGTGTCACGGACACCTGCTGATGACTGCTGGTTGTGTTTATGTAATTTATATACTTGAAATGTGTCTGTAATGCAGGTCCATCTTTTTTACATTCATTGCTTGTATTGCTCAGATTGCTGATGACCTGTTTCTGCTCTGACATCTAATCAAAGAACTGATGAACATGAATTCAGCAAAGTAACTGAAACACACACAGTAAGAAATGCTTGCACACCTAAGAGGCAAAGTAATTACATGCCTTCTCACAACATAAATAGATTTTCCCTTTCTTATTTCTCCTCCTGTTTGTCTCTCTTGCTGTCACATTCACAGAATACTCTAAGCTATGGGGTACTGTGCTGTTTTCCTTCTGTGCTACTGGCTCGCAGCCATTGAGATTCTTCAGTCAGCATGTTGCTGCATAACTGAAACACTAGGCTCTCCTACAGAAAACCTGTGAAAGAACAGGCAAAGCAACTGTTGTAGAACACCAACTTTGTCTTTATATGTGCACATGTACATACAACAAACAATACAAACCAACAATGCCCCTCTCTTTTAACTCATTTAAGCTAAACAACACTCCTTTCACATGCTAATTCTAGCACAAGCCAATCAGTGTTGGTGAATTGGGGCAAATATATTTCAAAGATAATGATCTTTCAAAGCCTGGAGTGGCCCCAAAGATCAGCAAGTTGAGGTGGAACCTGACTTTTTACATTTAAAGGAACTTTTACAGAAGGGCTATAAAATGTGCTTTTACAAAATGCATTACTACAAAGACAGAAAGCTGCTGCTACACAGCCTCTCTGTGTGCTAAAACTTCAAGCATGCTTCACCTCTGTCCACGTCTAAAGCAGTGACATCACTGCAGGTGTTAGGAGATTGGAAACACCTGCTTTGACATCACTGATTAGGCCGTTGTACTGTTGCCAGTGTCAATCTAATGTCGGAGTTTTTCGCTATGATATCGGGTTGTATTTCCAGGAGAACATTCTCTCTCTCTCTCTCTCTCTCTGCTCCACTGCTAACACCAAACTAGATGTTTCACATTTGTCTACTGCAACGATCGAATGAGAGTGATATGGATATACTGTGGTGTAAACAGTTTCTTTTTTCACCTTTTGTCTCCAAACCTCATTGTTCGCTGTTTTGCGTATCACTTCACCCTGTCACGTGTCTACTAAAGAAATCCTTGGCCAAATCCTTAAAACAAATACCCAGTCTAATACACAGCTCAGAGTACTTGATCATGAAAAGGTCCAGCAAACAGAAACATGATAGGTTATAGTTTGCAATGTCATCAGTTCAAACCGTGTTACTGCTCCAATGACAAAGAATAGGAGGCAAAAGCCATGCCTGTGGTAGTTTGTCAGGGATGTGTGTAAACTTTATGGTTCATTAAGCTCATTTGAGCTTTAAAACAAAGAGCAAACCAACTGGACAAAGTCAGGCTTTTGTTCAGTGTATCTGGAGCTGCTCTAGAAAGACACGCCTGATAAAACTCTAATTACTCCATGTTCCCAGCTTTCTGGAGTCTAGTCATGAAGTGCAATTGATCATGTTCACTAATTTTGCTTGAACTATCCATGAAAGAATAAAATGTCAGCTGCCAATAGCTGAAAGAGAAAGAGAGGAACATGGGAACGGGCAAAGGGAAAATGGAAAAGAAAGACAGCAGGGTAAACAAAAACAAACAAGACACAAGTATCTATAAATAATGCGCTAGTGTAGTTACTAGGATTATGATAAGTGTTTAAATGGCTTTTGAAGGACCTTGTTTCTAGCATAGACAACTGAATTATTCAGGAACCTACATTTAGCATGAACTCACTTACCCAACTCATGATCCTCTCCCCTCTCCTCCCCTCCTCTCTGTACTTCCTTTAACCTCTCCCTCACTCCAACATGCCCTCCACACACTGCTACACACTCAGCAGTTTCCCATAGAGCCTAATGCTCACACAGCACAACTCAGTACTACCTGACCCACATTTACAATGCAAACTGACACAAATGAGTTAAATCAAAGTCCCTCTCGTTCTCCCCCACCCTAGACTCACTGATGACGTTATGAACAATTAATGTTTCATTAAACTGCCTTTGTCACAATTCAGTCTGCAATATTTCACTATCATAGTCATAGCAGGGTTTTCAAGAAAAAAAAAAAAGGCCTTGCATGAAGTTACAGGGCTGAATAATGAAGGAGGTTTTAGGGAATCCAGATGAAAAAGAACAGCTGGTTCTCACAGCTGAGATTTGTGCAATAAGGTTTGGATAAATCCTTCTTACTAACACACACACACACACACACACACACACACACACACACACACACACACACACACACACACACACACACACACACACACACACACACACACACACACACACACACACACACACACACACACACACACCACTGTCAGTCTGCACACTACAACAGTTTCATCCAAATACAGGACCAAAACTGTGTGCAATTGCTACAACACAGTCCAGAGACTAAGGTTAAATAAAGGTTAAATAAAAAATGAATAAATGCTGTGAGCTGAAGTGTTATATCATTAGCTGATGACATTTACTGTAGTTTTCAAATTTTTGAGCAACATCAGTCTTTTCTTCCTCCATGGCCTCAATGCAGATTATTCATTAATACCAGAAGACATTATGTGGAAACTGATGTACTGTATGACTTTCATGATCACATGATGCAAAAAAACTTTGCAGTTGTTCTGCAGTATCTGTCTACAGACTCTCACAGTCGTCGGCATCCATCTTGGTGACTGCATCTATCTGGGATCATTATCCTTCCTCTGTGAAAGCCATATCTGAGGCAAACATGGAGAGAGAGACTGGGAATGAAGGATAAAGGGAAGCAAAGAGGCAGAGCATGCAGTGAGGAGGATTGTGTCTGAGATATAAACCGCTCAAGACGTGAGAGATTTTCGGAAAGCAAGTTGAAGAAATTCACAGCATAAAATGCAACATCTCATGTCAAAAGGTTAAAGACTCTGAGCAGGAAGAAATGTTTGCCACATTCTCAGATGACTGATCTATTTTTATTCATGATCTGTGCAGGTAAAAATAGAAGAGTGAATTACACACTGTTCACTGTGAAATTGTCATCCGCATTAATTAACAATTAAATATGTCATTCTGAGAGTGCAAGTTGAGTTTTTTCATTTTTCTTACAGATATGAGGCGATGTAAATTAAACCATTTAAAATCGTATTAGTGGTGTAGAGCAGCTGACGGCAGGGCTTCAGCTTGATTAGACAGAAATGGTCTTTGCTGTTGAATCTCCTGCACCTGTATGTGTGTGTGTGTGTGTGCGTGCACTAAAACTGTTTTGTCTGCTCGGCTGTGAAAACATGGTTTCAATGTATAGGGAGGTGAATATATAGTATATTGCATGTGATAAACTGATATCATTTACTAACCTGTTGTTGTTTGAAGTCAGATTCTTTGAGGTAGTGCATTGGTGTGCATGTGTTTAATAACTGTTGAATGAAACAGAACGTTGACACATTTGCATTTGGGACTCTGTCATCACTGATCAAACTGAATTGAACAGAATCAAATCGTAGCAGAATGTGATTTTTAAGTATGCATCGATTCTGAAAAGACTTGAATCATATTACTGTTGGATTAATTGCGTCACCCTATTTTGACTAGAGTCATCAATTCATAAATAAAACAATGTTTTAAATCATTGATTTCACTTTTTGAAGGAGCAAAACCGTTTTATATATTTATCATCAAAACTGATGAGAAGTGATTGGTTTCATTACTCTTTAGCAGCAACAATATTAGCAACTCACCTGCAAGTGTTTCATTGAAGACATTAAAATCTAAATCTGAATTAGAAACTGATGCTCATGGCTCTACACGAGTAGTGACAAACAGTAGTGGTCGAGCGTCTTATATTCCCTCTGGGCGGAGATACAGGTTCCCCAGGGTTAAAAGCAATAGGCTTAAATATTCCTTTGTTCCAAGTGCAATAAATGTGCTTAATTTGAGGTAACCTGGACTGCACTGCTCAGCAGCACTTTATTATGGCTTTAACGAACAGACACATCTTTTTTATTTGGTTATTTGCTGTAACTACGTGATTAATATTCAACGTCCTCTTGTATGTTGCCTGTACCGTCTACTGTAAATCAATTTCCCCTCGAGGGACTGAGAAAAACAAAAAAAAACGTGAACAGACAACAGTGCAGCCAAGTTACACTGTTAATTGTTTTCCATCCAGTTTAAATAAATCTGTTGCTATGATCCATCTCAGCTGGTAAAATAAATCCATAATGTGTATGATAATGTGAAGTGATCATCTGGGCAACCACAGGTTTGTCTTGAACGACAGTTATCTTGGCACTAACAGCAGTGAGAATCCTCTCCGTGTATATAATAAACAGGAAGTCTGTTTTAAGTTTTAGTAAAGCCTTTTACCTCACTACTGTAGACTCAAGAATGCACAAAGTTTTATGAAGAAACAAAGAAATTTGTTCTTTCTTGGACATATGATGTGCCTCTGAACCAAATGCTGTATAACATGTTTAATTTAATCGGCTGTGGAGCTGAAGACAGCAGCATGCAGTACAGATGGCCCACTGAGACCATAGCTCAACAAGCTGTGCCATGATAAGGAACATTAGTAATACACGGAAAAGAGAAGGGAGGGGGAAAAAGATGTTGCTGAAGAAGGAGGAGATGCTATATTAAGAAATGTAAGAGGAAATCTGAGTGAAAGCAGCGTGTAGAATGAATGTGAGGAAAAGCCTATACTTTTTAAGTTTTAGGATGACTGCTTCTCAACAGTGAGTGAGAAGTCTGTCTGGCCACACAAAACGTGTGTTTCGGTGGAGTCTGACATGTTAAAATTTCTGCATACACATGATGATGATCCTAAAGGAGTTTTTTAAATCGAAAACAACTGGACTAGGTTATTTGTCTGTGAAGACGTTTCACCTCTCATCCAAGAGGCTTCATCAGTTCGTGTACGCATCTGACCAGGCTAGGACTGGTCCTGGTCCAGGACCAGTCCTAGCCAGGATGAGAGGTGAAACGTCTTCACAGACAAATAACCTAGTCCAGTTGTTTTCGATTTAAAAAACTCCTTTAGGATACTATGACCTGGACAAATCAGAATATACACAGGCTCACATGATGATGATGACTATCTGTTTTGAACCTATTATGTATTCCGGCCAAACAAAGTATGAAAGTTGTTTTTTTTTTGTTTTTTTAACCAATCCATGCACAAAACATACAATATTTTTGAGACATTGTCTAAACTGTGTCAGTAGACCTTTAAATCTTGAGCTGCCATGAAATCCTGTGTGCATGCTGAGAGGCAGGAGAGTCTGTGGAGGAGAGAGTTCACCGTCCGCATGCAGGATGAGGCTCACAGGTCATAAATAATACATGGGCAAGATTTTGTGCTTACTTTTGCAACTGGAAAGAAAGACGTGCTAGCCTTTTATTCTGTAACTGCTGCTGTGACAGTGCAATGCATATGTGCATGAGGCACATATAGTGTAATTGATTAATGTGACTAATTGACTAATAAGGGACTTGTGTGCTGCAAGACAACAATGTTTCCTTTCACTCCTGCTTTCCAGAAAGAAATGTGATTCTAAATGTTATTAGTTTATATAATTACTGTTTGTCATAAGAATCATCAACACAGTTAAACTTCCCTTTTCAGTTTAAAGGCACTTCATCCATGATACTGTGAAGAGGTGTTGTGACATTTCAAATCATTATAGCTCAGCAGGCCTTTCAGGACCCTGCTGTGCCATAATGATATGAAAGTCCTTCTCTTACACACACACACACACACACACACACAGGCGCACGCGCAGTTTTTTAAATCATTTTTGTTGGCACTTGCATAAACCAAATTCTGTACATTGGCCATGTGTCAGCAGATCTGTCTGCACACCTTAAGAACACACTTAAAATGTTAATGCATTAGTCTGTCACAAACAGCATGTATATGCATAACGTTTTTATCTTTGTGACTTGAACTTATTGTAATAGTCAAAATTCAGTGGGAATGTGCTGTTTGGAATCTACATAGCATGCACTGATTTCTGCACAAACTACTTGTTATACTTGTTTAAATACATATGCATTCAATTTTCAGAGGGCCTTACCTGCTGGGAACTCGTTGTGGTTTTCCTCATCAGAGTCAGCAAAGACTTCAGCCAGTTCCTGGTCAGACATGTCAGTCAGCTCAGTCAGATCCAGGAGGTCAAAGTGCACCTCTAAAGAAGATACACTACTCAATGGTTCTATGAGGAAGAGAGAGAAAATACCTTGCTTTCAGTGTGGAGGTTAGTTGGGAGATTAATATTATCCACTCGTTCTTCTTACAGTGCAGAAGAAAAGTGTCTCTTTAAAAGAAGTGAGAGATAAACTGCATTTATTATGAACACAGAGCTCCTCAAACCATCATATAATGCTGCTCTTGATTCTCCACCATGCTCATAATCAGATCAATATCGTGCTCTTGTGGTACTATTGTAAAATCGATTTCAACAAAGATCATTTTCACTCTGTTATCCACTTTTATCTGTACATCTCATGTAAAGCTGAACGCTTTCTTCTTCAGAATTATTTCAGTCACGGTGGATGTCTTGGACCTGCTTCTGTAGTCAGAGAGTTAACAAAGGCATTGACTGAAGAATAAGAAAATGAGGAAAAGTCAGTAGAGATGAAAACAAGTAGTTCTTTAAAGCATTGTGACCTTCTCTTTTTTTTGTGTTGAAAGTCAGGCTGCCACCAAAGCTGAAATTTTAATGTCATGTATGTGAATTCAAATTTATTCAAAGATTCTTGCAAGGGTCCAAGAACATCTGCTTGTCCCAAGATCACCCAAGTTAGGAACAAATTATGTGTAATAGAGCTGAACTAATCTACCATTATAGTGAGAGGAATGATTGGAGACTTCGCTGAGACAGATGGAGATGTGTTTGTATTTCCTAATGAATCAGTGGATTCCTGTCTGCCGTGCAACGTCAGGTCTGAATGAAACACTTCACTGGTTGTTTGTGGGCGTGACTTTGTGAAGGAAACGATAGGTTGTACGACAGGTTGAAAGCTGTTATTATCCCATCTCATTTGTCCGCTGTTTTCAAGGCTGTTTAGGGCAATACTTCAGGCTGAAGAAGCGGAGCCCACTCTCCTGCTGCTCTGCTCTTTGTCTGCTGCTACATTTAATTCTCCGCATTGTCCTCTTGATAGAGCACATATTGATTTAAAGAGGGCTTATTATCATGCTGAAGCGGTGGCTGGTCATAGTGCCATGTTTCAAATATACTAAAAATACTTAACAGCAGAAATGCCAGAGACATGTGGAATGAAAATTGTGTCAGATTCTGGCAATGACCCAGGTAGACACACATGGCACGTATGAATATTTACCACAGCCAAGCCAGTGAGCTTGTGGCCAGCATGTAAATGCGCCAGAGGAATTAATATTAGAAAATTGTAATTGTGTACAAAAAGAGAGAAATAGGAGCAGAGAATGACAATAAAGATGAGGGAAGACTAGGATTAGAGAAAGATGCAAGAACGAAAAGAATGGAAGTGATAGGCCTATTGCCATTGTAATAGTTATACACGTTATATACATTTAAGGCAAACTAAGTAACAATAATTGTACCTCTTGATAAAACATATTCCCTTCAAACATGATTTCTCTTCTTCCTTTGCTGTAATCACCTGTGAGTTCCCTCAGGGCTTCATTCTAGTCCCCATATATTTTTTCCAAATTGGAAATATCATTGGAAAACAAGCATGTCCACTTCTATCCTGATATTAAAGACCTGCCTTGCAGACAATGACTGATTGATGTCAACCCATAACCTTGTTTAAAGATATCATCTATTTTGCAACGTAAAGCTCTGAGAAAAAAAACAAAACAAACTTTTTTTAAAGTGATTGTCCTTGGTTTTAAATGATCATGTTTAGATCACATAAGGTTTTGACTTATCTATCCCTGTCTCAGTCACAGTTTGCCTCATGCATCTATTATCCAGCAGTTAAACAGATATTTAACTGCCTCCAATTTTAGCATCTCACCACCAGTTACCACTTAGATATAGAATTATTAAAAGCTTGTTCTGCCATCCGGATACACTCCAGGCATCCAAGTTGCATATTGGACTAAGAAAATATCTCCCTTAGAAAATGACATTACCTGACTGGTTAAAAATCACTGAATATATTAGCCATTTGAAGGCTTGGGAACTATATGACACCCCATTAAGGTAAAGCTAGCAAGTTTCCATCCTTACACCACTCAACACAAAGCCACATATAATTAAACAGCAGTCAACATATACAAATATTTTTCATCCAAAGCTTTAGCCATTTTTCCATGTTTGATGTCTAATAGTGGATTTATATTCAATGGAGAAACACTGCAGTATACAATATGGTTGACAAGAATCATATACCACCTGTTTTTATTTATTTAATATTTTTATTATTTCAGATTGCTTCTTGAGTGTTTCTGTGAATATATTTTTACTTTCCCCACACTGCAAGGCACTTGCTTCCAGCTATCAGTCTTTTTGACCCGTTTTTCAGGAAGAGTGAAGAAGGCAGTGAAACAGGGAGGCTGGAAATTGTGGAGGAGGAGATGAAGAGACAAGAGAGAGAGGCAGGATGATGGGAGAAGAGGGAGAGATGAAGCTAGGTAAGGAGGTAGATATAAAACAACAAGACAGGAAGGGAAGAAAGAGAAAGTAGATGAAGAGGAAGGGAGGCATTTTGTAAAAGAAAACATTCCCTGCATCACTTTCTGCCATTTATTTTAGATTGGTTGCAAGGTTATTCCCATTCTGCTGCGCTTGTTTTTTAACCACCTCTCCCCCCCATCTCTTTTTTCCTCTCCCACACCCTTTCTCCTTGAATAATTGATCAGTACGTTTTCTCTCCCAGGCAGACATGCTGAAACAACTGCCTCCATCTCAATAGCCAATCAGGGGAGCTCTGAGACACCAAATGGGGAAGACCGACAAGGGAGAACTCACGCTGTGACAGAAAAAAAGAGAAAAAAGAAGAGGCCTTTGTGTCTAAAGCGGATGAATGATGTAAAAGACCACAACCTCTCCTTACAGCAAGCATACAACCTGGTGGCCCATAAAGTCAAATTTGTGTGTTCTGATCTATTAAGAATCCTTGTTGACATATCTTGTTATCTTAATCCCACACTTAATATTCATGCCTTTGTAGTTGTAGTAGTAATTTCAATTCACTGAAAAGTAATGTTTCTTTCATATATCAATAAAAATATTTGCTTGTATGCTCTCAATTTGATGTCCCATTAAAAATGTATTTTATTTACAGTCCCTTTTTTCCCCCTTTCCTCTCTGCATGTAGAAAGGTACAGATGGATTTAACTGAAGGAACAAAGAACAGGGAGGATGGGTAGAAGGGAGGAGTTCACATTTGGGAGAAGGGATAAGAGAGCAGAAGGAGATGTGCCTTGTATGTTAGATGTGTGTAATCCCTTTCCCTCTCTTCTGGCCCATCAGGGCTCTGAGGTCATCAATCCAGTCTGAACCGCTTGCAATGATGGCTGAGCTCTGATGGAGCGAAGACAATTGTGACGTGGCTAAACTACTGAGATTGAATATTGTAAATGCAATGCCAAAATAAAAGTTCTCTAAACAATATATTCTGTTGTATGTGTTGTTTTTTTTTTAATTTATTTCACTCACAGTGACAGAGCATACAGGCATCTGTCCATATACCATTTGACATACATATTGTAACAGAATCCAAACACCTGACAGGTTTCTAACTTTGAGAATGTACATACAGAAAGGTACAGACCAATGAGTGCTTCAATGCCAGCCCATCAAAATTAAAACATTTTCAGCACATCATGCTTTATTTACCGCCCTGATGAAGGCAAGTTAGCTGAAAGTGCTTGGTGAATTAAGCGTAGTTTACTGGAAAATTGCACTACGATAAGTTAAAACTTGGTACAGCTTATTTCCTTCAAAATGAAAAACAAGCTGTACCAAGTTTTAACTCATCTCCCAGTTTCTGCAATTAAAGATGAATTTAAACAGATAAAGAGTTTCTCGTTCTCTGACTGCTCCACAGCAGTAACCAGAAATTTTTAATCTCCAATTTCTGAACATGCACCCAATCAAAATGCCAAAATGCAATTTCTCTACTCTGCAGTTTTATTTGAGTTTGTATTTATTTGTGCATCTACTGGTACAAGCAATGTTATTTTTCAGTGATTCAGCTGCCACAAACCAAGTGACAAGTTTCTCATTTCTGGGATATCAAGATGTGTATCTTTTTAAGGTGGCTTCTTTGCTCTGGGCCTAAAAATAAATGTTGCACATGACTCAGGAGCAACACTGGTCCCCCTTCTGAATTTAAAACTGCAGCACCAGGAATTAATTTGTTTCTGTGCCATTTAGGATGAAGCTGCAATGTGGGTCTGTGGCACTGTGGACAAAACCTTAATGTACATCTCCATAAAATAAAGTGGGTAAAAAGTTGAATTTGATTCCTAATCCCTTGATGGTATTGCGATGACAATGAATGAGGAAGAGGGCTGATACTTTTGTTTCATGTTTTTTCAGGATGGATTTTTAACAGAACCAAAGCAATGCTCTTTTTTCATGTCCGTCTTGGCTTGTCTTTCTCTCCCTCTCTTGCCACATACTACTAGCCGACCTGGCAGGTGGCATGGCTAGTTACTGGGTCACATTAAATCACAGAGAAACAGACATTAGCCTCTGGATGAGCTGTCTCCCTGAAAAAGTGTTTAGTTAGTGAAGCAGATAAAGGCTGCCTTGTCACCCATGTAGCCCCAGTATCCGTCTCTGCGTTTCTGTGCCCTGGTCTCTGAGTCTGACACGTACAGGGAAGCCTCTGTATGGGACTGATGCACAATGAGTCCTTTCAACCAAGGCTAAGCCACAGCGGTCTTTGAGAATGTGGGACCAGAATACCTAAAATAGGCAGCGATCATTCAGTGGGTTTCAAGATCAGAGAAGATCAACCTGGACCCCACCGTCCATTCATTATGTCTTAATACATTTTACTGTAGATCGATCCAGTGGTGACTGTCACTGATAACACTCTTTAACAGGAGCAGGATATCCTATGCCTTCCTTCCTTATCTCCTTCTATATTGAAGATTCTTGCTATTGATCAGGGATCCTGCTCAAGGCATTTCTACCTATAATTAGCCTGCAACACCTCTCAATGAACATTCATCACTGTTAATACCCCCTTCCCTCTCTTTACCCCTTTCCCTGGTACTCACGTCTCTTCTCAGTGATGTGCAGCAGGCTAGCGGTGTGCCCTGACAGGCTGCCCTCCTCCTCCCCTGCTGCGTGCTGGAACAACTCCTTGGATAGGTCGCCTGAGCTGGAGGGCTTCAGCAGCTTCTGGATGTCTTTATTGGGCTCTATGAGCACACGAAGACACAGAAAGAGGTTTTTAGAATTTTTAATAGAACATTACATTAGAGATGCTGGCTTATTTGCTCTACTGGCTTATCTGTATATCCCATATTGGGGAAATGAAGAGGAACAAATTACTTAGAGATCCCAAATAGTGAAAGAAGTCAATGTTCGCTCCAGCGTCTGTCAGTCATGTTCGGTGATTATCTTCCTTGTACGTTATGTTTTCCTACTAAATTACCAAATCAAAACCTGACATTAATCCCCAACTGTACATAACACTTGAACATCTCCATTTTACTATCTGTTTGTCCTTTCTTCCTTTCATACATTTCACAACATTCATACGCACTCTGCCTTCTGTCAATTCTGTATCAATTTCTGTTGTGCACATGTACAGATGGTGTTAGAAATTTGATTCCTTTACAGGACATTGGTTTACATGGATGTGGACAGACCTCTAATTCAACAGTTGTCACTCTTTAATGTTTCTGTAAAGAAAACGTATTCGGAGAGCCAGGTCGTGCTCTTCACTCAAGCCAGCTGACAAAGCATCTCAAACATCCATTTAAAATAGAAAACCATGTTCGCACAGGCCATTACCAAAGTCTGAAAATAGAAGGTACTTAAAATATCCCTTCAAATGCAGGAGTATGCACAAACTCCAAGTTGGTTAAACCAGATCAAGGTTAAATATTGCCTTTTTCACACAGCTAAAAAAAAACCTGGTTAAACCAGATCAAGGTTAAATATTGCCTTTTTCACACAGCTAAAAAAACACACACACAGTGGAGGCTGAGTGAGGTAAGAATGGTAATACAGAAATACTGTATTTAATTGAAAAAATCCTCAAAATCAGAATTACGGTTGCAACCTAGAATTTCCAAACTGCATGAATTTGAGTGATATGATGACAGACTATTCTATAGCTACAGACCAAGCATGCTGCATGAAAAATACTGACATTTACAAAGAAAAAATACCAGAAAAAGCAACATTCAACAAAAATGACAGCAATATGACTGTTTTATGACAGCATGCAGAGCCAATGGAAAGTAGTGTGGGAGTACACCATGGCTTCCCAAGGAGCCTTACCAGATGGCTGGTAATGTTTCTACTTGCAATATGTTCCTAGAAAGTTCAATTTCTCATTTCAGATGAAAAATGTGTTAAAGCCCAGGCCAAGCCTGAAAGTGATGGATTCTGATTTCACCCTGAGAAGCTCATTGCTGGATATTGATTGATTTCTCTAGAGAGGAGTCACACTATACATTTACCTCTGTTGCTATAATGAAATGTTTGTTCAATATTTAGACTGTCTACCAGAAGCTTTGATTTCCCTTTCCATAAGCTTCCTCAGCAAACACTCATTGAAGAGATCCTGCTGAATTATTGTTCCTGACCTTTTTACCATCCATCCATTTACTTTATGTCACATTGTTTTAGTGACAATAGATGCACATACAGTATCTTCCAATACATGCTCATGATATTAGACTTGGGATGAAATAAATTTCTCAAGGATGCAAGGAAATGAGGACAAGTTTACACAGATGGTCTGATGTAGCCACTTGCTGAGATGAATGTGAAGAAGCTCGAGTAAATAATTAGAATATAAGTTACTGCTGGTAAAGTACAGTCGGCTATCACACATGTGCCCTTTACAGACCCTGTCTTGAGCTGTCAGCCGTGGCTGTCTGTGAATCAGCTAAGATGGTCAGAGATGTTGACAGAGAGAGAGAGAGAAAGAGGGGTGGATTGGGTGGGGGGCGGTGGGGGTTGAGAATGAGGTACTGTACATTTGCCAAAAGTGGAATCAAACTCAGTGTCTCAGTTCAATAAATCAATCAGCGTTTGACTGTGTAGCTCAGGCAGGAGGAATTACCATGCTCTATCAACACCCTTTTCGCCAGGTCATCATGCTTGCTGTTTTCTCTCTGTCTTGTATCCTTTATCATGACAGTTTTTCGTGTTTTTGGTGCATTCTCTATTAGCATTAACTAATCTCTCACAGCTGTAAATGTTTTATCTTTACTGCTAATCTCTTATTTCAGAATGGCTGTTGGTTCTGAACAGTTGTGTCTACCACAATACAAATATTGCCACCCAGAAGTCAGACCTTGTGACCCTGTTCTGTGATACATCATAATAATGTTCCCTCTAATTCAATCTAAGCTTAATGGACAAGTAATGTACCAATTTGTCATGGGCAGGTCATTCTGGCCCACAGCATCAGATAGTGTATGTAAACAATAAGTAAACAAAAAATGTACTTTGAGTATCTGCTGAAATTATAACTTGTAGTGGTTTCAGTGACATTGTTTTACCCCAAGGTACAATAGAGTAATAAAGCAACATTTTAAGTTGTTGGTTGCACACTATGGATTCAGAGGCAACTAATGTAGTGACAAATAAACTACCCTTCTACTTTGCCTCGCTTTTACATTGTAAGAGGCATATCTTTTTATCTATAAAAGTGAATGTTATTATCTGCCCTACATGGGCATGTCATTTAAGACTTAGATAGTTGATAATACTTAGCCTACACTGTATCTAAACAGTTAAATTATCAACCCATTGAATGTTTAGATGGTACAGTACAATAGTGGCACCAAGGCATTGTGCAATTCATAGCACAGGCTTCTCTGGATGGCCTTTACACAAAGGCCATATGCATCCACTGTTGTACTGCAATTTGTATTTTATCAGTCCAGCTCTTGTGTGGTTGTTGAAAATGACCTGTACTGCTGAGCAATAAATTAAACATAAAGCTTGAATGCAGAAAAGCATGCTCCACAACTGGATCTTGGATGGGGAAAATGATCAAAGACAGAGTACCTGTGCACTGCTATATTTAAACCTAATGTACATCAGTAACTCTTGACTAAACATAAAGTAAAATGGAGTGACATGATTGAAGAGGAGCTCAGATGAGAAACATTATGGAGGTTATGGTCCACCCACTCAAAAATGTGTCTCCCATATTTCAAGCATTATGAACATTTAAAGAAAGACATTTCCAGCAGGCAGGCAATTCACAGAACAAGTCATTCAAAAGACAAAGACGCTGTGCACCAAACATGCCATGCTTGTGTAATGTGACAAAGGCTGTGGCACATATAAAAGAAAGAATAGAAAATGGCTCTTACCTGGGCTCCCTGCCCCTCCCTGTGCCTCCATGCAGCTTAGCAGAGTGTCCTGCTGTTCACCACACCAGCATCGGAGAGTGGAGGAGACAAACAGGGAGGGAAGAAGGGAGAGGCAAGGGGACAGTGTGTCTGTGTGTGTGCATATGAGAGAGAGAGCAGGGGTGGGTAGATACAGCGAGACCTCAGCTTTCCAATGACTCTGCTCCGCCTCCTTTTTTTTGTCCTTTGTTGTTCTAGATTTCCCAAACAGGTGATGTTGGTTTCTCCTCTTGCACAGTCCACCTGCTCCACTCTGCCATCAGAGCTGTCTGAGTGCTGCACTGCCTCACAGAGCGAGTCCACCACAGTGAGGGGGGTCTGGGAGCAGCGACATCACTTCACATTTCTAAGCCACTTGGTTTAGTAAGCGCAGCATTGTGAGGCTTGGCTTGATATGTACAGAATACACAGAGAGAGATCCAGAGCAAAAGAGGGAGAGGGAGAGAGAAAGAAAGGGAGGGAGGGTTGTGCTGGCAGCCTGCCCAGACTGGGAGAGAGAATGGGGAGTCAGGGGGGGCAATGGACCACTGGAAGGGGGGGTTGTGTGTGTGTGTGTGTGTGTGTGAGAATGAGTATCCCTGTGTATGTGTATGAATGTGGCATAACAATGTGTGAATATACTTATAGGCAAGTTGTTAAACCTGATGATGGGGCTGTTCATTCCAAACACACCCACAGAATAATGGTGCCTGGATGACAGAAAGGAAAATGATTAAAACAAATATGTGGCAATTAAACACAGTTTAAAGACTTACATTTTAGTGTGTGATATAAAAGAGCAATGGCAAGTAATAAATTCCCTCATCACTGAATTACTTGCCTGTGATGATTGATGGAAAGCTGAATCCTGTAGGCTACCTTCAGAAAAGCAGGAAATGGTGCTTCTCTCTGCTGAGGGGAATCTGCAAGTAGAGCTTGCCCTCTAGTGGCGGGATCTGACACCTTCAGGTAGTCACGTGATACTGTTGTCATGCCAGAGACCCACCATAAACCACAAACTATACAACCATCAACAGAGTGGGTTCACAGTAAAACATCTACTTCTGTGACTAAAGTCCACCACAAGAAGTATTAAAAAACAAATAGAAATTTAAACCCCTTTCTAGTTACATTATTACTAAACATTACTAATAGACCCTAAAATAAACACTATGGTGTAGGGATTGGATTCAGCAACATTATTTGTCCAATTCCTGGAAGGGAAACTATAGTTTAGTCACCAATAAACAAAGATAAAAAACAAAACAGACAAACTGATAGTTGACAGGAAACAACAGACATGCCATAACAAGTCTTGTCTTTCATCTTACATTAACTGGAAATAGATTTTCTTATAAAAGGGAAAGGGGTGGCTCAACTTAGCCTGCTTTGCCACTAAATAAAAAAAAATGTAAACACGAAGTGAGCTTAACTGGAAAAACATACAAGAGACAAAATGTGTGCGTGTGTGTTTTTTTTTTTTTAAAATCTTTTGCCAACATAGAACAAAACTGTGTTTGTGAATCATAAAGTATTAGTCATAGATAATCCACAGCAAATTCTTTCAGTTTAACTGTACATTGTGTGGCTTAGCAACTAAAGTGTCAGAGACTTTGAGAGGCACTAAGCAGCTGAAGCGGTTCACTCCTGTGTACTGCAGAGTCGGTTTGGCCTACAAATTCTTTATGCTCTCTTGCACAGACGTGGCAAATAAAGGAACTACTGACCAAAATTTTTGTTTTGTTCATGTCATGTAAAATAATAATAAATAAAATTAATAATGGCTGAATTCCATTTAGTTGCTTCAGTTTCCAGGTTCTGGTGTTCACACTGTCATGATTTACTGGGACACTTGAAAAGAACAGAGCCATTGTTAATGTTAGCGCTTTTTCTACTATAACAACTCAAAATGACTGTCTGCTGTAAAAAAAATCAGGTGATCAGGCCCCATCCCTTTACTTTCCAAAAATATAAGATAACGAAATCAGTTTTAACTTTATCTCTAAAATATTTACAAACGAGACATGTTACAATCACAGTCTTATTGTCTTCCTCTTGAAAATTTGATGTAATTGTAATGTAAATTGGTTACTCGATTTTTTGTGCTTGTTGACATTTGACTTTTTCATACTAAAAACCTCTTTCTTGAGTTTGTTTTTCAGAGTGTTAATCCCAAGAAAAATAATATTCATAGGCTTATTGAGGTGTTCGATTGTATAGTGGAAATAAGTTAAATTCAATTTACTTTAATTTGTATCCAGTTAAAAAGAGATGAGGTAGTTATATATCAAAATGTTACTGTTACAAAGATCCTTTTAAGCCCTTTTAAGTTCACAAGTATAGTTTTTTTCCCCCTCATGTCTTCCTCTGTGGGCTCCTTGTATGTAGTTCACTAGCTGAGGAGAACTCATTTTCTCAACACCAGAGGAAGAATGTTAAACAATTCTTGTTCTTCAAGCCCTCTGTCCTAACAAGGGTATTTCAGACCATCTGCAAATACTTCAAAACCAGTACAAACACAGCTATCCACTGGAATCTCACCACAAAGTTCTGATGGTTGTGAGAAACATAACTCATGCACCATGAGGATTCATATGCAGAGGTTAAAATCAGTAATTTCAAGGCTACAGGCTATTACAAGGCTATTTCATAGCTTAATGGGCAGTGACCAGATTATGAACATCATAGTGTAAATATTGATAAGTAATCAAGATCAAGAAGAAGTCATCAAGATTTCTGTCTATGATATGATATGATATATGTTATACATATGACAAAAAGGGAGTGTAGCCTTTGTCCAAGAGTTAGTAGTTAAAGCTAGCCTTATAATATTCAGAGGTTAGGAGGAGCTAAAGCCATCTTTGCAATTGGAAGGTCAAAAAGTTAGCAGTGAAGTAGTACCTTATGCTAGCCATGTAATGTCAAAACTTTAAAACTTTAGCAGCTAATGCTGGCTCTGTATCTCATACGTTAGTAGCTAATATCACTGACATGTTTTCATTTTATCTTACCATTATATTTCTGAAGACCAAAGGTAGCAGTTAATGTTAATGACACTTTGTAATGTAACTTAATGCTAGGCTTTGTCCAAGAGACAGAAACTAAGGCTAATGCTACTTAATGCTATCCTTGTAATGCACAAACATTAGAACTCTAGCAGCTAATGCTAGCCGTATAATGCCTGATTTATGTTAGTGACACTGCTGTGCTTAGCTCAATGCTAGCCTTGTTTTCTATATGTTAGCAGCTAATGCTATTGACATGTTTGCATATCATTTCACGATAAAATTTCTGAAGACAAAAATTAGAAGCTAATGTTACTGACACTGTTCAATAAAGCTTTATGCTAGGCTTAATGTCCAATGGTTAGTAGTTATGCTATCCACTAAATATTCAGAGGCTAGGAAGAGTTAAATCTTTGTAAATGTATGTCCAAAAGTTAGTAGCTAATGTCACTTGCCCCCACATTTATTTTTTTATGCTCTGCGTTTTTATACATGCTTTGTTTAGTCAGATTTCTACCTTGATCTTTAGCACTGGAAAACCTTTCTATCACAAGTTTGTTTGGTTAGCATTGTGTTACAGTGACCAGCACTATTTTTTTGGTTAAATAGATACAGTTCTACTGTACTTCATTGGTTTAATCTGAGCACTGTGGTCCTTTATACTCACCATTGAGTTGCCATAGGGTGTGGCAGCCAAACATTTCCCTATTTTATGCTCTTGCCGATGTCATCAATGATGTCACAGGTTATACCATGACTGTGGGGGTGGTCTCGAGTGTAGTATACTGTGTAAGTTGATATTTGTCTGATTTAGAGCAATTAAATAGTTTGTTAACAAGTTATGATTCATGGCTTCTTTGTAATGTTGATATTTACTGATAAAAGTAACTTTTAGTCGATTGATTTTTTAAAAAATGAGATAAACATTGACCCCCTAAATTAAGTTTGCTTTCGTCCAAGCTAATTGTTCAGTAGAGAAAGGGACTATAAAGTCAATTGTTTTTTGACTTTTTGAATTTTTGCCAACCGCCATTAAACAACATCAGAAGCTGAGAGAAGCTGAGAGAAGCTGAGGGAGAACGATGTCTGTGCAGGTGAGAGCTTTATGGTGTTAAGGCATAGAAGTTTGAGAGGAAGGAGTAGAACAGTGAAGTTAGAAAATACTCACCTAAATAGAGTCAGTATTTCGTTAAACGTACTCCGGTGTGGTTCCTTCTGCGAGCCACTTCGTGGCGCTGTCGTTTTCGCGTTTTGTTAAGACTGGTCTTCCCGAACCACCGTAGTAATGATAAACATGACAAGCAGCTGTTCCTCTAGTATTATGTTACAGAACTCACGTGTGACATTTTACTGCTTGAAGTGCTGAAGAAGAGACTAATTTGTATTCACTGATAACACAATGGAGCCTGATATAAAAATAAATCCTGGTAGGGTAAATGTTCGTGCCGTTTGTTTTGTCGTTAAAAATTAATATCGACGCATGCCAAAGTGGAGCAGATGTAATTGTTGGTAACGTTTGGCTAATGTTGCTTCGTTTTCTCTTCAGGAGCGTCCAAATGGGACATTCGTCAGAAAGTTTGGGACTACATCGAAGAAAAGAATCTCGCCAACTTCCCAAGGCCTGTTCACCACAGGATCCCAAATTTCAAGGCAGGTTTAACTGAAGGAGGAGTGAAGTAGTTCAGTTACACTGGCAACCAAACTGTTATATAGAGGCATCAATGTCAGCATTGTTGAGGGCTATCACTAAGGCTCTGATCAGTCATCTAATTTGTCATTCATTCACTCACATTTTTTTCATACAGGCTCGTTCAAGTCACTTTGTTGTGCTCCGTGTGTTGGGAAAGTAAATGAACATGTTAAATAACTAGGTACAGTACTGTTACAATAATGACATCAGGGTATGGACAGCAGCTCCTAACTGATTTTCTTGAACTGTGAACTATTAATGGCTATCTTGTCTGTGCATCTATGCATCTCTTTTACTGTGTACTTAATGGCCAGGGTGCAAATCAAGCGTGCACCAGGCTTGCAGACCTGCAGGAGTTCAAGTCCAGCCAGACAGTCAAAGTAAACCCAGACAGACCCCAGCAGCAGGCGCGCTTTGTCACTCTGGAAGTAAGTTAACTCTGAGAGAAAAGTGAAAAAATATCATCTGCCCTCCTCTCAAACAGGGTGCATTCACAGCCTGTGCCAGGGTGTCTGAGCTGGAGGTGTTCACCCAGACACCTGAGGTGAAGGTGGATCCTGACAAACCTTTGGAGGGTGCCCGACTTGCAGTGCTACAGGTAGCACTGCACTGTGGAAAAAAGCACTAAGAACCATATTGCCTCAGGCTGTACTACAGAAGTATCTTAAATCTGTCTTATCCATTTTGTAACCATGTCAATTTTACCTACATGTAGGGGTTAACATTTGAAACTGTTAGAAATTCCTGTTTTAAACTTCTTAAAGTGACATATCAGGCACATCAGTACTTTGCGTCTGCTAAATTTGAATCTACTCATTTGTTATTTTCACCAACACTCACTGAATTTGTTCCAATCCAATACTAATCTGCAAATATGTTAAATAACTGCAAATCTCTAGATAATTTTTGGATTATTTTTGCAGGCACAGAAAACTTTATTGGTCCCAACTCCTCGTCTCCGTACTGGTCTTTTCAATAAGATTACTCCTCCCCAGGGGGCCAGCAAAGAACAGCTACAGATATGCTCTTCCTCTCAGGTGTGAAGTTACCGATTGTACATATTTTCATTTTCATCCAGAATTTTCTTCTCATTCATAAACCCCAAACATTTAACCTGTTCCACTTTTCTTCCTGTCTTCTGTCCTCTTCCTTCAGGGTGTGAAAGACTTCAGTGTGCCTGTTGGCCTGGATGCGAAGGTGAAGGTTGATCTGGTGGTGGTTGGCTCAGTGGCGGTGTCAGAGAAAGGTGACTGTCAGTTGGCATTTCCACCAATGATTCACCATCTCAACATACCAATTCAGTTAAATACTGAGAGCCTAAAACATTGCAAATTTGCGATTCTAATAGATGATCAGTTAGCACAAACTTGCTTAAAATTTATTTCAGTTTAAGTATTAATGACTAGTAAAACTCCATGAGAGACAAAATCATTAGTATGTTCCCTCCAATATTATTGTGCTGCAAAATTTGACACTGACCCAAGATTCATAGTCTGTTAGATACTGAATCTGTTAAACCCATACTTTGAATATTAGAAATGACATGCTTTATATGATATTGTTGTTTATTACACTGTGGAAAATGACAGGATACTAAAAGGACAAGTTGTTTGGCAAAATATTGTGATCACTGCGGAACCAGGACATCCTGTCAGGGAGATTTGACGAAGAATAGAAATGAGAATGAGGGCAGATGTGAGCAATCAGATCCATTTTGCTCCTTGTGGGTTATGGTGTGTTCTCCCTTACATGAATATTGTGCCATCACTCAATGTGTTTTGATCCTCATTTTCAAAGTGCCTGAGATAACTGGTGCAGTGCTTCAGTGAAACAGACATGTTTACCATAATGCATATATTTCCTAATGGCTCTAACTGTACAATGCCACATGGTTCTCATAAAGGGTTTGTTGCACAGGGTTCATCCATGTTCCCATCAGACTCCATAAAATTAAGTTATTTTTTATGAATTGAAAACATTACTACAGCTGCCTTCAACATGTAAGTCAGTGTGTCAGTGTCTGTTTTGCACTATTTTTAATAGGGTGAATGTAATGCAGGTGTTGGTTATTTCAGTTTTATACACATTAAGTGAATCTGTGATACTGGCCAAGGGAAAAATGCCACCCCAAAGATTAGGTGTAGACTACTGTTGTATTTATCACATAATGCAAAACGTACCTTTTTTTTTTTTTTTAAATGAAAGGAAAAAAAAAAATTCCTTTGCTTCTGCCTCCTCTTGTAGGCTTTCGAATTGGAAAAGGAGAGGGCTTCGCTGACATGGAGTATGGCATGATGGCTGCAATGGGAGCTGTGAGCGAGTCAACTGTTGTGGTTACTGTTGTCCATGACTGCCAGGTTAGTTTGTTTAGGTCAAACTAAATAAACAAACCAACGGTTTTATGTTTTTTTTTTTTTTTTTGTTTTTTTTTTTTCTGTATTGTGAAGTTATTATTATTGATTAAAGCTACAGTATCTGTAGTTTGACTCATGTTATCAATTAAAAACCTGACAAATACTATAGCAAGAAAATGGTGAAAAAGCTTAACATAAAACTCCAAAATATGGTTTAAACTAATATTTTCCCTTTCTCAAAATTATTTAAAATTGTTATGAAGTTTGATGGAAAACATCAACTGTTAGCTGATGGCTAATTTGGATATTTGTCCTTTCAGGTGGTGGAGATTCCAGAGGAGCTAATAGAAAGTCATGACCTGACTGTGGACTACATCCTCACTCCCACCAGAGTTATTAAAACAAATTGCCAGTTACCCAAGCCACAGGGAATCATCTGGACCAAGGTAAATTTAATTTTTTTTCCTTTTTCTTTTTTTTCTTTTTAGTGCTACTGTAAGTTCATGATACAGTTATTTCATTGTGAAGTTGATTCAAAGGGGCGCCATAGTGACCAAGGAGTTAAGTTGCCAAACATAAACCATAACATCTCCAGTTTGCGTCTGACCAAAGACCTTTGTTGCATGTCATTTTTCCATCTCTCTCTCCCTTTATTTCCTGTCCTCTCTTGCCCCCCAAAACATAACAGATTGACAACAAACTGTTGAATTAAAAAAAATAAATAAATAAATAAAAAAAAGTACAAATGTGAGGAAAAAAATTGAGTTTATTATTGATTCAGTCATTCAGTGTTTTTAAAATGTGGATCAGTCATACGAATTGTATAACTTTGTATGGTGACAGGGGCTGTTTTATAAGGATAAATAGTGCATTAAATAGGCGGTTGGCAAAACATTTATTGTACATAATACAATGGGTCAACCTCTGTACCTCGATGAAATGAAACAACATGCAGTATTACTGAATTTGATTCAGCTGCTGTAGTTTCAGGGTCCTGGTGTTAGGCTGGCTCACTGTCATGGCAGCTGAGACAATTGAATAGAACTGAGCTGTTCTTAATGTTATTAGTAACACCTGTGCTTTACCAGTCAATATCTGCTGAAAAAGGCCTTGCCAGTGTTGTTAGTATATGAAATGTACATTTATGTTTCAAAGACTGGGTGCACTTGGGTTATTTTTAACGCAATATGATAATGTCTGTGATGTTAAAATGTATTAACTTTGTGTTGAACCTAATCTAATCTAACCTAAACTAACAAACAGCAGATCGTTTTGTTTGAGTGTATGTTTTATAGTCTAGACCAGTTTTTCTCAACCAGTCCTCCATGTCAGGTGTCTTCTGATCTGACTGAGGAGTACACATCTTTATGACCCTTGAATGGGATTAGTAAACTTGGAAAATAAGCTTGTACAGAGATGGTCCTATCAAAATGTTTAGCTACTCTCTTTAGAGACACTGCCCTCTAATGGACATACAATGATGCCACACCTCATCAGAGGACTCATTCCAACTGTTTCTGTGTGCATTTCATTTCTTTGTGCTAATAACGTACTCCTTTCTTCTCCCTCTTTTTCTTTCCTGTTCAATAACAATAATGATATGAGTCATCATTTTAGTTTTTATATACATAACTTAGAGTACATTCTGTATGTACTATGGTGCACCAAGACATCCAAACAACCAGTTATCAAACACAAAAGAGTGAAAATGATCTTGAGGAAAAACGGTCAACAAAACAAAATAAATAATTAACTGTGTGAGTATACTATTACAATGGTACTTCATCATCTGTCTATATATAAATGAGATCCTGGGCCTTAAACCGCTTCTGATTTACTGAGGGTGGCAGAGATGTCATGTGTTTTTCCACCTGATAATTTGTCTTTAATTAGACATGATGGGGATATTATTCTTATCATGTGGAGAGTTTCTGTGTAACCTCTGGGTTTCCTTCAGACACGCATGTAAGTAAACAGGACCCAGTGACCTCACAGGCAGGAAGGCCATGTCTGATCATCAAAGGCTCCTCTGCCCAGCCAGCTTGGCTCTGCAGGGGCAGGGGAATGACAGGTCAAACAGGCCACTGTAAAAACAATAGCCCCGTATATCCTTTACAGGACTGGTCAGCATCAAAGGCTGCCAAGACACTTGAGGACCCAACAAATCAAGACAAGTTTTTATTTTTAACTGCTTGGGAAATGAAATGTCCTGCTGCTATAAAGAAAGTTATTACCATAGCATGGGCTGTGCAGGATGGAGTAATACCAATTAATTTGTCAGCTTTTGCTTTGGTGTTGATTTAACTCATCCATAGGTATGCTGCCTTGGCTCTCAGCAGGGCTATTTGTTTGCTGTGTGTGACACCCCTCCCCTTTCAGCCTTACCTGAGCCTGTCCAGTTTTGTGTCTTCAGCTGGACACAGAAAAGCTGGAGAAGATCCCCATCCTGAAGAAGCTGCGTGCTCTGGAGGAACAGGTTGGAAAGGATGTAACACTGGGGGCGGTGCCTGCTGAAGCAGAGCCTCGTCTGCACACCAGTCAACCCAAAAGGCAAACCAGACGGAGGCCAAGGCAGAACACGCAGCAGGATGCTGAGGGAGTATCCACACAGGACTCCAAACAAGAGAAAAGAGCAGAGGGAGAAGAGAGGGCCAGACTGCGCCCAGCTAGAGTGAGAAAAGAAAGCAGAGGAGATGGCAGGAGGGATGAACAGGGAGAAATCTACGAGAAAGGAAAGGGAAAAAGTGGAGGCAACATGAAGGAGAAGGGCTCAGATGAAAGGGGAAGTGAAGTCATGTCTCAACGTAGGCTTCCTCCAAGTGTGACCACGGTATACCTGGGAGGAATCCCTGCCGGGCTGCGTGTTAGTGAGCTGAAAACTGCCCTCAGAGAGAGGGAGGCTGCTCCGCTGAGGCTCACCTGGCAGGGAGCTCAGCACAGGGCCTTCCTTGACTACAGCGACCCTCAGGCTGCAGAGCAGGCCCTGGAGGCTCTGCAGGGTCTCAGTCTGAATGGTCACAGTCTGCAGGCTGAGCTGGCCAAGAGCCAACGGGGAGGCAAGAGGTCTGGACAATCCAATAGGAGACTGAGAACATCAGCAGCTCTAAGATCTGAAACAGCATCACCAGATACCAAGGGTGACACAGCTGAAAAGACTGAGCAGTATGAGCAATAGGCAACAGTGGAGCAACCTTAAACACCTTAAGAAGAGTGTAGTTGTGTTTTTGTTTTGTTTTTTTCTTTTATGAATATCTAGATTTATTACAAGAGGACCTCAGTTATATAAACTGTAGACTGTGACTGCTAATGAACATCACAATATATGAATAAAATATGCAACAACAATACCTAAAAATATCATCTCTGAATCCCAGCATCATAAAGCATTTCACTAGAAAAGTATTTTGTTCTTTCCATTTAATTATATTTAACCAATACACCAATGTGCCTTTATTTAATTCTCACACACCTCCTGGTCTGTGTCCCAAGAGCCTTTGTCATTGAAGGTGCTTTTTTTGAGTGATTCATAAAAAAAAATATATATATATATATATATATATATATATATATATATATATATATATATATATATATATATATATATATATATATATATATATATATATATATATATATATATATATATTTTTTTTTTTTTTTTTTTTTTTTTTTTTTTTTTTCTCTTTCAAACCACAGAGTCAACATACAATATGTTTGTTAAATACTTGTTAGTTATCTCAAAAAACATTGAACTGAGGACTTGGGCCAAAGGAAGAAATGGTTAGTTTTTTTTTGCGGTAGCGCCAACATGTGGCGATTTATACAACCCCGATTGTCCCTGGCCCATGAGGCATAGTAAAATTGAAAATTCATTGGTCTAACATTTATGTATCCATATATGCCACAATGTTTGACCAAAAAGATTTTCCACAAAGATTTTTTTTTTTTTTTGGTTCTTTTCACCGCTATGAATTCCATCCAATCCTCACCACATCTGTAACATTTGAATCACTTTAAAAGCATGTTGGTTGTTTTTTCTATTCCATTTCATTGCTAAATGAATGTGGTCTATTTCACATAAACTACCATAAATCTTGGACATATTGTGCCTTTTCAACCAAATTTAGAGGACGTGAACATACACACATATCACAGACTACAGCAATACAATAAATTTAAATGGCCATAATTTAATTGTGGTTCAATTGCAGTTCAAAATTTTTTTTAAACGATTTAGGTATTATCTCAAAATATCTATTGTTATGCAGATTATAAACATCCAAAGCTATTTTAATTTAAAAATAACAACTGTTGAGGCACTAAGCTCTTTGATTTCTTCTGTTCTGTTTTCTGCTCACTTAGTTATTTTTCTGAATATTTTGGAATTGGACATTGTGCATTCAAGCAGTGATATTTGTACCTTTACTGATAAAAAAACAAGACTTGTACATGGCATGTCTGGTTAGATCGGTTTGGGTATGATGCCAGCATCAACATTTAGTGAATAGGAGATGCCTGAATGAGCTGTTACAGACTTTATGCATCTGTTTGTAAGATGTTACATAGAGACAATTTCTACTAAAGTGTTTGACTGTACCTGTTCAGTCTTAGTGTCTTTATTTATTAATTTTAAACAATTGTGCAGTATCTCACTTTGATTTTAACAAATATCTGGGGGTTATTGAATTACTGATTGCACTTTTTGGAGACCACACTGCAAACTTAAACTAAAAAAAAAAAGACCTTAGACCAGTTGTAACAAACACGCCTCAAACTGTCATAAAGAATAACGTGAATCTTTGTACTGATGAGGCAGTGATGTATGGTCAGATGCTAAACTTAAACATGATATATCAATCCACTGATGGAATTTTGACAAAACTGTGATCATTGGACACCAATCATAAAGTCAACTTTTAACCTTTTGAATTACCGTAGCACCGTAAAAGCAAAGATTTTAAGCAAATTTTAAGAGATTGATGTTTTCTTAATGACACCTGTTTTTGAAAGTGAATCTATCTATCTGCATTAGTACTGTTGGTTTCCAGGCAGAACAACAGGTTAGTTTAGAAATACCAAGAGTATCACACATATGCAAACCACTTATCCAGACTTTAGCGCCCAATAACTTGTAACTTGCACCCCCCCCCGCACAGGCATTACCCGATAAATGTTCACCTTCGTGTCGGTCTGTACTGCCAGAGAAGTGTCCTGTTTTCTCTGAAGTCTTGATTGTATTGAGACATAAGCACGCAGCATGTCTGTCTGCAAAGGGCAGGCCTCAGGCTTTTTATGGAGCTGTCATCCAGGCCTGGCCAGGGAACAGCTGTGGAGCCCCATTGCTCTCCCTCAGCCCCGCCAGAGCACTGAACCTCGGCAAATGTCATCGGTTTGTTAATGTGCTGTTCCACTGCTGTTGAGCCTGCAGCCCCTGTGCTCGATTGCATGCTCATTCTACTGGGGTTCAGTCAGTGGTCAACGTTGTGAGGGTGCAAAGTTACACAAGTAACAAAAGAAAAAAGATTTACCGTACTGTATGTCTGCACACAAACCTCAACTGCATGATATACACAATAATATTAACAAGACGACAACTTCAATTACTCTGTTCCTTTATCTAACTTACATGAGGTGTGCATCAGTGTAATCTGAGTGAACTATGTTGCCATGTTTTTCAGCATGAGGACAACCTGTTGTTGCTTTCAACACCACAGAATTCTCTGAAACTAAAAGAATTCAAATTCTAAAAGATATGTATACATTTTTTTCATTTGTGCCAATTCAAATTAATATTACCTGCGTTAGCCTTAAACTATAAGCAACAAGTTATTCATGTTGGTAAAACTGATTTTTTTTTTTTTTTTGCCATAATAATCAAACAACAAGGAATTTGATAAAGAGCATTTAGGAAAATTGGCTCATGTGCCTTTTGTTATATTTTTGAAAAACAGTATGTTGTATTTCCAAGACATTCAGGGATTCACTTATTTGTATGATTGAATCTTATACCTGTGCCTTTGCTATAGATTTTGAACTTAATATTTAAGAAGTACAAGGTTTTGCCTGCACAGCTTTCCTTCATATTTTATGTTAAACCTATTTAATTTTTTCCCCCCTCTTCATAAATTGTAATTTTGGAATCTGTATCTTCTTACAGCTCTTTCCTCTGCAGATTTACAGAAGTTGATGCGTCCTTGACAACCTGAACTATTCATTACAGGAGGTAAAGGATTATTTTTTATCAGCACCGTTTATTATATTTTCACCAGGGTATTATGCGGAAATATTCTTTGGACCAAATGCTTTAGAGGAAAACAACTGCACAACCTGTAACCAAACGCGAGTGAAATCTTTGTAACTGCCGCGTGGACTCTCAAATAGAATGCGTGTTACAATTAACTTTTCAAACCATTTATTTTAAATCTACATCAATTAATCAGCGTTTTGTGGAAAATCAGATTTGTTCATATAACATCAGTTTACAACAACAGGCACGACCTGCTCCTGCTGCGCTGATTGGTTAAACTGCCAGACTCTGGCTGCAGCCATGGTCTGAAATGCATTATACAGACACCACTGTGATATTCATGTTACATTTTTCTGTAGAACTTCTGTAATGATACTGTGGACCTGTGCGCAATGTTCTTTAAATGTTTTGGCTTCAGTGTCGCCAAAGATGTAGATGAGACCCACATGAACTCAGTTTACCCACCTTTTAGATTTATTAATTACAAGATTATACATTTATGAAAAATCCTGCTGAATTATTATAAATATTGTGTTTTTTTTTTTTCTTTTCAGGAAAATGCCTCACTGTCTTTAAATACTGTTGCCTTTGGGTTCATTGTGTAATAATGGTCGCTAAAATTTTCAGTTGTGGTGGCATATTTGTTTGCAGTGCCCCCCCACCCCACCCCACCAAAAAAAAAAAAAAAATGCCAGAGATTATAGGTGTGTGATAAAATCGAAATATGTCTTGTTCTTGTGGATTTAGGCTTCAACGTCCAACAAATGATTTGTTGTAATATAGCCAAAAGATTAGCCCTCACTAATTTTCCTAACAATATACAAGTATACAGTGCTGAAAGTAATGGTCTACATATATCTACCCCAACAACATAACAGTGCTTACAATATATCCTCAATTTTCATTTTAAAACAAATAATAAGCGTTCTGACAAATATTGCCAATAAAGCATATACCTCCTTGGCCAATTCGCCTGAAATTAAAATATGCAGGCCTACAGAATAAATAAAAAGTTGCGCTTATAGGCTATTCAAAAAGTGCCTTCATCGTTTTTACACAGTATATATGGACTTACAGTATATGTGTAATGTCCATAATTGTTCATTTCAAATTCAATGCTGGTATGTACGTCCAAATAAAGAGCCTCAGTCTAATTTGTCAAAGAAAAGTAAAAACTTCAGATGAAGAAAATGAGTGTGCATTTTTTACATTGGCCTACTTTAACAATAAGAATAAACATGAACAAAGGTGTGAAGTGGTAGTCATCCGCTCTGCAGGACTAAGTACCAAACAGCAGCAGGGTTTCATACGCCCAGTCTTTCCCCGCTGGTCGATGTTGATGGCATGAAAAAAAGTTTTTTATTATTATATATTATTATTATGTGGTTGCTTTGGTGATGATTTGGCCTGTCTCCGTGTCTTTGTCGCTGTGGGAACCAGTACAGAGAAGTAGTCCGGTCCACTTGAAGCGGTGAGCAACTCTCCAGGGCCGGGGGCATATGCCTTCATGTCTCTCAGTGGTTATTTACTCGTTTGTTCTCGTTTCAGTTCACTCTGCTGCGCGCCTCAAGTCTGTGACACCGTCCTCTGGTCTTGCAGATTGTCCGTGGAGGCATCACATGACGCAGGGCTTGATGTCCTGGTAGGAGACCTGTTGGTGGTGGTAGTACGAGCCGCTGCTCGGTGAGTGCATCGCTGAGGACGTCATGGCGTTGAACGAGAAGACAAACTCCTTTCGGTCACACATGCTGGGAGACTGGGAATGGTACCGAGGAATACCTGCACAAAGGTATTTTAAATCATGATCATTTGTAATGTCACAAGGTTTACTGAGACTTTGTCTATGAATTAAAATAATATATCCTCCCAGTTTCTAAGATAGTTATTTGATGTTCTGACATCTAAAAATAATAGAATTATTTTAATATTTTAAGCTTTAATTACCCAAGATATTACACATTTACCCTAAGAGCCTTTCCATTGACTTTAATGATGATAATGATGATGGTAATAATAATAATAGAGTAGTATCATTAGTGGTTAAATAAATGGAGTGCATACCCAAACTGATACCTGTCTAGCATGTTTTATTATTTGTATTTTAACATCAAATTTACATTTAATTTGTAGATATAGGCCTTTTCACTGACTCAAGTGCATGCCTATATATTTCTCGTAGACCTGAAGTCCATTTAGCAAGCACGATTAAGATAGTGAGAGGGGGAGGCGGGCTTGCAGGGCTAATTGACAGTGGCCCTCTTGCACGCCAGTCCCGGAGGACTGAGGGCCTCGGGGCAAGGCAGGCTGGACCAAACCGCGCTTGTTTTGCTTGCCCGGAGATTGGCACTGCTCTAAACTGTCCCGGCAGACTCTCTCTGATTTTCTTTTTTCTTTTTTTCTTTTTTTCTGTACCACTTCTAGAAATTTAGACCAAGCGAGTTTGAGACTCCTCATATCTGGGTTCTATTTGGAGGATCACTGTGCTCTATTTAATTGGGAGCAGGACAGTGACTAAGCTTAGGTAATTTTCGTGGGAGGAAATATGCATGTTTTTTTTTTTTTAGTTGCATCATTTTCCTTAATGGTCTTTATTTGAATTCGTCTTCGGCTTTGTACAGCTCAGATAAGCCTGTGATTCACTGATTGCAAAATACAGCGCATTTCGAAAGCTTTGTGGCTACCTCACTATTTCCATTAGGCCCATTTTGGCATACAACCTTACAAATCTGTAAACCCACCAGGCTTGACCATGTGTAGAAAATACTAAACATGAAACTGTGCTATCTAATAGGCTAATTAAGTGGTTTGGTAAAAATGGGAAATAAATATTCTTACTTCATATTGTCCCTTTAATTTCACTTTCCTTTATAAAATCAGCTTCTTTTTTTTTTTTTTTCATGCAACATTATGAAGTTGAAATATTGACCCACCTTGTAAATCTGTGGTACTGTGCCCGTTCTGGTGCAGGTAAGGTTGGTCTAGGGAATGTGTGGGCAAACTCGGTTGCAGCGGGTTCGCCCCTGGATTACAAGGAGACAGAGGCTGCTGCTTAATGTAGGAAGCACCGTTATTCAGTGAGGCCGTGGGGGCTGGAGCCCACGCCGAGGCTGAGCTCGAATAGACGGGGTGAGGCTCCATGACTCCCCCGCTGGTGAGCAGGGGCGAGGCGGAATTGTCGTGGTGAGGATAGTCACTCCCAGTGGATCCTGTACAACTTCCCATGTAGGAATGTCCACTGTTGGTCGACAAGTGTGACATGGAGTGCCCGGACAGACCCATTCCCTCCATGTTACCTGCCAAATGTCCATTCATCATCCCAATCCCACTGTCCAGAGACAAGCTGTTGGGCGGACAGGATAGGCCCCCGCCGCTCCCCTGGAAGTTGTAGGACTCGGGGATGTGGTTGAATCCAAGGCCGTTCATCATGCTGTACATGGGCTTTAGCGCCTGGCACTTGCGCCTAAAACCCCTGGGTCTCCTTCTGAAGGAGCCTTCCTCGAACATAAACTCACTAGCCGGGTCGATAGTCCAGTAGTGGCCCTTCCCCGGCCGGCCGAGGCCCTTGGGCAGTTTAATGAAACACTCGTTCAGCGACAAGTTGTGACGCACGGAGTTCTTCCATCCCTGGTATGAGCCTCTGAAAAACGGGAAGCGGCTCTGCAGAAACTGGTATATTTCACTGAGCGTCAGGCGCTTAGTTGGAGAACTCTGTATAGCCATGACTATTAAAGCTATGTATGAATAAGGGGGCTTCTCTGGTCGACGGATCCCTGCATTTGTCTTTTTGGTTTTCGTCGTGGAGGAAGCGGTTTCCATCACCGCCGTCTGTCCGTGCGGCTTCTCCGGAGCAGACATCGGGCTGCTCTGGGCAGGAGTCTGCGCTGGAGGCTGCTGGACCTCTGCCGTCATTAGTTGAATTTAGTTTTCGAGATAGTAAACAAAAATCGTTGCTTTCCACCTTTCCACCTATACACACAACAAAGTTGGTTACTAATTCGCTGGCATAAAGAGCCAAGAAAAAAAAATTAAACGTAGTCAAACTTAACGCGCAAGCCAAAGGCGAGACTGTCTTCTTAACTCTGTCTTCTTCCCTTTGATTCAGTCCTGCAGCAGTCTGAAGCCGGACCGCCTTGTACGCAGCGTCCGAAATGGGATAAGGAGCAGAACAGGAGCCGCTTTCCACTTCAGTTGGTGTGTTGTCGTGCGTCCGAGGACCTCACTTTTTACTTATCTGTTGCCATCAGCGCATTGGAAGCTGGATGTCTTGGCCATCCTAATGTTGGGACCCGCCCAGTTCCCTCCTACTCCAGTGGTGGGCTGTGAGCATGCACATCTGTGTGCGTTCACTTTTCAGGGAAATGTTTTTTTCCCTTCCTTGCATTTAAATAGGGAATATATATATCCCATACAGCCTGTAATAACTTATATCTGTATATTTGCAATAGTGTTTTAAGAAATTCATATGGATTATAATGTATTACATGATCACGCAGTAGCCTGTTGATAGTAACTGCACTGGGCAGGGCCTTTAGATGCAGATTTCTTATTTTCTAATAAAACTGAATTTCATTATTATTTCTTTCTCCTTTCTTCTTTGACACTGAACGTTGTGATATAAACAGCGTAGACTCATAAGCCTGCAGTGCAAACAGTATCTCTCCGTTTCAAGCCAACACGGTTGATGCACCAGCACGGCAAATAGGTCATGTCTCCATTGTTATTAAACTCCTGAAATATTTTATAAAAAACATTTTTAGCGCATGAAAAGCATTTGCCAGAGAACATGCGCCTCGTATTCAAAACCACCCTCCTGATTTCTGTAAAAGATAGACAGGAACATGGGCAGGATGTTTATACAGCAAAATGTAAACATTTTCCCTGGCCTTCTTTAAATAAAAAATCAAGCAAAAGCCCCGTTAGATCAGCTAATACTCAATCTGATGCGATATGCCCGTCTGTTCGCAGCGTCTTGTGTAGATACTGGACTTTTTTTTACACATGAATATTGTTTGTGTAATGCAGTCATAATATTTACGCAGGGACGCAGGAGGAGTGAACACCGGACTGCCGAGCTTTGAGCACAGAAACCCGGACTGGGACTTGAGATCGACTCCTGCCGGCAGTTTTACCATCGAATGATCCAGGAATTACAGTAAGGTGGATTTAACACTTTTTCAGTCGCAATATCAGCAGCAGAACTGTGGTCGCTTTAGTTCAGTGCCACATTGGAAAATCTGAGATGCTCAGTTTGTTTAATGTGACATGATACCTTTATAGGATAATTAGAGCAGCGAAGCCTAAATTATGCCTCAAAGCTCTGCAGAATGTTTTTGCTTTAACTAAATTGTAATTCACTCATGAGAGCATGCGCACCGGTTTGTTTATCTGTTTGTGTTTCCAAAGTCGAAAAGCTTAGTTTTAGCTCGATTTACTGGCTTTTCTACAGCTGTGCGCGAGAGCTACTGAAAGACGATCAGTCCATAACCCAAAACTGTTGACAGTAGGTTGCTTATTGTTCCCTGGAGATCTCGATAGCTGCTGCCTGCAACCTTTTGCCTCTCCGTGGGTTCTGTTAGATGAGCTTGCTGTGCTTTTGATCTCTGCCGGCGTTACTGTTTCCAGTGGATGCCTATGATGGCTGTCTGTTTTCACACTGTGGAATATAATACCGGAGGAAATAGTGGATGAGCAACTTTGCAGATTTTGGCCTGTGCGTAAAACCAGAGAATGTTTGGCGACTTCATTCTCCGTGCGTAAAACTCCTGTATTATTTTTGCGTAAAATAATGCGACAGCAATTTTAAGGAAGCACATTTAAATCAAATGTCAAGTAACAGAAATACCAGATGGTTTATTGATGTTTACCGGAACTGTCTAGTCCCAAAACGCAAATGGATGACTTTCTTTGTTTCATCCACAGAGGAAGCGAGAAAACAATTCACTGTCAAATTGTCTTTGTTAACCCAAAGGTGACAGACGTGCCACTGTTATTTTTTTGCTGTTGCAGGGGAGATTTAAAGCCATGGATAAATGAATGTAGGTATTGTTTTAACCAGTGCCTGCTCGGCCACTCGCCTGGAGTGAGGGCCACACATTTATCAGCGCAAGGGACCACCCAGCGCGCACCACTGGCAGGCGCGCTCCCGTCCTCCCTCTGCCCACTGCATTTAATTACCGCTGATGACTTCATTCCATTAAGGCGCTTTTTTTTTCTTCTCACAAGCTCATTCGCCCCGTGCCATGTTATTCTTTCTTTGTTATTTATAGATCTGTATATTTTTTAACTTGCATGTCCATCCAAAGTGTCTGCAATGTTTATGCAAACCATCAGTGTTGGACGGTGATGCGCTACTCCCTGCTGCATTCTTCTTTCTTCAGTAAAAAACAGCAAAATCTGTTATTTTAATGTTATTTTTATGTTATTTCCCACACTGTTGAATGTTGAATGGTCGTATTTCAGCAATCGAAATTAACAGGTATTCTCCTAATATCATAATATACTTGCATCAACAAAAAAATGAAAGAGAAAATGTTTTCCAATGGATATGTCCACATTTTAAAACATTTTTGCTCCTTCACAAATTTAAAACATTTTGTTCCTCCCATGTAAAGGATGCCATCAGAGCATCAGATTATGTTCATCATTACTGAGGCTTGAGTCCCGAGGTCAGAGCTTCCCTGTTGCTCCATCGCAGACGAAGTCATGCACTTTTCCATGACGTCCCATCATGAAATATTTGACAGCGCTGCATCCTCAGGAATGCTCGGCCACTTAGGTGGAGGTACACCGCAGAGTGCAACAGTCCTGACAGGCTTTCCGGGCCGTCTTACCGTTATTTAGTGCACTCAAACCAGCGTGGGACCCCTCAAAATCACGTTGTTGCAATATTCTGCAGGACTGTACACATACATGTTTTCTTATTGGTTACATTTTTACTCCAGCCTTATACAATGCTGGCACCCCACGTCAACACGCCAAAATACATATAATTTAGGCCTTTTTTTTCCCTCGTAGGCCTGTAATCTGAACATCATTGTATTTCAGTCTTTCCAGTACAGGCTACATTCTGAGTTTCTCTTGCAAGGATTAATTTCATATTTGTACATTAAGATCTTATTGATATCACAGGCTTTGTTCTTCCAGAGCCTACAAAACTACAATGTGCTGCTTCATCAGAGCAAGTCAGGACACAGGTAACTTCAAAGTTATTGCTCATTCATGCCAATTGGGCGAATACACCCGGCGGATTATAGATCCAGCAGCTGCATCGGTGAGCAGTGGGCCTATAATTTGATTTGGTCTCACAGCAGCAGATTAAACCGTTGGGGAGATGAGGCACGATCCAAAGCGATTCTGAGAATTTTAAGTGTCAAACTCAGATTACATTTTATTTACAAACGATCATCTTGTGAGAAACAAACCAGCTCCCCTCCTCAGTGGTGAGAGAGGGCCGCAGAGGGTCACCGAGAGGCCGCATTGACTTTGTTTGGAGGCCAGTGCCACAGAGTGATCGATCAACTGGTCGTAAGTTCATCTGACTTGAACTTGAAGTTTCAAAGCAAGCTCTAAAAAAAAAAGAAAAAAAAAAGATTAATTATATTGTGAATATTTAAACGTGTCAGTCACACAAGTAACTTATTCCGCACCCTTCTGATGTTATTAGTTAAAACGCCTGTCTTAAACAATCTGGAGAGAAAAAAATTAAAACATTTTTTATTAATATTATTTCAAACAGATGAATATTAAAGTATTCGTTTAAAAACACGCCATAAAGATTAAAAAGTGGAAATTCAAACATAACATAGTAGCTTATGTTCATAAGAATTACAAACGGTCAGAGAGCCTGCAACTGATTTGGAGTTTGATAGTAGAATCGATTTTTATATAATAACATACACATATGTCTGATTTGATTTATGCTACTTTATTTTTTCACCTTTATATCGGACTAAAATAGTGAAGGACTAGCATGTAAACAATGTAAACAACAATCTGTATTGTGCACATACAAGTTGCAGGCTGTCAGTTTTACACAGAAGATAAAAAAAAGAGCGTTTTTAGAAAACAAACCTGTGCTGCTGGTTTATCTCGTCTTCATATTATAGGGATTCTGAAATAAATAAATATGATGTTTATGAATAATTTAACTCTTATTTTGATTAATATTGATCGCATAAATTAAAATTGTATTAAGAAAATAATAATCTTATGTAGACTAGATATCTGAAATCATTTTTATCAGTCGGTATTTCAAGTGTAAACAAGACGTTTTAGTGTCTCCGATTTTTTTGTCCAACAAATTATTTTGAGATGCATCCTAATTGGTTTCCTGGCTCTTCGTCTCTGTAGTGTCGCCTGCAGTTCACTCAACATTGTCGCTTTAATTGAAAACAGTGTAATGTCGAGGTGGGTACCCCCTGATCACTTTCCCTGCGCTGTAGGTGGCCGTGTATATTTTCGTTTTAAGTAGTGTTTATGTGAAGGAGAAAGGACGGGATTGCTAGCAGACCGCTGATTGCACGCACCGGGCCGCTGCATGGATGTGAAGTGTGTTTGATAGGCACCACCCTCTCCAGTAATCAGCTGCAGCAGCACTGCGCTATGACTTTTTAATTTTCTTGCCGAGATGTCTGCCCCGTGCCTTGCTGCGTGTGTAAAGGCGCAAAGTAAATTAGTTCCTCCTCTCAGAATCCCTTCCACGTTGATTAGTTACTTAATATTAATTTCACAGCATAGAGATGCCCATGTTTGGTGGCCTATGGAAGTATGCAAACTCATTCGAATTAGTCTGCAAACATCCGCACTACTGACGTGTCCTTGAGCACGGCACTGGCACCAACCAGCTACAGTATGTATTGGCACTACGGACCCTGCTGTTTAACTCAGTTCATATTTTCAGACCGTGCCTCGTGTCGCAGGTGTTGCAGTCTGAAGGGAATTGTAAGGTGTTCATTAATCTGATCCCCGACATGTATTTCATCGCTGTTATCTTCCGTTTCATTTTCATCTCTAAAAGGTCTCACACGTGATTCAAACAGATGATATATCCAGACACTGTCTTTGTAATTGAAGATAGAGACAGCTTGATATAATGTTAAATTATGATTAAAGTTGATTAAAGTTTAATAACGGACTTTATCACATAGAGCGGCTGATAACAACCTGTTATTATCATGGAAGTGAGATTTAAAAAAAAAATGGGCGTTTAAATTTTTTTTCCTAGAAATGTTTGTACTGGAGGTTTCGCACCTTTTTAATTTAAATTTACTACACGTATCAATGGCTACATTTTCTCTCTTTGATAATCCTTTCATACACTGCATTAAAAGCTAATATCTTTAATGTAATAATCAAACAGTTGGCTGGAGTCCCCAATGTTGTTTCCCATTGGTTGGTAGAAATCACGCGTGAAAACGCTCACCTGTCTGTCTGCGCTGCACACCTGCAGTAACAGGTATGCAAGGATCAGTAGCTATATTGATAATTGACAGTGTTTGATTATTGCAGACCTTTAATAAAATTGAATTCATGCTTGCACATTGAATGTATTTATTAGCGTTTATATCTGATATTTTCGGTTAGATAGCTCATTAGCATTTTCACAGCAGAGATAATAAAATTATCAGTGGAGTGTTTTAACCTGTAAGTCATCAGGTGTATTTGACATTTGTTTCTGGGATCATGGAGCAATCGACACAAAGTATTTTTTTTTTATTTTGTTACACACAACGCGCTACACAGAGAGCGCGAGCCATCATGCCAAAACACATGAGTCATTGACATTATTGTGAGAACCCCGGCCTCCTCAGGAAAACCTCACATGCCTTCCCGCAACAGTCTCTGGTGTACTATATTGTCAAATGAAAGATAACCCACTCAAATAGTCAGATTGCCTTTTTTTTTTTTTATTTCTGTAGCCTTCTGACTTGTTTGTCACATGTAAAAGCAGATTAGGTTCAATTTTCAAACTCGTCTCCGTTTGACAGCCTCATGTTGAAAAGCAAAACGTGCCTTTCAGACAATGAAGAAAGAAAAAAGGCATATGTAAAATTCTTTCTGGTTTATTTTGTGATCATAGGCAGTACCACATAATTTGACATGAAGGACAGCAGTGGGGAGGATTTGGCAGGTCTAGAGGTTTTACAAATTCCAAACTGTCCAAATGTGGTTAGCACTTGCAGGGAAAATCTTCCATAATTTTAAATACCTGTTTGCAGCAAATTGGTGTTTCAGCAAGGTGGCAAGCTGATCTTTGTGTAAAACAGGACAAAAAAACAGACATACAAAGCGTAGAGAAAAATATTAAAACAATAAAAATATGAGCTGATTTGAAGCTTAGATTTTCAAGGTTAATGCACAAAGAAAAAAAGTTTGTGGTTTCAATGTAGGATTTTGTAAGAATAGTTGACAGATGGTTTGTCTTTGTATTCAAGCCCAATTTATGGAATAATACAACAAAAATTATATAACAATATTTCTGATTTTTAAATTTTTTACAATGAAACAGACGCATGAGGATTTTAAGGATATGTGTTCTGGTTTATTATTCAGGTATATTAACATTCTAATATATTTATAAAAAAAAATATCAGACTTTGTCCGGGATAAAATGAGAAAGTCCAACTTGTTTCAACTGTTTGGTTAACAGAGTTAATGAAAGTTGTTGACACCAAGTTATTCTAACTAAATATTGAATGACAGTGTTTGACATCCCTTAAGTTTGTCGGTTTCCCTATGTTCCAGTGTAGTATTTTAGTGTTTGTGTGTGGTCTTCAAATCCAGTAAAGTGAGGAACGTGTATACACCGATCAGCGACAACATTAAACCCAGTTATCGGTTTTAATGTTTTGTAATGTTTAATGTAATTTTTTATAAAAGTACATTTAAATTTGCTGTTGAATATTCAAACTAGGATCCTGTTGGGTTGCTGAATGATTGTGTTACTCGTGTTTGAAGAATAATTAGGGATCATATTGAGCATTTATTTCTCCATGGGGTTTTTTGTTATGATGCTCTCATAATGTAGAATATATAAATGATCAGTAAAGTAAATTTGCAATTTAATATGGATTTAATTTATTATGTTAAACTTCATTACAAAGTTGCATTATTATCTTCGACGATTTTTGCCCGTGTGAAAGCATTCATGCTTTTTTTTTTTTTATCCCGGTGACCACCTCTGCAGATATCACGCATTCATGACAGCAGATGGGTATGGATGAAAACACACTGCACATTGCTATCCGCTCCCATATAAGGCCAAAAAACACAAAGAGATTTTCCTTTAGACGCTTCCTCGGCGCTCCGCATCACTGCTCCTCTCTGCTCTGCTGTGGCCTTTCTGAGAGGATTCAGTTCCACACTGTGTGTGGGAGCCTGTTTGGTGCCCCACCCTACAGCCCTGCACACCTCCCAGGGCCAGTCCATCATGGTCTGTCTGATGCAGGGAGAGACATCAATAATAAGAGCTGAAGCAGAAACCACAGTGGAGAACACAAAAGAGAGAGGGAGGGCAGGCGCAGGCCACAACCGGCTCTGCTGCAGGTTAGCTCCTTTGATACTGCCTTGATGGCAGTTTGATGGGTGCACATGGGGCGACATGGGTTTATATGTATGTGTTTACATGCATGTTTACATAATATCTATGGTGTTTACGCACAGCTCACCAACTCTTTTTTTCTTTACTCTGAAGGGGGATTTTCCTGTGGCAAGCTGCATCGGAAAAAGCAATTAAGAATTCCCAAACAGTACACCACAATGGGAGATATCATTTTGTGCAATGTGTGTTCCATGTCCCTCGCAGTTTTTGTCTGGAATGGGCTGGCTATTTTTAATCTGCACAGAACCGAACCCACCTACAGACAAACCACAAATTGAATGAAGGGGAGGGGGATGCGTGGGCATGGTAATTGTCTATTGTGGAGCTCAAACTCCTCTGTTCTGCCATAAACAGCTTTGGTAGTTCACAACTTGATACCCAGTGCTTCAGCCGGTTTGAAATGAGGGCATATCCTCATTGTCTGTGGGAACCCATAGCCAGGCCAGTGGTTGGAATCAGTCAGGAATGCTTTGGGATGGTAACTGGATTCGGTTGTAATGCCCAGCTCTCCACAGCGGAACACTAGGGTGGGAAAAAGGCCGAGAGCATTTCCTGAGTAGAGGGGGGTCCCAGCGAAGCATCACACGCATGGGCATCATGTGACAGTGATCCTGCCAGGTTTTAGCCTATGATCCCAAGTGGGGGGAGTTGAACAGTGGGGGAGCTGTGGGGGTTGAAGTGGGCAGTGCCAGGGAAAGAAAGCAGAGGACAGAGCGAGAATGAAAAGGATTCAGGGCTAGTTGACGGCTGAAGACATTAGTGCTGTAGTGTAGTGGTGTATGTTATTGTCTGTATCTGTATCTGTATGTTTATTTAACAAAATTTGAATTTATTCATGCCGGGCATGCACTGAAAGTTGTCTACGTGCCTCACTTTCTGTATTAATTGTATTTCTTCTGCCATTTTTACTCCTCATACACATATGTTTAAGTTTAGTGGCTCACAAAATATGCAAAATATCATAAATATTTTAACCATGTACCATATTGATCAAATGATAAAGCATGATTTGTATTAGAACTCCACCTTCAAAACAATTAAGGAAAAAGTGTAACCTGAGTTGACATATAATCTGTCAATGTTAATGGCCCAGTGGAAATGAATAATGGACAGCAGAAGATATTAACAATGGGAAAATATGTCAGAATAGCACTGGGCCATGTTGCATAATCTACTGTATAAACTGGAGGTTGGATATATAATCAGAGGAATATCAGATGAACAGAATGTGTCCATGATTTAAAAATGAGAGAGCTATCAACAAAAAACTCAATTTTGCATGAATTTTAGAGACAGCTCCTTCAGCTCATCAATTTCCCATCAAGTGTCAAAAATCTGGTCAAAACTGATGAAAAGTTATTGAGGTTGACTCTTGCGGAATGTCTGAATGCCTCAATTAAAACTCTCTACACCTCAGTGTTTTTAGCCTGAAGCCTATTTGTATGATTTTTGGCAGATCAACAACATGGAAAGTCATGCTGCTTTGGCTATTGGCAGTTCCTGTTTGCAATGTACAGACGACAATCACCTTAATTTGTACTTTTTTAAAATCTGATTTCTAAGTACATTTATGGACATTTAACCTCAATAGACACAACTATAAAGAGAGAACTCCACTGATTGCAGAAGGTTGTGCGTGTGGTGTGTTGTGTGTGTTTTGATTTGACTGAGTTATGACTGTGAGAGGAAGGGGTGTGACGTTTGTGGCAAACTGTGTCAACTGGGTGACAGAAAAAAACAGCCTAAAACAAATATTGCAAAAATAGAGATGCTGTGTCTGTTCAGGGCACATTCTCTAATCACATTCATGTTCATTCACATCCAAGAAAATCATGCTTCTGCAAAGGGAGCTGCATACTTGATACATACAACAAACCACATTGTAATGTCAATTCTACACAGTGGTGCAGCATATATTATTATGAAGGAAACTTATTTCCATTTGTCTGTCTCTGTGTTTTTTTGTCCGTGCACATGGCTGCATCGTGTGTACACGTCTTTGCGCTTTGTGCATGTGTTCATGTATCAGTGCATATGAGAATGTTGCTGACTAAATATTTGCGTGCGTGTGTGTGCATGTGTGTGTGTGTGTGTGTGTGTGTGTGTGCAGCTCTCTTTGGCTTGTGTAAATGTTGTGACGATCTTGGGAGGAATCTTACCCTATACTTGTCAAAGGGCTTTTTATTTCCACCTGCTACCGGCCTCTTTCCGTTGGTCTGCTCTATAACAATGGTACTGGGAAAGCTGTGGAGTGCAAAGTGATTGATGTTGGACTGTATTTGGATCCTTCTTCAGATTGGGGCCTGAAAGGAAGTGGCTATCCCTCCCTTCCACCCCGACTATACCCTGCAATAACGCAGGGCTCAGGAGGGCCGATCAGGACTTAGACATCACATTTTTATAAAATGCCAGTCGGCCCAAAAGACAATTTGGCAGGCGCATAAAACCAAGGTTTCATAACTTAGAAATCAATTTGCCAATTTATGCCACGCAAGTAAATCCAAGTTTATCCCCTCCATCTCGTCTCCAACCATCACTCTTTTTTTTGTCTGGGATGAAAAGAGATACCAGCTCATCACGACCGCATTCTTTCCATTTTGCTGAAGAGCGGTGTGGCAGCGAAGGTAATCTATCACCCAAATGGTCTGTCCTTCTCTCTCTCTATTTCTAACTGTGTTTCTCTTTCTCCTTCCTCTAGGCTGGAGTGGGCAGGCGTGCGGCTTTGGCCACAGGAAGCTGTGAATTATTTGGAGAATGGAAGATGTCTTATGGGGAGACATACTGGCCCCCCACCCACCCACTCACCACCTCAAAATGACCTCTGACCCCTTCATGTGTTTATATCAGACGGTGGAAGTGAGAAATAGTGATGAGTCACTCTGGCTGTGTGTTTACACTCCGGAGTCACGCAAGGAAGGAAATCAGCTACGGTCTGCTAAAAGTGGCGAGGTGACAGAGAATAGCTGCAGTCCCCGAGCGCTGCAGTGATTTACCTCTCGCAACCAGAATTTATTTCACATCATCTGTGCTGTGAAGACTTTCGAACCGACAGAAAACAGCAGCATTCAGTAGCGCTGTGGACTTATGTCGAGGCAAAGGCAACCCAGCAGCAAAATAAGTGGTAGTTACTAATGATGTACTGTACGTGCAAGTACAGTATGTGTGTCCATCTATTTCTATTTCAACTGATAAAACAGATGTAATAGGAAGGATGATTCATCAAGAAAATCATGCATAAATTGAATTTGAGGAAATTCTTGATGTATTGATGTCTTTCTAATCAAGGCAGGTAAAACACACATCACTGTCATAGAATGAAAACTTGTATCTCCACACATTAAATGTTTTTTCAGTTTGATGACTGTACATTTCACTGCCGGATTCATCTTGAAACATTTTCATAATGTTTCTCAGCTACAAGGAGAAAATCTATCTTGTTAATTTAAATTAAAAATTAAAATCTGCACTGATGGAATATAGTGTTTTATCATCATTAATGTACTATATTGACATGATTTAAAAATACTTTTTGAAATAATTTTCTTTTCATCCACAATTCAAATTCCTGGTCATGATCTCCTACAAAAGAAAAATAACAATTTCTAATATTTTGTGTCTGACATTGTGTCTATCAAAGGCATATCCCAAGTTGAACTAGGTTTAGGAAAAAAATCATATAATTATGATAATAGTCAATGTATAATTATGATGGTGGATTAAATTTAAGTGACAAGTGGATTTTATGAACGCAAGCCAGCGACAGTCAGCACCAATGTGATTAAGTGATACGTGTGTTTATGGAAAAGATTCTATAAAAATACCAAAACCACTGTAAAGTGAAGATGCTGCTTAGGTCTTTAAACACATCGCTTAAACTGTCTTGACATTCAATTTTCAGCATCTTCATCTTACACATCATGCAACTGTGCACTTTATGGCTTCAAACATAAAATATTATAATGTGCATTTGCCATTTGTGTTATAAAATATGTTTATGATATATGCGAATGACTGTTCTTACAGTATCATTGCTGCATGAACCACACTGGACACGTATTGCATTATGCTCTGCAGGACTTTATGTTCTATGTACTGTAAGGTGTGTTTACTGTGGCTTCGACCAGTGTTTCAAACATAGTGTCATTGTTGTCCTCCACACGGAGCGACTTCAGATTTCAGATTGCACAAGTGTTGTTTTCGAGAGACAGCTGCAGTTACTGCAGTTCTGCTCTGTAAATAAAAGTGACACTTTATTTCTTTCCCTCATTACATTGGTGCAAGTAACTTCATTGCTGACTGTAGCGGGTATCCTGTTACACACCCCCATACACACCGCCACAATGAGAGAGTCAGCAGCTCTTATTTTGGCTGATCTCTCCTGAATTGTAAGTCCTGTCAGGGGCTTTGATTGATAGTTGTGTTTATCACCATATTATTAAGTAATCAGGCTCACCACAGCTGGGCCTGAAGCTCCTTAATTCCAGCTAAAGCGCACAGCTTCATGCTAATTAAAGGTTTGGCGAAAGTGTTTATTTTTGTGAATTTTTAAAATATAGTTGTCTGTGTTTTTATGAGAGTGCGCTGATTGTTGCATTTGTATCCTCTGTGGAAAATTTAGTACCAACCTTTACTGTTGTATCTTCATCAGATCATGCACTGAATGCACAGTGTAAAAAACTTGCCTTTCAATAATGTACTGTTTTACATTACTGTAAAACCTGCAAAATGACAAATAACTTACTTACAATACAGTATATAAGATGAGAGGGTCAATCAGTCTATGTTGTGGGTATCAGCAGAGGTTTCTTCTCGCTTCGTTAATACAGCCTGCGGCAGGCTGCCTTTGTGTATTCTTCAGGTAAACACAGTCATGGCAAAGTGGACATGCTGCTGAGTGTGTCCTGACTGGAGACAGAGAGCACTGTGGCACTGTACTGACTGAGACACTGGCAGCTCTCTAGAGGCAGGGTTAATGTGATGAATGGCCATTTGGTAATGGGCCATGTATTAGGGTGAAATAGCTCTTTTAAAAGCCCGAGCTCGAGCCGTTGCTATGGGCAATTTGATTCAGGAATCATTCAGGTGGCAGATGTTTCATGTTGGATCAGTCAACTTTGTCTTGCTCTCTCTTTCAACTAAATGAAGGGAAAAAATTATTGTAAAACCTGCACATAGCAATCAAATGAAAATATAACTTCACACAGTCAGAAATATCAGTGATGCCTTTTTGTTTAAAAGTCTTATGAAATTTTAGGAACTGTGTAAATAAACCCGTTGATTCTTAAGCAAGCTGAAAAATGTGATCATATTATTTCTTTTTTCTATTTTCTACTTTGAGAAGTCTAGGTTTTCTCAAATGCCTGCAGCCCCCAGACTGTCTGTGCTTTCTGTTGAAACCACTCCAGTGTCAGCCAGGATGATACAGAACTTATCAATTAGTACCTGCAGTGCTAATTGTCCTTGCTGTACACAAGCTGGATTTGCAGTTTATTACAAAGACCTAAACTTGTTTGTCCTGTTCATTCAGGTTTAGGAATTTCACACATGACGTGAAAGGTGCATCTTCTCTCATACCACATAAAAATATGTATATGTTGCTGAAGAGGTTTAGAGGTGTTCACGCAATTATGAGGGTGTTTTATGCAATAATTGTCCCCATATTTTCCATTACTATGATGCTATAAACCTTTCATTTTTGTATGTTGCATATTGTAAAAAAAAAAAAAAAAAAAAAAAAAAAAATTTAATTTTCAGCTTGTTCATAATGTATTTGTTATTTTGGACAGATGTTAATCTTGGATTTAGTACCACATTTGTTTCCACATTTCAATCAATAAATTTCCACTTAATACAAGTTGGAAATGTTGTTGGTGCCTTTGCCCGTATTTCTCCTGCTCTAACCCGAACCTGCTTTAATTTGAGGTACTGAATATTTGCTTTGCTGGGTTTCGTCAGGAGTGTCAAATGAAATGGCGGCTCTGAGAATCTATTCGGTAGACGCCTTTTGTGTAGAAATGACGATGAAGCTAAACAAGGAGACTAACAAAATAATACTTTTAAAAAAGTTTCTTTTCTTTCACTTAACATTCCTCATACAAATTCTTTTATGCATGAAACCACTTTATTATAGTTAAATTTAGCTTCTTTAGTCTTGTTCTTTGCCAAATTCAAGTGAAGAACCACTTAAGGACTTCATGATGAGTTCTCTGTTTTTCTGTGGTGGCGTGCAGGATCATAAGATAAACATTGCCAGAAACAAATTCAGCAGTATTTAAGCTGTTGGTGGTCCTGTTGTTTACTTCAGTGTTATTAGTTTCCTCCAATGGGCTAGGGATCACTGTTCATACTGTCCAGCAATCTAAATAAGTAGACTCCACTACTGAATGATGCTTTACTTAATCAATAATGACCACTATGTGTGATATATATCTTAAATGCTGGCATTATCGCTGTTTGACCTCTGCTTATCCAAAAGTGGATTCACATTGGTTTATCAGTAATTCTGAAAAAGGTCATGTGAACCAGAGGAGCTCAAATATGCTTAAAAAATTCCATCTGAATTTCCCCATTTGGAAAAAAAAGTGGAAATGATCAGTGTGTGTTTACACTGTTGTCTCTTATGGCAGCATTTGGACATTTTATTGGTTTTACACTATAGAGATGGAAAAAAATTAAAAGTGAATCAAGGCATTGCAGAAGTTGTGTCTTCTTGGTAAGTGGATAGGCTTCATTAGCCATGTTTTAGCAAGGAGAAAAAAAGTTCATTTGGCCTCAACACAGGAGCCTCTGAAGCATTTTTCTCAGATTTGGATGGTTTTGAATTTCCTTTCTTGCTTACTATCACTTCTGCCTTTAGTATTTAACAGATAGTGACAGACACTGAAGAAGTAAACCTTCAGGGATCCCTGGTGGCCAAATTAATGTGTGGATAACCAAAGGCAGTGATATGCCATTTCTCTGTGTCCAGAGAGCCTTTTCACAGGTGTTGGTAAGGACAGACAGATGGACAGACAGACAGCCACATGGTTCCACTTTGACGTCTGCTAATTCTAGGGAATCAATCCTAAATGACACCTATGGGATACACAGAGTGGATTTCCCTCTGATGCAGATTGGTGGTGGTTTGCAGATGAAAGACAGTAAAATAAATAAAGCTGTGGCGAGCAGGCAGAGCTCTTCTGTCCGCACAGTACAACCATAATGGGATACATACTGACATGAGGGAAGAAGTGGAGGCCTGCTCCTGTTTTCACCACTGTTGCCATAGAAATGCTGATGGACTACTGCTGGTAGTCCTGAATATTTTTGTTGACATTTGTTGTGAAAAATATTCAGATTTTTTTTTTTTCTCATTTCACATAGTAATAGAAAGTTACCTAACAAGTGGAATAATAGTGATTAGCAGGAAGCAGCTCTGTTCCTTGTCACCCACCCTGCCTGCTGGCCACTGCTGCTGATACTGTTTTAATCCTGAAACACACCATTAAATCAAACTCAGCGGTATCAAATGACTTTTTAACCTGCCCCAATCAATCTTTTCATCAGCTGCAGTGTCTGCGGTCGGCCTGGAGTAAGAATAGTAATGGTAAGACAATACTGGCTTGTCTCATCCTGGCTGGGATCATGCCTGATACTCCTACAAGTTATACTGACCTCCTATTCGCCGCAGTGCCAGAGCAACTTTATGTTGTGCAACGTTGCAAAGTTTGTTGAGAAGCACTTCCAAGTTTCTCTGCCCACTCAAAATGTGTTTTCCTTATTGCAGCAGCAATGTTTGGATGCTTGACCATCACTGTGCAGATTGATGAACGAGTTTGACACTATGAAAGCGGTTTTTAAATTCATTACTGAAGGGGGAAAGTTTCTTTGTGCTCACCTTAAATCTCACTCGTATGTACCAGCATGATTTTTGTGACATCACAGTTAGCTTGGAACCCACCCATTGTCTAGTATACATCTTTCACATGTGATCTTCTACATGACATGATGCATGCATTGCACATAAATGGACTTATCAGCGCAGTAGGAGACATCACGTTCGACAGTGAAACTTTGTATAAGATCAATATTTGCACATGCATGATTAAATAATGGAGAAGGAGTAGATATAGTGTAAGAGGCTAATTGAACATTTTTATGGACAAACCATTTCAGACACAAATTATTATTCCAACCAGATTTTCCTTTTTTTTAATATATATTAAAATGTTTCTGGAGGGGATAAAATAAAAAGTGACTGTTTTTTCTTAAAAAGGTAAAGGCAGATAACCAACTGGCTCACTTATTGGCTCACAATAATTAATGCTGATTGAGAGGCGCACCAATGCACTTAAAATGGGGCCATTATCAAAGTTTTGTCACTGGTGCCACTGAGGTGATTTATTCAGATTCTGGTCGACTCCCGTCTGATGCAATTTAACAAATCGCAGCCTGAGGTCTGGCGAACCCCACACCACACTCATCTCTGTCCCCCTCGCTGACCCCCACACAGCTCAGTGTGACTGCGTGTAGCACCCAACACAGATATCAGCCAGGGGCCGTTTTCTAAAGCTCAACTGACCAGATGTCAAGCCACGCTGCCCCCTAGACTCCCAGCAACTGCATTAGGAATTAAAGCCAATTTGACAGCCACATTCTGGACAAATGATATAAAATAAAGTATATGATGTAAAGTATGTGAAGGCTGTGCTATGTGTTTTCAATCTTCACATAAAGAGCGTATTTCCAAGCGAGTCATAATTTAGTTTCCAGCAGACTCACCTCTTCACTCACAAGAAATACCTGTGTGCTGAGCAGAGCTGTGAGTTTTCGTTATGATTAAGGGGTCTGTGACCACCAGCAGTGCCGTGTGACCCAGGGGCTCAGGGTGATAAGACCTCCATAACTCTACTTTATCCCCCTGCTCATTATCAACCTCAATCCCAGATCTGCCCTGAGCCCCCGGGCCACAGCGGGGGGACAGGGAGCTCTCCACCTTCCACTGCCCTCTGCAGCCTGAAGATTACCAGGGAGACACACAGACTGAGTTTAACTAAGTCCAAACACTTGACAGCTTCTTTCTACGGGGCAGACGGTTAAATATTCTGTAGTGAAAGAAGAAGGACTCTTCAGGTTATAGACTCCTGATTGGCAAGGAGGTAATTTATTAAGATTAAAAATGACACATTTATATCCATTTTATTCTGATTGGGATTTTAGTTTTTATTTTGCATTAGTCCTTCACATCTGAGAACAAATCCTCAAACCAGTTTAACAGTCATATATTTCCTAAGTATGAAAAGTTGAATCATACTCTGACCAGCAGTGCTATTCAGGCTGTCAGGTTGTCGGCCAGGACTGTTGCACTCCCCAATTTTGGCTTTTTGGAGGGAAACTTACAGCAATCAGTAGCTAAGGCCAAGGAGATGTGTGAATATATGAATAGAGGAGATTTTCTTTTAACCTCATGCTGTTATTCCTGGCCTCCAGTATCTTCCGCATGGCCACGTATTTTTCATCACTTTCTTTGAGCGGCAAAACACTGGACTGTTTTCATTTGTTTTACTTTCAAGTCTCTGTAAGAGGGTTTTTATAAAATGAACTACTGTCCCACCAGTGGAATATGATTAATGTCTTCCATGTTGACCAAAGAATAATTATGTGGTGCTCTTTTAAATTACTTGTTAAAATGTCTCCTGATTGCGATACATTAGTGTTTGTGTGTTTTCTCCATATACAGGTTTGGATTGTATACAGGTTGCATCCTAAACTACGCCGTGTTCTGTGCTTTATTTTTCAAAGTAACTGATATCCTAGATGCATAAGATTTTGTTCTCTCTGAATACTGTGTGTCTTTTTTGCTCAGCCTGAACATTTCCTTCAGCTATTCAACTGCTTGTTTATGCATCCATGTTTATGCATGTGTGAAGGGAAGTTCATTACAGCATGTGTGCTTTTCTCTCTCTCTCTCTTTCTCTCTCTCTCGCTCTCTGTGTGTGTGTGTGTGTGTGTGTGTATGTGTGAATGCGTTTTATATTTGGTATGAGGAGTGTGTTTCATAACAATCACTTGCATACTCTCAGCCTGATAACCATGCTAACATTTATGACAAGGAGACTATAATCTGATTCTATTAAATGTCACCAAAACAGCTGCAAAATGTAGTAGTGAAAACTTTTTTTATGTTTTGAAATATCTATAATATATGTTTATTTTTAGTTTTATAGTCAACACGTTTTGTGGTAGAGAAAGTTGTATTCCTTTATGTATACATGTTGTTGTGTGAAAAGAATGAAAGTTCAAGTGAAAACAGTCGGCTTGTTGATCATCAAAGAGGTGTTACAAACTGTTGTAGCATTAAATATTCATGAAAATATATAATGCATAAGGTTTTAATTTCTAAACAGTTAAAGCATCAGAGAGAGAAGATTATTTTTAGACTGCTTTCCTCTGGGGGCTGTAGAGTAACCAGACATTTTCAGAACAATATGAAAAACTGTGTCTTCCGCTATGATGTTTTAATTGTGAAAGTAGAATGAATAGACTCACTGTTGTTAATAACCAGGTTGCTCAGTCTTAGGATGTGGTTATTTTACGGTTTGCACTTATATTTACTGAAGAGACAATGTCAGTCTATCTGTCAGAGAGAGACGTGTAATTGGAGGAGGCTTACTAGAAAGAGCTTGGCAGGCACTGCAGAGCAAAGTAAAACCCTGGACAATATTCCTGCTTCGTGCCTGAAAATCAATAACCCAGACCCTGGTGGTGAACGCACGCGAGACAGACCCCACACAGCGATGAGCTTTTCCCCGTCCACTCCCCCTCATGCCCCTCGATCTTCCCTTCCTCCCCATTATGCCAGAAACCCCAAACTCAGCTGTGTCCGCCCAGTGTTGGGTAAAACCCCCTTCACATCCCTCTCTTTTTCTACTTTTTTTTTTAAATTATTTTTTCTGTTTCTCAGTTTATGTCTTTCTCTTCTCATTTACCGCTCTCTGCAGCAAGCTGCGCTGCAGAACACCAGTGAAGGACAGCTGTAAAATGATTCGTCATCTGGCTGACCTTTACAAAACGCATGCTCGTGAGTGCATATGTAAGAGAGGCAAGCAAAGAGCAGGGAGGGGGGCGGAGGAGTGCAAATTTTCTTGTTTTAATTTCTCAATTGGCTCTTAACCAGGGGTCAAAGGTTGGCTTAGCACAACAGCTCTGACAAGATAAGCACCTGTTTTTCTGCTGGTAGAGGCCAGAGTTATCCTATTACCCTCAATATGTAAACCTCTCAAAGGACCTGTACACACATGCATAAATACTGACATAAATATGGGAAAACACCACGGCTGCTCTCTCAGGGAAAACACTAACACTGTCAACACCTTCTACCCCCGTAACTTCAGACACATCCAGCATTACCTGACAACAAGCTCCTCATCAAGAGCTTTGTTTTGAGCTGCGTTTGATCCTTTGTTTATCTCGTTAGTAGAAAATCTGTAATTGAATGTTTCAGGATGCTCATTACTCTTCACGAGTTCAGAGAAGGTGCTTTATATAAAAAGGTGCTGGCACGGATACCTCTGTGGGCACGCAGCGCTTTGGGTTGGCATTGCCGTATTTTTAGACAGTAAATAGGCACAGAGAAACCACCTTTCTCTGCCGCATTTTAGCACCAGTAATTTGGCCCACCCCTTGTTTATCCTCCCTTAGGCCTGCCTGATCTTTTTGTTTTTCTGCTGGTGAATGATGAGGGGGTCACCAGGACAGACTCACAGAGGCTTAAGAACACAGATATCCTCCTACATCTGAACAGTATATTTTCTCCATCCCCTCCATGCAAATCCATCACAGTGGGACAGGGCTAATTTCAGTAAATTAAAGTTAGGGCTAATCAGACAGTACCAGCTGCTGCACGTGGAACAGTAGGCACGGCCTTGGCCCTGAACCGAACAGCTATACAAAGCTGAAGTGAATGATTTCAGTGTCTGACCGTGTCTTTCAGAGCAACGTTGGAGATGGAGGCAGTTTCCACTTACTGGAGCTAATGATGCCTAATCTGTCTATCTTCTGGGGTGCTCAGAAGTCTCATTAGACTGAAGCTGGGTTGTACTGGCATGTTATATTTTCACACTTTTTTGAGATGAGGTTAGCCAAAACCCCCCAAAGCCCCAAAACCCGAGAGACAGAGCGAGGTACAGGCTGCTGAGGTGAAACTTGTCAACATGCTGCAGTGAAGACAAGCGGTCATTAAAGTGTCAGGAAGATGTCAGAGCTCTCTCTCTCTCTCCCTCTCACCCTGTGGATTTTTCTCTTCTTCAGATTGCTGTTTTTATAGAAACTGATCATTAAGTGCAATACGTTTCCTGAGATGAAAAGAGAGCCTGGAGATTCAGCAGCTATCTGTGTTGTAAACAGGCTACTCTGTCTGCCCCTGCGCAGTTAATGAAGGAGTTTTCTTATGTGATGTATTTGTTTTCATTTTCATTTCCATTCATATGTCACTGTTTCTAATAATTTCACTTGTGCTGAGCATCTGCACGTTTCTACTGAGCCAACGAGGTCACTGTGTGTGTGGTACAGTTGCCAGAGAGCAACTGTGTGTAGCTGACAGGCAGCACTGTTAATCCATACACGAGCAAGGGGTCATATTGCTCAGGGGGTGTATGCGTTTTTTATGCCAGGGGTGTATGCACTGTACTCGCCATTGTGTGTTTGCGTGCGTGTAAGTGTCTTGCTTCACCATTCGTTGTTAATTAGGTATGGTGATGTGAGTATGTTGCAGGCTCGCATGATCAAATGCAGTGTGGTGAATGTGAAACCGTACAGGGACCAGAAGAAGCAGTCACGAAAGCCTGGTCTTGGCAGTTGGCGTGTGTGTGTGTGTGTGTGTGTATGTGTGTGTGTGTGTGAGCGAGTGAGCACCGTCACTCCAATCCTGGCGGGAATCTCTGGACGCTGTGGCCTTTCACTAAGCCCGGGCTTTCTGCTGTATTAATCACCCTCTGCAAAGTCTGATTTCTTGGCCTCGCACACCGAATCTGAGGCCTTGACACTCGACTCTGCTCTCCGTGCTGTCCGTGAGCATCGAGTCAGCATGCTTTCCCACAGCATGTGGTTTCAGATGTGTGCGAATGCATGAGAAGGAAACTGGAGAGATCTGACATGTGTACGGTTGAAGGAGAGTGGAGCACAGGGGGAGGAGGTGGAGGTGGAGAGGGGGAGGAGAGGTGAGGAGGGGCTGCTTACATGCATCTGTGTGCAACAACCAAAACTGGCAGCACTGATAAGAAGGGTCGATCCAAATAAATGGGGGTCAACGCTGGAGTGGTGTAGTAGGGATCCAGTCTGGGTAGGAGAGGCACTCTGGGGCACAGGGGTCCCACAGGTCACTGAATCACACAGACAGGGTGTGTAGCCTTACATTGTTCTGAGGCAGCCTGGCTGTATGAATGACGGTGTGTCACCATGAAAACACTTTCTCACAATTGTCTGTAAGAATGTGTGTGCTCATGAATTTTGCACTCATGTATGCTACAGCTTACCCCTCGAGCCTCGGACTGACAGATGATATATATGTAGATGTTTAATTTAGAAGTAAAGAGAAGTACAGTCATTAAACATGACTTACACCTTAAACCATCTCACAAGGAAGAATAATAGTACTTTATTCTTTATTTATGTTTGCAATTTATTTAACTAATGGTGTCACTCTGTTTCTCCGTATTGTAATTTTACCATGTTGTTATTTCTACCAACTACGTACATACATCTGGGGGATCCCTCCACTGTTTCTCTTCTGGACTGGGGTGGAGTGGGTCCTTTTGAAGTTGTCATGTGCTGTACAGCCCTTGCTGCAAATGTGTGATTTGGGGGCTATGTATAACATTTACTTAAGGTTACTGTTCAGATGTATGCACTTTGGAACAGGCCTCTAACTGGTTCCACTCCCTTGTTTGTATAGCTCGTGGAGCTGGAGGGACCAGGGATGCAAGCGAAGTGTGTGAGTGAACCTTCACACCACCACTGCATCTTCTTTAATGGATGGATGACCAACCTCATGCATGAGTTTCTTGCTGATTCCCTCTCACACATGGCAAAAAAAGCAAGCTGATTCTTTAAGTCCGGACAGAACTTCAGTTAAATACTATAAATAGAAATATTCAACTTCAATCTAGACAGAATAACACAATCAGTTTGGTGTTTGAGCATTTTTCCTCGGCATCACACTGTCATTAAGAGTTGCAGCTGGTTTTTCACAAGATATGTGAACCCTAACTGTGTTAGTTTGACTTTTGATTCCCCAAACCTTCCTGCTGAGGCTGCTACTTTTAGGACCATAAAATAAAAACACTGAAGTGTAATCTGTTCAAATAGCTGACAAATGTTGTTTTCTTTTGTTTGCGCAGGGCAAGAAGAGGCAGTGTGGTAATACTGTGAAATGAGATGTAATTATTTAATTCTCTAGCCCTCTGCTGCTCTACAGAGATGCTCTTTGTGTGTGTTTGAGTGTATGTGTGTGTTGTGTGTGTGATCTTCTGTCTGGGTTGGCAGTGCCAGTTTAATGACCTAGAGCTCCCCAGTCTTAAGCCCGGGCTATTAAACCCCCGTGCCTCTCACACAGAGCCTTTGCTTGAGTGCTCTTGTTACTGGGGGGAATCTGTCAGTGTGACGCAGCACTGGTTTGTCTTGGCGGCTACTCCACTGCTATGGGATACAGATGTTAACGGTCTGTATGTGTTTCCCAATTAAAGCATTAATCCAAATCAACCCAAATGATCGCACGCGGCGTAACGACGACCAGGGAGGCCCCTCTTACTCTCTTTCTACTTCTCTTTCCTACTCTCCCTCTCTGTCCTCCCTTTCTTTCTTCTTAAATGTCCATCTTTTCTCACCCTGTGGCCTCTTTAATTGTCTCCATCACCTCTTCAGTTCATCAGTGTAATCCACCCCCTCCCCTCCCTCTCCTCCCCCTGTGATTACTCACACTGCATTCCTTCAGCATGCATCAAAGCAGCCAATGCTAAATGTGGAAAAAGTGAATGTGGAGAAGAGGAAGACAATAGCGCAATGAGGCTCCGCTCTGTCGACCATTTCATTTTTCCACTATTTTCTAAGATTCAAATGTGTTTATTTTCCTCTCTCTGCAGCAGCTATGGTATACTGTATATTACACAACTATAGGAGGCATGTAATTTAACACAATGACAGATTTCAAGCCTCTCAATGAAAGCCTTTAATTCAGACGGATAACACGACTTTTAAGGGCATTGCAAACTCTCATGGTAATGTCTGGGTGCAAGCGCGTACGCAGACCAACAGTCCACCCACCCACCCACACACTGATGTGCACTCTCACACATGCTCAGATTCCAAACATCCTGCTGCAGCTAACACTAACTCATCGTGTGTACAAACAAAATGTCCTGATGAAGCAGGACTCGCTTTGCAAAGTGACACCCACCTGCACAGGTCAAACAGTTCACAAGTTAGTGGCCTCACAGATATGTTTGCACGCCAAACACTTGTACAGTCATGACCCAGCTCTCATTGAAAACCTTTTCGCTCTCACCTAACATACGCATGCACGCACGCACGTACGCACGCACGCACACACAGACACATACACATATACTGTAGTGCTTCTCCACTGGCACATGTAGCACATACTCCCACTTCAAACATGTTTGAGTGTATTCACAGAGCCAAGCAGGCTTAAAAATGGCCAGATATAGAGAAATTCTGAGTAAACAGTCAAAATATGGCTTCAGGCAGGGAGGGGATGAGCTCCATCTGGAGAGGCTGATGCCAGATACGCATAAGTGTGTGCATGTGTGTGTGTGTGTGTTTGCTCATGTACAATGACAGTTCTGAAGATGAAGATGTCAATGTCCCACTGTATGTATCTGCATTGTGGGGCGTCTGTATGTGTGTGTTCCCCTGTCGTCCCAAACCAAACACAGTTAACAGTAGCCTGCTGTCATAACACACTGCCATTCTACAATGGAGGCCGCTGTTCATTCTAAACAGGCAGAGGGGAAAGGAGAGGCAGAGAAATGCTGGAGAAGCAAGGAGAGGCTGCAGGAGCAGCAGCAGCGTGGTGAGAGACACATTAAAAGAGTGAACGGGAAAAGGTAGAGATAAGGTAGGAGTGAGATACTGACTGTGTGTAAAAGCTGAGCTGATTATTCTATTGTGAGCTGGAGGCAGGTTCCTGATTATTGTCCTGCCTACAGGAAGTTTCAGACAGAGCCTGAGGAAATCATCTATATACTCGCTGAGGTCATAAAGCATCTGTGTGTGCATGTATGTACCTGTGTGTGTTTACTTACAAGCATGCATCTGTGTCTGTGTTGATACTATGGTATTTGTAATTGTGTGTGTGTGTGTGTGTGTGTGCATGTCTGGCACATAATCAAATGATCATCAACACACACATACATAGTGTACACAGAGAACAATCTAAATAGCATACTCATAAATGGCCCTGAGATAAAAGTTTAAACAAGGCTACATTATTGGGATTTTCCTGTAAAATGTCATGGTGACTTGTTTAATTTTTTGCCTATTCATGAATTGTTTTCATCATTTTTATTATTTCGTTTTTAAACGTTTAGATTTGAAAATCTTCTGTTTAATAATACGAAAGCAAATTTTCGTGTGAACAAAGAATACTTGACAGCAAAGTAACTCTAGATGGTGGTGAATTTCAAAATTTCCTTTGAGGCCAACTCACAATAACACACAGCCTAAACAGTGAAAACAGTGGAACACACACACGGACCTTCAGTTGAGGGGGTCCAGTGTAAACAACAATGTCATGATTTTATTTTCCTATTTTCCAGCAATCAGTAAAGCTGCTTTCACGCTTGTGCTTTCTTTCCACTTCTCTTTTCAACATGAAAGAGGAAGAGGAGGAGGATGTAAAATAGGCTTGTTATCCACATTTTACTGTGAAAGGTCCTTGTAGAAATACTTTGCTCTTATAATAGATAATATAATAGATAACAACAACAACTATTTAAAACATCCTTGCTGATTAAATGTGCACAGCAAAGAAGGAAGCTCAACATTATGTCCATGTAATATATTCATCATCATAAGATTTTTTTTTTTGGGGGGAGGGGGGTGACTTTGTTTGATTTTTACACTGAAAATAGAATCAAATATTTTTAAGGTTTTTGAACCAGTTTAACTGATTTTTAATTATAGAAGAGGAGTTTTGCTCAAAATGACGACTACAAGGCTTTCTCTCCACAAAGCCTTTAATTCTCTGTATCCATATAAACCTTATATTAAATCTGTTAAAATGACAGAACAACTGTAGAAAGAAAAAAAAAATGGTGATTTTTACTAGATCACTCCATTTACTAAATCCACTGAAATTACAGAACTATTGAAAGCAATTCAGGTTTACCTACATTGGATTATTTTGATAATGCTGGGAGTACGTTTTGGTATTTCTAATACTTTTATGAGAATTTCATTTTTTAAGAGCTGTTTAACTTTACCAAGCATGCTTTGTGCCCATTATACTTGACTACCTGTAATTGCATACATGCAGATATAAACTTCATGTGGTATGTGCCCCTCAGAAACTGTGTGAGGTAGTTTTTTTGTCCTTTGTCTCTCATCCAGTCTTACCCAATCGCTGTGGTGCTCTGCAGGATTATAGGGTTGAGAGTGCCACCTAATAACAGGGTGCAGCATGGGTTCTACTCCAGACCATTTTGTGGAGGGATACCTGATAGCTAAACTCATCCTATCATTGTCATCTAAGATGCATGGCTCTAATTAGCTGTAAATATAGGTGATTTTTTTTCTCCTCCAAATTATGCACATGGCTCCCTCTCTCTCATTTAAATTGAGTTAGAAATTAAAAACACATTGTCAAAGAGAAATGAATGTGCAAGAAATCAGCTCAAATTATTAGAGTGCAATAATGATCAAAGTGCAACCTGCTCAGAAAAAAGAGATATGAATCCCAGAAGCTGGATTCTTTTTTTTCTTCCTCTCTGGTCAGGCTGAACTTGGCAGTAGTATTGGTGGACATTTTTCTCTGTCAGGCCGCAGGAGTCAGTACAGCAGAGCCAGCTGCCGAGGCTCACAGCCTGGCCTCTAATTAAAACAGTGGAAAATGAGATAACTCCACAGATCCATCATGGCCGCCGTTGGCTGTCAGAGCGCTCGGGGGCTGCCACCCACCGTATGTTTACACCAGGGCCACTCGGCCTCTCTGCTCTCAGGGTGTTTTTAGAGTCCCGGCCTGATTTCTCTAATGGGCCGAGAGGTTTTTTTAGCCTCCTTCCACCCTTGCTTTGCTACAAACCTCTCTCCACTCCCACCCCTCCTTCAAGTGTTCCTGATGGGACTGACAGAGGCTTGGGGTGGCAGGGCAACCCCCCCCTTCCCCTCCTCCCATATTTCCCACCCACTCTGCCTCGTTAGCCCTTCATTTATTAGGCCTTAATGGAAGCTGGGAGTGCTGTGATGTCATATACTGGTGCACGGAGAGGACAGCTTTTCTCTGTTTTTTTTTTTCCATCCCTCATCCTTTAGCAGTGCCTCCGATTCTTCATTTATACCCAACAATTTTCCATTTCGTCCTTGTCTGCTCATAACATCATTCTTACTCACGTTTTCTTTCCTGCTTGTCTTGAACTCATTTATTCTGATCCGCTTAAGTCAGGTGTTCACCACGACTTTGCACAGAAGAGAGCAAGGTCAGTCTGGCAGATCTGTTGCAAGGTTGCTCAGGGTGTTAGGGAGGGCGAAGAGGTGCTCAGCACGCCACGGTCGGCAATTTATTTATGGGCAGACACTTGGAACGTGCCTGGGCTGCCTGACTATTTTGTGTTAAAAGACCTATTTTGACAGCTGCCATTTAAAAGAGAATAAAACTGCCGCTGTGATTAGAGTCAGGCAAACCTGTCTTCATTCTTGCTGAATAATGGCAGAGTGTTAGCAGATCTCCTTCAACCTCTCATGCCAGCCTCACTAATGATCCTGAGGCCTCTTCCACAGCTTTTGCCAACACACAGCAGAGGAATCCAGCTACCAGCTCTGTTTCCCTTCCACAGGCAGAGAACAGCAGCCTTTTACGCTGGAAGGAATGTGAAGGTAGAGTTGAAGGACTCGTCACAGCTGGAGACATGTTAGCACCCTGTTAGCAGCTATGAAATGTCAATTGTTGAAAAATAATCCACAAATTAGTTTTTCTAATGCAGTCTTGACGGCAACAATGTTTTCTCTGTTACTGAGAATTTAATGATTTAACAGTTAGTTTAATAAAGTGCCCCATATATCTGATGACAAGTATCTCCAAAACACATGAGTTACATGAATGATGTGTTGCATTTCATGGCGTACAGCTGTTGATAGTTGTAATATCAATTTCTGATTCTGAACAAGTCATTTTTATCCATAGAATAGGATTTTATTTTTTTAATTTTTTTCATGCATTACTTTACATGCCGTTTTTTATTGGACTTTAAAGAGAAAACACAAATGGATGCTGGGAAGATGAGCAAGATCTATGTTTTTAAATGTTTGTGTGTGTGTGTGTGTGTGTGTGTGTGGTGTCCAAAAGGCCACCCAGCTGCAAAGCTCATTAGTTTCAGCAACACATTACTTCATGTTTCAGGCTAAATATCATTACACAAACCCCATTGATCAAGCCTCTGTGAATGCAGCTAAGCTGATGACAAAAGACCACATATGTGATACTTTGTCCTGTAACTGGATCTGTGTTTTTGTTCGCATTTCAGAGGGCGTGTACACTCTGCTTGGTCAGCGGCATGTGCCTCATTTAGAAATCAAGCAGGGATCATTACAACACCACCCCTTCGCTCTCTGTCTCTCTCTCTCTCTCTCAGTAGTAGCTAACACGTTTGCAGACGTCAACAGATGTCAAATTACTCCACAATTAGCCCAATGGGCCTCCTTGCACGCCTGCATTGTGTGCTTTTGCTAAAAGAGGGCTTGGTGGATTGGGCTTTTGATTTCTATAAGATGACAAGTCATCCATCACACTGAACGCTCTCTCCGCGCTGCCTCACTACATGACTCTCTCTCTCTCTCTCTCTCTCCACCAAAGGCTTTCTCCTTGCTCCCTCTCTCTTCCCCTGACCTCATTCTATGCTCACTTGCTCTTTTTTTGCCCCCCTGACTCCTTGTCCCCTCCCTCCTGTCACTCTGAGGCAGGATGAAAAAAGGTCAGTGTGAGAGTCGGCTGAGAGAAAGAACAGGAGAGTAAACAGGGGAGAGAGATCAAGAGCGTTTTACACCCGGTATAAATATTTGCAGAAATGTGGCTGGAACACGTGGAACACACATGAAGGAAAAAAGAGAGGGGAGAACATTGCTGCAGTCGGATATTTGCACACATGCACATGAGACCCACATGCAAGCATGCACATATACACAAATCTACAAAGTCTTTCTCAAATTTTTCTCTATTGATGGCATTCAGGCTGGCAGAGTGGTGTAGTGAGTGGAAAGACCACCCTTCAACCAAAGGGCTTCTGGTTCAAACCCTCATGTCAGTAATAATCTCCCCTGCTGTAGTGACCTTGAGCACAGTATCGAATCCCTCCAGCTCCAGCTGACCATGTGCTTCTTATAAAAAACTTCCCATGTGCACAGCACTTCAGCTCCAATGATTATTACTTTAAGAGGCAGAATATAATCTCATATGAAATTACACTGGATAGTGTGACCTGCAGACATGCTGAAGAGCTTTAACTCACTCACTGTTGTCAAGTCCTTGTCAAACCCGTGTCAGCTGACTGACTGCTGAGTTCAAATCGCACACAGCTGGTTTCAGTCTCAGCACCTCCCCTCTAATTACTGATAAACATGCAAACGCCCAGTGATGCCACTGAGCATTGCGGCTGTGATGGATGGACAGGTGAGGAGACCCCGTCACAGAGAGTGTGATAGTTTATATGAAGCAGCCGGGTGCTGACAGGGAGATAAGTCTCTATCAGTGGAGGGTAGATAACATGACAGAGTGGCAAAGTCTCACCTGATCTCACATGATAGAGGTACCAACAACCAGCGAGATGAAGTGATGAACAGGACTATTTGTGTATAAGCATGGAAATTATGAAATAAACGGCAGTGAGGGACTAACACTGAGGTTGAAAGAGAATTTTAAATTATGTTAACTTTTAATTTCCTCTGTATTTGAGATACAAAGGGATGGAAATGAGTCTCAATGACTCATTAATTGCCTTTGAATCTTTATCACCATGTAGAAAAAAACTCCAAGAAAGATGGAGCTCCTACAACGCCTGCTCACTTGTTCTCTGTGGCTGCACTGCAGAACAAAGCAGAGCATCACTGCTGCCTTAAAAGGAGGGAAACATCCCGCAGAGACAGAGACGTGACAAGACATGGTAGCTCTCTGTGCTGTCTTCCCCTCTCCATTTACCACAGTCACATTCTCTCAGTGCTCAGTCCTGCCTCTGTTTCCATCCCTGACTCTCTCCATCTCTGTTTAGAAGGCAAACCTAAAGGCCTCAGAGCGTCTTTAAGGTAACGTAAGTAGAGCAATGTTTCCTGCTCAGTGTGAAAGAAAACATATCCTGAAAAGTCTCCTTCACACATATGGAGGGTGATATTTCCACATCTGCACTATGAAGGTTTTGATGTATTATGTTGTTAACATAGATTATGGATTGGAAATTCAGCAGTGATGGTGGAACATACCCCTTGTCATTTTTGGTATGCAGCTGCCCAGCTTAGTGCAGTGTGATTAACAGATCAGGTAAAAATACTGAAAATAGACAGACACAACCTGGCAACTTTGACCTAAATTTTGTAATTGCTGACAACGGTCACTAGCTCAGTCATGGATTCAGTGGATCATGGATCAAGATTGTATATATAAATTAAAAGACATTAGATGTTTCAGCTTATAATCAGGTATTGTTGTATGTTTTAAAGAAATGTAATTTAACACATTCCTAAATCTAATCACGTCTTTTCCTGTTTATTTTCTCTTTCCAGTATTTTTCTTGTCAGATGCGTTATCAAAAAGATGAGGATCATCCCTTCAGTATTAATTGCTGACTACCAACTAGTCTACAAATGTAAGTAAGACAGTTGAAAAATTAATATTTCCCCTCTGGAATACACATGCACAGAAACTTGTCAAACATTATTTTTCAGTCAGGCTTGACTTGATAGCAGCCTAGCATCACATCATTGGCTGAGGAAGGAGTCAGTCAAATATCTCTCAAAACTTTAAACAAACCACAAACTCAGTGCTATCAAATATCTCGTGACAAACACTTGTGGCTATGGAAATCAGGAAGAAAGAATCACAGCAAATGGCAGTGTAGTTTGATTTTGATGGATGGTTTCTCATGAAAAATGAACCAGATGAAGTAATTAGCAACTTTATTATCATAGAGATTCTGCATATAAAACAAACATACACTTTTACATAATTAACCATAGCTTTAGCTTACTCAACCTTTGTGTCACTCCATCCCATTCCTTCATATGTTATCTCTGTGTATGGAGGGTCAAAAGGCCATCAGCAGCCTGTGCTTCCTCCCAGTTCAGCCCACTGTAACCTCCAGGCCACTTGTCTGAGGCTTCAAATGCCCTCAGCAGCACAGGGAAATTGAGTGGTGAACAGATAAGGAAACTAGCTGGGTTGATCTGCTGGTATGAGCGGGGAGGAGAACAAGGGGTCCCAAGAGCATCAGGGTCATTTGGCTGCTCTCTCTGGATTGGCAAAGGAATGTCAGAAACGACCAAACACATTTTATAGACCTACTTACTGTAAAGCAGGGCGATACTGGTAAACTGGAAAAATATATCTTTTTTATCTTTTAGTTCCAGTTTCAGTTTGAATAAAATTAAACTCCCCTAATTGAGCACTAATTATTGAAAGCATATGAAATACTGTCTTCAGATGGTTTCATATTTAAAGGAATAGTTCAACATTTTTTGGAAATGTGCTCATTCACGTTCTTGCAGAGGGTTAGATGAGAAGATTGATAACCACTCTCATGCTTTTATACCCTTGATTAAGCTGTCACCAGCAGCCAACTTACCTTAGCATGAGACTAGAAACAGGGGGAAACAACTAGCTTGATTCTGCTCCAAGCTAATTTTCCTATGGTTCATTTTTTAAACAAACAATAATACATTTCAACTAGCAAGCTTTACAGGTGCTGGGAAGAGAAACTGCTTTGGACAGACCCAGTCGAGCTATTTTCCCTTATTTCCAGCTCAGCTAAGCTAACCAGCTGCTTGCTGTAGCTTTATATTTACTGTACAGATATGAGTGTGGTATTGATCTTCTCTCAGCAAGAGAGTGAATACATGTATTTCACAAAAAATGTTGAACTATTCCTTTGGCCATAAATATAGCCATAGCCATGAAATAAATTCAAGCCTTTATGTAAAGTAAAAACCACTAACATGACAGACAAGTTGTTCAAATTAAAATGACATATGCTGTACATCACTGAATCTTGTCCTGGTCACACGATGAAATAATGTGAAACATCTCTCTCTCTCTGTATCTGTCTCCCCCTGTGTTTCCTCCATTGGTGCTTTCTGTGTTGCTCTCTGTCAGTGTTACCATCGAGCACTTCTCGTTTGCTCTGGTGCTGCTGTCATTTCCAGCTGCTCTCTCTATCAGCTGTCATCACTTCCACAAGACCACCACTGCCAATTATTTCGCCGCATCCCCACTCTACTATTCAAGAGCTGCAGCTCCATGTTTTTGTGTACTATTCTTGGGAGCTACATCAGCGGTGTTCAAGGCTGTGACGTCATCTCAGAGGCAGCTGTTTTTATTCTTATGTCCTCCTTGCACCCACTCTCAGGGCCTGGCAGGGTGCTGAATAATAGTTTGGGAACTTTTCATGTTCTTCTAGTTAGAAAATAAATTATCTGACTACATTTTCTACTTCCTACTATCTTTTCTAAAAGTTCTTTGAGTCTGATGTTTCTCATGTTAGAGGCTTTTAATCTCTCAAAACTCTCCTTCTTCTTCTTCTTCTTCTTCTTATATTATTCTTATTGTTATTCAAATAACTGGAAAGTCATTCAAGCTGTCAGGCAAATTTTTCTCCAGTGTCACAAACACAATTTCAGGAGGATTCAAGATTAAAAGTCCAGTCATCACAGATTGATAATATAATGAGTTTGAGGTGTGATCAGGATTATGTTGTGCTACAGGCACAGAGTGAGATTAGGGGGGGGGGGGGGGTAATGAACCCTGGGGTCCTGTGCTGGCCCAGTAATGGCCCAGTTTTATCATCCTACGACTTCCTGTAGCCTCCTCTCCTGGGAAGGCCTGCTGGAGCTCTGCTGGAAGCCCTCTGATAAAAACCCTGGCTAATGTTCACATGCTGCTGGGAACGAGAGAGAGAGAGAGAGAAAGACAGAAAGTAGAAACAGTGAGGGCAAGAAAAGACAGAGTAGAGGCAGTTTTAACTATCATGAAAACAGAAATGATCTAACATGCCACCACTGGCTTCACCTCTTAACATGCTCAAAATGATTGATAAAATGCAGCATTAGGTGGGGGTGACACAGCCCCATGAAAGCACATGTGTCACATGTGGGCAGCTGAAAGACAGTGGAAAAGAGACCAGAGTGTAAGAGTGCGCAGATGAGGGGAGGGAAGATTGTTATTTTGGTGTTTTTGGCCCCAGATGAGAGTAGGTCCAGTCAGAGGATAGGCATGCTGGACGCCAGGCATGAAAAAACCATGGGAGCAAGGACCAGGAAGAAGAGCAATGATGATCACACAGCCTCATATGATCCCAGGGTACCACGCTGGTTTCCTGTGTTGGGAAACAAAAAGACTGACAAAGAGATTTAGAAATGGGTAGGAGGTGAAGGAAAAGGTACAGCAAAGAGTAATGAGTTGAGGAATGTATCAGTGGTAATCAAGCTGAAAGACATGGAAACTTACTGGAGATTGCAGCAAAGAGAGGAGGAAGGGGAAAGACACAGGAGATGAACTGATAAGCACTCAGCAGGACATAGAGAGCTGCGTATGTATGTGTATGTGTTATGAGTGACCTTACGCTGACAGAGGTTGAAAAAGTCTCCAGTATGTCATGGCACATGAGTAAATCTTGTGGCAGATTCTCAGTTTGTGGATGTCTATGTGACATTTTCTCACGTGTCTGAGGAGTATCTGCTTTTCTTTAAGATGAACTGCTGTCATACAATACATCATATTCCTTTATAACTATGCTGTAAATTTGAGTTCTCACATTCACATAACTCTGTATCTAGCCCTCAATAAATCAGACCTCAGTGGCCTGTTTCTGCCCACTCACATTAATCTGTTGCAGATTCCGGATGCTGCCATTAGACAAAGTCACATACAAATGCATCTGGCAGCAAAGTTTTTCATGTGCAGGCAAACTGTCATTATGTGACTGTTTAAGCACTAATTCCATGCTGGGCTGTTTCCTTGTTTTGTACTTCTTATGTTAATGTAATTCTTTGACCTCTTCTTCTCTGGCCAGAATCCTTTGTGTTAAAACCCACTGGATAAGGTCATAATACATTATGTAGGCTTTAAGGAGCAATCAGTAATATGTTACTGGCTCTTACCCAAAATCTCCACTGATGCCATGTGTTCCGAGCTTTCTAAACAGGTACATCCTGTGAATGTTCACATTCTCAAGGGCCCTGAACTTTGCACCACATGGTCCGCATTCAACAGGTAAAAGCACTTGTGATGTAGCTAACATTAGCCACATAACAACTAGTTAAAAGTTGCTTGTTGCTTGTGTACGTATTGTGCTGGAGGGTAAAATGTTGAGTAATAGTTTTGTCAGCATTGCCTAAGTAAGGCTTCCATGAGTCTAACAGTGTAAGTGCTATCAAAATCTTTTTTTCTTTTTTTTTTTAAGCTTAGAATATGAACAGAAAACCCCAGGGAGAGAGTGATGGGAAAATACTGTACATTGTCTTAATGGGATTAGTGGAACAGAGGCTAACATGAAAAAAGGGGATGGTATCTGGCTCTCTGCAACATGTTTCATAATGTTGAACGATATTTTATTCGAGGAGAGATAAAAGGCTTTCTTGATGTCCGGCACAGGAAGAGTGGTTTCTCCACAGTGCCGTCTGGGTGGGGCTGATGCACAATGTTGAATGAATTCCATTAGGGTCTAAATTACCTTTAATAATAAAACAACAGGCAATTACTGGGGCGCCATTAGCATGGTATTGAGGTGTTTGCTCGTGCGTGTGGCGCGGGCCGAACATATGGTTCGGCTCACAGCGAGCCCGCCGTTATAAAGCTAACATTGTCATGACTGATGTATGGTGGCGCGGTAGTGGGCTCTGAAAGATCCATTTGTCTTCTCAATTAAAGCTGAGGGGGGGAAGAGAGGAACGGGTTATGGGGGCAGGGAGGTTAGGGGGCTACCCCCTGTGCGGTCCGCACTTAGGACCATATGGTAGGGGTGAAGCTGTGTGTATTTGTGTGTTTGTAAGAGAAAAAGAGAGAGAGACTGAACAAGTGCGTGTCGGACAGTTGGATGCAGGCCAGATGAAGCCTGGGAGTTGTTTTGGCAGCTCCTTTTCACCTAAATGCCCCTACTCTCCCACTTTACTCCCTTCTCCCATATCTTCTCCCTGCCGTATTCCCCACCCCTCTCCATTTTGCCATGTAGTCAGGAATCTCTTCCCTGGGGCAGAGGCCACTTTAATGTGGGAAGCCTAGCAAAGGCAATCAGAGACCCAGACTCTTCTACGCCATATATACACACACACACACACACACACACGCGTACACTTACACTTAAACATAGACACACACTCTGAGTTGTCTCTTATCTGACTTGACAACATGGCATGCGTGTTCTCCATTTCCCTCCATGATCTAACACTGTCTCACCACCAAGCACTACAACCTAGATAAGACCAAATGAGCGAGAAGGGGGAAGAGGGGGCTATTATTGCAAGGCTTAAAACTCCACAAATCAGTTTTTTTTATCCATGAGGGTATAGTTTTCAACAACTAGTTAAATAATTATACTATCTACAAAGACATTCTTTGATGCTTGTCAGCTCATCCGGTTCATACATGATGTTTTTCATCTTATTTTATCTGACAAATTAACTTAAATACAGCACCATTTAGGATGGACTGTTCTCCTTTTGGGGGTGTATTAATCGGGGTAGCTGATGAATCAGATGCTGTGGCTTTCTGTCTGAGCTGGGAAACTCAGTTTGCTCACCCCACTGATTGCTTCACCTCTACACAAACATTAGTAGCTTCACAATGGTTTGGCAAAAACGACTCATACAGTATCTGTGTGTAAAGCCATAAGTTCATTCGCATTGCAGTTCACCTAGGCACTAATGATAATGCATTGTTTACGTTATCAGACTGCAATGTGTTGAGTGATTGCTATTCATTTTTCTTACTATAAGACACATATGAGATTAATAATAAATACTGATACAAACTATCACACTGTTTTATATGATATGGTTGATTGCCTCCACCAGGGACTGTACGGACATAAGAAAACACTCACCCAAACCAAATCTCTCTCTGTCTGTCATTCAGGGCCTGAGGTGGTCTGTACTAAACAACCACTGAGACTAAACAACGCTTTGTAATGTGTCAATTGTTATGTGAAGTGGCCTTTCATTAGCAAAAGCATGGAGGGTCTTACACTCATGCCTTGGTAATTTTATACATAAAAGGTATGTTGTGTGTAGAACAAAATGTACAAACTCTGTAAACACCTGAAAAGCATGTAATACAACACATGTAGGGAAATCATGTATTGACGCTGAACGGACACTAAAATCATGCATACTTTCAAGCATACGAATGTTTTTCTATGTATTTTTTTGTATATGTGTGAATGTTTGTGCGTGAGACAGGGAGATAGAGACAGACCTGGGAACATGTGAGGCAGTGGTGGAAGATGTATTTGGATACACCATGTAAGGAAAATTAGCAATATTGAAAAGAGAATTGTTCCTTTAAAGTATTGCCTTTACAGGAGCACAGAAGTATTAACAAAAGTAAGTTTTCTTTATGTAGAATGACTACTAACAAAGTATTCATATTTTATAAGTAACCGTTTAATGCCGTATCCGTAGCTATAGTAACCAATCATATTTTAGACACTGACCACATTTTCTATGTAAAAATTTATTTTAATATGCAACATAACTACTTACTATGACTATCAATATACCACTGGGATCCAAAAGTCAGAGACCATTTGGTCCCCACTGCATTACATAGTGGAGTGGAAACATAAAATGGAATTACTCAATGAAAGTAAAGGTACATCAAAACTATACTCAAGAGTACTTGAGTTACTTCCCACCACTGCACTGGACACACCCCTCATGGTTAGCATGTGGAATACATACAACATTAACAAAGCTATACATACAAAAAAAATCAGATAAAAAAATGAACTGCCTCTGATCCAAAATCAGATTTTCCCCTTTTTATTCTTAATGATAAACACACTAAAAAGAAGGATATCACTAGTGACTGGATTCCAAAGACAGTTTCAAGTATGAACGCACAGACTGGCTGCGCTAATGCTACTGAGAAATCATAATAAAGGCAGTATTGTTCTGAAACTTCTTATCCCGTCCAACAGCTCCTAATTGGCCCTTCTCATTATCCTGCCTCAGTGGTACACTGTTGGTGGTATGCAGTGAAATGGAATAGCACTTCTAAGGGGCACAGGGGAAGTGCACTACATGCTCTGTGTGTGATGCTTTTTAATTCAAGGTCTCATCCAATTCCCTGTTGCTGCTTGTGCTGGAACATCTGGAGCAGGCGTTAGCCCTCCGTCTGTGTGTCTAATAACTGCTGGCACAGAATACAGATCCAAACAGAGCTCATTGGTTGTCTTTGAGGCTGTATTCCTCCTAGTAGGCTTGGTGATCTTTTATGGAGTTGAAGACATACCTGTTACGAACGGAGAGTACACAACACCTTCATTCACCTTATTTCAACTCATGCAGCTGCCACAGACCAGACACTCCTCAGCTGGCTGCCAGTGTTGCGGATACAAATCTGCCTAAAAAAAATTGTGGAACATGTGCTAAAGAAGGATGGTATGAGCTAAGATAAGTCAACACATGACACTGTAGCAACTTGAACGCCATGTGGGTTGACGTGGCTTTGGAGTTAACCTCCTCTAACAAGGCGCTGGCCGCATTTCCTTTTGTATTTATTGTGAAAATGTATAATAACTTAAGTGAGCGGTTTACGGTGGAAATGGTTTGTGCGTGGTGCTCTCGTGTGAAACTGAATCCTCTGCTGCATTATGGAAATGTGAGGCTCGGAGCGAGTGCAAAGCAAACTGAGGCGGCTCTAATAGTGTGGTGCACTCTAATGAAATCAGCAACCCCAGGCCTCAGGAATGAGATCCATGCATGGCTTTTCATTCCCTACATCCTCACCCAAGCCGTCTTTTCAATTGGGCGTTCCAGCGCTGGTTTTAAAGGAGAGGAGGCCTCTTGTCTCATCTGGCTAAAAGGATGGAAGACTATCTTGGAATCAGCAGCACTTTAGTATTTTGGAGGCACTGTATTTCCTGCTTAGGTCAGATTGAGAACAGAGGAGGAAGAAATGTATAGTGCACTGAATCCTAAGCTACTGTCATTGTGTACTTAACACACAGACTGGGCGGGAGTAAAAGACAATGCCAAGAGTCGTAATTTGAACTTTATATGGATCGTCTGATGAGAAACAGGACAGAATGACAGAAAAAAGGTCTCTGGTCAGATGCTTGTCTCTGTCTTTCTTTTCTGTCTCACCACAGTGGCAACTCTCTCTAAACACAGACTGTCATCTTTTAGGCTGCTGTGTCAAAATGCAACATGTTGCTTTCTCTGCACTAGAATGAAATCATTTCTTATATTAACGTTGTGTTATTTTAAGCAAAGTCCTGAAATGGATTTATCAAGCCAATTTTAGAATCTGTGTTGAATCTTTATTAATAAAACAAACCTAAAAGCTTCTCTTCAACTCCTTTACATAACCAGGTCTTGCATTTGAGTGACTGGTTGATGTATCAAGGTTTGAGCAGCTTAAATGAGGAGTCAAACCCTTTTAGGGAGGTGAATTGGCGATGTAAGAAACACCCACGCAGCCCCACAGACGGAGGAACCCTTAGGAAGTTCTGGGTTAATTAGATTTGTCCTACAACGCAGCGCAGCCCATTCCACTTCAAATATTTATGGATCACGCGTCAGGAAAACAGACATTTGAGACCTCTCTGAGAGCTGACTAACATGAATTCTCATCGTACTGTGCTGCTCCCCAAGCCGCTTGCAGACACACTCTCACACACCATAAAGGCAGAAACACACACAACACAAACAGTAGACTGGAATTAAAGTACTTGAACACTCACCCACATAAGCACCAATCCACTCTCCGACCGTAATGAGTGCAAAGGAATTTGGGTACATTTAGATTTAATGGCTGTGATTCATAATCTATCTTCGCTCAGAAGAGCGTGCGCGTGTAAAGAAAAACTCAAAGATGGAAACTTTGAAATTTTATCTGTTTACCTTGATATTGAAGTGACGTGTGGTATATGTTGTAACCTTGAATTTACTTTCAACATCTTTTTAAATGCATGTTAACTCCCCATAATTTCTGATTGTTACGTCCAATCCTTGAATGTGTTTATATGCCTACATATGCGTGTTTGCTGCGTCACATGCTCACGTATGTGTTTGTGTCTTTTCCAAAGGGCAACTGGATGAATAACACTTAAAGGTTGGATAGTAAAGTTTTTTGCTCTAGTACATGACATATGTGGTCCCAACAGCTGCTTATACAGCAACCTGGGAGGAAAGTCTGTCATTGCTTTGCATGCATGAGTATGTGTGTGTCTTTGGCAGTGTGTGTCTGTGTGTGTTGATTTGTGAATGACAGTGCGGCGTGATAAGAACTCCCTGCCGACCGCTCTTCTCTGTGTGATGGGTCACAGAAGACCTCTGATTCTCTGTGACCCCATCCAACACTTGAGGGACACTCTCTGGTTTCTGTTTCCCCAGACCTCTGCCTTAACAACTGTCACTACACACACACACACACACACACACACACACACACACACACACACGCACACACACGCACACACGCATACACACATACCTTTAAATAGCCCTGTCAAACCAATGCTCGATGCTCTCTATTATGAGGGACACAGACAAGCCTCACTAAAAGAGAGATTAGGGAAAAGAGAAAGTGAGAGAAAAAGGGAAAAAAAAGGAGAGACAACAAGAGAAACAAAGAGAAAGTGAGAAAAAGAAAAAGACCAAGACTCAGAAAGGAAAGAGAGGGAGAGACAGAGCAGTCTTGAAGGCAGCCAGACGCCTGTTTGCAGCCTGAGAACAGGCCTGTCCGACTATCTCTCTTTGTCCTTTACAGCTCTACAAGGCCTGGGAGACATTTTATAGTAGCAATCACTCAGATCCCCTTGGCTTTTATTCCATCTCTGGATGCCTCAGGATTGTATTCCATTACTGTTTCTATATATAGGTAAAGGAAAAACTTGGACACATGAGAAAAACCAGCAATTAACAAATTCCTCTCTAAAAAATTAAGTATAGAAAAAAAGAGAATAGCAATTCATTATTTTCTTCATAGATCTGTAAATCAGAAACTGAAATCACTGAAAATAACCACAGGAAATCACAGAAAATCTCCCCGAGTGAAATCCTCTCTCTAGGGGAAGGTGTTTCCACATTATGGTGACACAGACCTTGTATGATGGTAAATGCTTGTCTCTGTTTGATATGGAGTGACACAACAGTTCTTTTGTGCAGTAGTGAGATCTGATGTCGACTAGAGTGTTATGCTGCTATTTGATCCAGAGAATGAATGTTGTTTCTGTCCCAGAGGGGGGAGTGGGGGGTGGGGGGTGGCAGGGGCACTGCTTTTCATTGAGCCCGCTGTGTCTGCTCAGGACCACACAGCCATGGAGTCTGGGACCCTGGGACTCCAAATTATTAGATATAAGGGGTCTGTGAGATTCTGCTTCGTGTACCCCCCCTCCCCCTCCCCACCCCACCCCTTCCTCACCCCGAAGGCCTTTTTTAGCCCAATCATGTGCTGCCAGCTGACAGACAGATGCATCAATTATGAGCATTTAGTGCAGCAGATATGTGAAAATATGTGAAAGGGCAGCAGGCACACCAAAGTGTCTCAGAATGACGACCCGGTCAGTGAGTGTGTGTGTGTGTGTGTGTGTGTGTGTGGGTGTGCGCGTGCGCGCGTGTGTGTGTGTGAGAGAGAGAGAGAGAGAGAGAGAAAGAGCGAGAGAGAGATGCTCTAGAAGTTTGTGCAGATTTTTTTTTAAATCTTAAGTATCAAAGATTTTAATAGATTTTCAGTCGTTTCCTCATCTCACTTATAACTGATATTTTTCAGTCTGAGTTACTGTTTTTTTCCTGTTAATCATATTTTTCATGCTGTTCTGCACTTGCCTGCTCAAAATAAGTTTTGTCAGTAAGCAACTTATCAGCCACTGCCTGACCCAAACACAAACATATTCTGTGCACAACACTGTCACAAACAAATGTAAAGTAAAGATAAGCTGATATTTCTGTGAAGTCAATTCAATGCAAATTATAGAGCTGTTTTTATGATTTTCTGTCTGTTTTCAGATAATAACCTACAGACCCTCAAAGCATGTTAACGCCATCTAGAGGGTCATATCAGTAAACCTTACATTCACACTGGTCTCTCAGTTACACACTCATCTTCATGTTATCTGTGCCATTCATGTGCTATTGCGAATATTAAACATTTATACATTTATACTAAGTCCTTAGTATTGTGAAAGGCTTTCTTATTCATTTCATTGTTTGTCGGAGAGTTTACACTTCAAACAGACAATGGAATTTTCCTAAGTTTATTGGTGATAAAAGAACGAGTTCCTCTAAGAGAAAAAAAACTGCTATTTGACAATAAATATAATAATAATAATAATAATATAATACAAAATGCTGAGTTTACAAAATAAGAAAAAAAAACATTTTTAATTTATTTTTACAGAAAATTTAATTTTTATTTAATTTTAATTTTAATTTCCCATAGTAGCAATATAATCTTTCTTATCTTCTTAGGATGAGGTAATCTATTTATTGTTTAATTCTAAGCCTAATAAATGTCAAAACTGTAGTGTTTCATTTGATATATGATATGGACAAATTTTAAATATGCTGACTTTTTATCTAATAATGGGTCTGAACAAATACTTCGTGTTTTTTTTTAAACCTCAGGACACAAATTCTTTTACTATTTGCGTCCAAAATTTTGACCAAAGGAAAAACTGATGACTGGCACAGTATTATTATTCTATGGTCACATAAATAATGTGTGGTGATCTAATGCATCCTCAATTCACCAACGCCTGTCAATCATTCTTTTTCTTTTTTTTTTCTGGTTACAAAAGTGATGGCTACTTTTTTTTTTCTTTTTTTGATAAATAAATAAATACGTGCAGGCCTTGACACGCAGGGGCCTGTTAGTTTATTCATTTGTCTGTGTTTCAGCTCCAGCGCAGGTGCTATTTTAAGAGCAGACTAATGTTTCATGCGTAATGTGCTGGTCATAACCCGTGCGAAGCGTCGTCGGCGCTGGACATGTTAGACAGCAATAATAACACAAAAAAAAGAAGCCATCATCTGGAAAGCAGTGAAAGCTGGATGGTGTTCCACATCCCAAAGCCAGATACAGAGTGAGTCCATCCGTCCAACTTTGTCTGACAGACCTAAACCATAAGTCCGCATATGGATTTTACCACTGAGAATAACTGCTGCTCTGTCACAAACAGCTCCATTTATAGTTTACACATGAACAAGCAACAATAACAAACAACAGCAGCTACCACTGCTAATTTTAATACCTGTCCCAGTCCTCATAACAACAGCCAACTAATGTGAGCCTAATATCAATTTGATATGTAAGGTTCAGAGAAAAAATAATGCTTTCAAAATAATACTACTACTACTACTACTACTACTACTACTACTACTAATAATAATAATAATAATGATAATAATGATAATAATAATGTTTTCAATAGATTCATACCAAATTGTATTACCTGGTACAAACTTTTAATTGTAATTATATCGCTGGAATATTTTTCAGTACTGATATCATCATTTGTGATTGTGGGATTTTTCAGAGGTCATCATCCGCACACACAGATGCGCACAGGCTTTGTCACTGATAGGCTACGCACGGCCTGTGCTATTGACGCAGCATTTGGCAGCAGCCGAGACGGGAAGTGTGTTGCATTTTAGGACCAAATGCCCACGTTTGAAAAATTAAATGAGTCACCTCTCCCTCTCTCCCTCTCTCTCTCTCTTTCGAGCCTTCCTGGACTGCAGCTGCACTCCCTTTTCCCTGATCCTCCTTTTCCGAAGAGGAACCGCGGGACAAGCTTGGAGATGTCGGGGGTCAAAGGGAAGTGGCCTACGTGCGAGTCTCATTAAGGACCAATTTAGAGAGCTGAGGACGTCTCCAGTCTGATTTAACAATAGAGTAATCGGAGCCAAAGTCTTTCAACTTTCAACCAGGCTCGTTCTCACAACAGCCGTAGATGTCTGAAAACGGGCGATATTAATATTTTTTCCTCTGAAATATTTGGGACAAGGCTTCTTCAAGTCTCATTTTTTTTTGCCTTGCCTTAATAGCTTTTAATAGACATAATAAAAACTTTTACATTTGTGAAGAGGTTCTGATGGAAAATAGGAGACACTACATATAACAACTGAAAAAGAGACTGACATTATTCAGATGATTACATTTTTCCATAGATATATTGTGTTCATTTTGTAACTGAAAATATATTCGAAAAACAGTATTCATCAAATTAATCTGTCTGTTTTATTATTATTATTAATATTATTGTTATTATTATTATAATATACAAATCTAATTAAAGATGTCTTCATAAAACCTTATAGGATGAGGGTCTTGTCCATCTTCCATGTATCTTATGTCTGTGAGAACCTCGTCTCAGCCTGCTCATATGCAGGGCATGACCCCACCATGTTACCCAGTGGGGACGCAGACGCTCTTGCGGCAAGGCAGGAAGGACAGAGTCTGCGTTATTCTTCCCTTCTACCTGACAGCCATATATTACTGCTATGTGACCTTCACCAGCTCCCAACCCTGCAGACAAGTGTCCAGCTCCCCCTGAAGCTCACCGTCTCCGCTCCTTAGTACCATGCCCCCCCCCCCAGACTCCCCATAACCCTGACCTAACAATCACCATCCCAACGTTAAATCATCTGTCTGCCTCACAACAGCATCTGCTACCTTTACAGACTGTGTAGCCAATCGTTTTCCTCAAACAGGCATCCATGACCTCAAATCACCGCCACTTCTTATCCCGCTGACCCCAGCCTCCTGTCCAGACACGAACAAATACCCACGTCCTTGTCAAGTCCGACCCCCAGACACAAACTGTCAACTTCTGCTTAGCTCAAAACTACCAAATAGCAAATGTCAGCATAAACTTCAGACTTTGTTAAGGAGCCTTTCCTTTTACTCAGAAAGACCTTGAATCTTTAGGTCAGCTCAACAATGTATCCAGAGACAATAAAGCACTGCTGCTGGTGGTGCCTCCCCTCATTCACATGCACAATGCACTCAGGCATAGCTTACTGTAAAACACGTAGCCTGCATATTTCATTTGCAGCAAATTTCGTACTTATTTCTCAACTACCCTCTTTTGCAGCCAGAAAAACTTTTAGCCAGTGGTTTGCCCACCCTGCGATCAGGATTTATCAAGGCTTGCAGGGCCCTGTGCTACAAGGAAGAATGCAGCTCGTACCATTATGAGATAAAGGCCAGATGAGGAGGGATCACAGCCCAAGCTACCTGTCATCCGTTATCATAAATGCGGTATTAAATGTGGAGATAAGCGATGAAAGAAGAGGGAGGCAGGGTGCTGAGGATTACTGATACACAGGAGGGTGTGTGTTGTAAGCAGGCAGATGGTGCAGTCCAGCCCTGCTCTGCCTGATCCCTCTGACAGCTGCAGTAGATCCACAGCGGAGGTGAGCTTGGACTTGCTGCCGAACTCAGAGCACATCGTGTCTTTCCAGTGGAAACGCTGACCTTGTGTTTCAGTGTGTGCAGGCATACATGTATGTATGCACACGTGGTAAGGTGATGCGAGGCAGGCGGCATGACTGGTGGCAGTGGGGAGTAATTGTGATTGAAAGCGTTACTCCTCACTCCACCCTATGTCAGGCAGAGACACACACACACACGCATACACATTCACAGGCTCTCCCATGGGTCATCCTGACACTGTCCAGATAAAGAAAGAGACTGATGGTTATGTGGAGTAGAGGAAAGAGAGAGAGAGTGTGTGAGTGCGTTTGTGTGGTATATATTTATTTTTGTTTAGCCTTTGCGTGTTAATGTGTTTTCCAACGTCCTAACTGTGGTAATGTGAAAGAGAAAGTTTTATGGAGTGTGATAAGTTTTTTTCTGCATTTTTATTTTAATAGAAGTTTAATGATAAGAAATAAAAATAAAAACAGAATTGTAGTTTATGTAATAGTGAGGTCCTGAATTCCTCTAATGACTTTACATGCTGGTGTTTTGTTTTAGAGCAGTACACAGGGACAATTGTTTTTATCCCCAACATAGTGTCAATTTATTTCTTTATATACCATGGCAGTGAATTAGATTTAGAGAGATTTCAATTACACAAAACATGCTATAACTTTATTTGAGGTTATTCAAGATCAGGAAATTTTTATCCAAATGCACTTATTTGTGCAAAACGATTAATATAATTTATTATGTGCCACATAACAAGTTCTGAATATAAAGACCAATAATTTATAAAACAATAAACTATATCCCTCACTGTTGCTGTTTTCCCTTTTGGGACTATTCATAAAGCAAATAACATATCTCGTTGACAATTGCTTATTTTCTGCAACTATCAACATAATGTGATTTCCCAGCTAATGTACGTGTGGTTTTTCCCTAGAAGAGAGTGCGTGCCTCCAACATGGAGGCGGACACATTCTCCAAACTGCACTTTAAGATTTGGCAGTGGAACAGCAGCGTACTTATGAATCTCTTCCTGTTTGTGTTTATTCTCTCTTACAGCTCTGCTCTATAGGAGGATTATGTGTCCAGTCACTGGGTCAGAACTGCCAGTTTCTCCCTCATACTGAGGCTATGTAAAGGTTCATCCAGGCTCACAGAGGGTCCCAGTCCAGCTCCGTGCCAGTCTGTTGTTCTTCTGTGCTCCATGTTGCTCCGCCCTGACCTGCAGCATGCTTTTGCCCACAGGGGATCCCTGCCGATGGGGCGTGTGCTTGCGTGCGTAGGCCCCTGAGCCCCGGCCCCTGTGTGGTCTGGCTGTACGTGTATGTGTGTGGTCTTCCCGGCCCCCTGCTCATCTGTCCGAGGCCTGCTAACGGCCTGCCCAGTGACCACGGCTGTTTACTTTACTTCTGTCTGCACCAACTGAACTCTGATCGCCCGCTTCCTCCAGCTGGGCCAAATCAGGCCTCAGCTCCGACTCTCAGCAGCCCATGGAGAGGCCCCAGAGTCTGGGACAAGACAGGACATTGGGTCTTGGTGGATTAAGACACCCTCAGACCCACCCCTATGTCCCGACTTTGCCTTCCTCTCGTCTCCTGTTCCAAACTGCTGGGTGACTGGTAGCCATACCCAGGCATATGGTTGCTACAAGGCTAGGCTGCCTGTAATTATGCTGTCAGAGGCCTGTCCTCATTGGCCAGGGTAATTGGTCTCTCTGTAAGAGTCAGTATCAGAAACTACTCACTCAGAAGCAGACAGTCAGATGTTGGAAGCTGCCTTTGCTTTTTCCAAAGCACGAGCTGCAGAGGTTGGCATTACATGGGTAGCAACAATTAAGGAAAAACTATTTTCTAGTATTTTATTTATTTATTTATTTGTTTTTATTCATTTTCATTCACTGCAATAGCAGAATGGTTAGAAAAGGACTTGAAAATTAGATCTAGTGCTAATGACCATAATCTCCGCACTGTATCTGCTGTATTAACCCTTCTGAGTTTCTCTGATCTGCCTCTATCCCCAGACAGCATGGCTTTGTATTTATTAATTTACTTATTTACAGTGCAGGTCAAGGAGTTAAGCACCCAAGTGCACCACTACACACAGGGCATATGATCCTACATAAATCCACTAAGTAATGAGGCGGAGATGGCGGCATACCTGCTTCCCCCTCCCCTTCTCTTGCCCCTGCCTGGGGTAATTCCTCTTATTAAGGATGGAGTGGTGTTGAGTGTGTGCACGCGCGTGTGTTAGACTATAGGTCCTGGTTTTGGGACGGGGGAGTCAAGGGGAGACAAGGGAATCAGAGGGAGGCTGGTAGTATTTAAGACCCATGTTTGGCCAGGGAAGCCAGGAGAGGCCCTCTGGGGTCACCCTCTACCGCTTTACAAATTGAGGGCTGTGCCGGCAGGCGCCAGGGCAGAGCCGAATGAGCAAGCCTACTGACCTGTGACCCTGGCCCGGCCCTTTTGCAGGAGCCCCTCTAACCCAGGAGAGGGGACCGCTGACCCCTAGGGGTCACATTCCTCTTCTTCCTCCTCCAAGGCTGCAGGGGATTCCTGGGTCTCCCAGCACCCATCCTGCACAAATTAGATTTAACACAGACCATTCCGAAAATAAACAGCTGGTTTATGCTTGTATTTGTCTTGAAGACCATGATGTTGAATAAAATGATGTGATGGTGGATTGGAGGAAGTGGCTTTATTGACAGGAGAAAAGGACTGATGGTTCGGTAATCAGTGTTTTAAAAAGCGTCGGACCTTCAATAGACCTACTACATGTTTTTCATGTGTACACACTGGTATTATTGATGATTCACTATAGAGTGGAATAATTTAGTAGTGCAGCAGAACTTAAATTTCCTCTGAGCGGTAAATGGTTCACACTGAATCATGTATTTTTTGGCATGTGTGCCTTTGACACATCAAAAGGTGCTTTAATCAAACACAAGCATTGTTATCTACTAATCTACTACCAATGTTTTCAGATTTTGTAGTTTCTTACTTGCTCAGCCCATGCTTACCATGCATGGGATAAAAAGAAAATTTCCATTTTATAAGCAACTTTCAAACTGATGTGAATGCGAGGAACGCTGTTTTTGGTCTGACCACTTCTCAACCTGCCTCTCTTCATTGGGCCTTCCTTGTCTTTCTGTATGTGTGTGTTACTGGACTTCAGATTCTTCATGTGAAACTGAAGTATATCTGTCTGTAATGTACTGTTTCCTGACATTTCATACCATGTGTGTGAATTCTTACAGCTTGGACCCTGCAAAAACAGATCAGTGTCCTCTAAGCCCCCTGGCCCCACCCTTTTCTGCCAGCCTACTGAAAGTACCTCTGGCTGCTTCTGGTGTGGGTGTCACCAGGCTCCTTGCTGGGCTTCATGTAAATAGCCTCCTGCTTCTGTAGCACACTCCACGCTACGCTCTCTGGCCACCGCTGCTTAATAGTAATTGCTTCAGGAAGTTTGATCACCATGGTTCAAGGACTCTCTAATTCTATCAGAGGGCAAGAAACAGGGTTACAGGGGTAGGGAAGAGAGTGGGGATAGGTTACAGAGAGGGAGCGGGAGAAATAAACACTGTGTGAGAGGAAGAGAGAAAGGAGAGAATGCATAGAAGGGTACAGTTTGTGATTGAAAACGTGTGGCCTTGTTGTGAGACTCTGAAGGATTGTCATAGTCCATTAAGCACAGACACCATTTAAACTCTTGTCAGAGGAAATTAACATGTGGTTCAATGGGAGCAATTAAAATTCCAGATTGCTTTTGAATGTAAATGACTGATGCATTTATCTGAGGCTTTGATTTATAGAGAGCAACAGGAAGAAGTCATAACTTCCACTGCAGAACAGGATGAATCACCCCAGATAGTATTATTAAGCCACTTTATGGCCACCAAGGGGCCTCTCACTGCTCCTCTGGATTGTCAGAGAGCATAATTAGCCTGAAATCAGTGCAGTCAATGCCAAAAGGCAAGAAAGATTCCAGGTAAAAGGTGAAACTGACGATGAAATACCAGATATACTGTTTCATGGCGAAGGAGCTGATATTTGCGTAAAATGTGTGCATGTGCGTATGTGTGTGTGTGTTTGTGTTTGTGTGTGTGTTTGTGTGTGTGTGTGTGTGTGTGTGTGTGTGTGTGTGTGTTTGTGTGTTTGTGTGTGTGGCCGGCTGGGGCACACCGCTCCTGACACCCACGAGATGAAGAGGCCAAGGGGTGCTGAGAATTTCCTCCACAGGCCTCTGAGCATGTCCACATACATGGTTAAACCTCACCACTGGAAACACATCCTGCCCCATCACGTCACCCTCTGGCCAGAGCTCTCCTGGGCTACAGTGTTTCCCATGGCTGACAGCGGCACAGACAGCAAGAGGTGTCAGACCACAACCCTCGGCTGGCATTCCTCATGGCCATACCCAGACCCTGCAACTGATCCCTCACATTTATTCCTCCTTGGGTATGTGTGTGTGTCCGTGTGTGTGTGTGTGTGTGTGTGTGTGTGTGTGTGTGTGTGTGTGTATGTGTGTGTGGAGGCATCTGTGTAAGTTGTATATATTCAAGCATGTGCATGCCAAGTGTGCGTGAGTGTGCGAAGACAAATCTCTCGCCAGCAAGGCTCCCATAAGAGCCCCATCCGAAAGGCCTGGTGACATATATAGAATAGCAGGAAGAGGGGACATCCGAGGGAGGCTGCTAGGAATTTTGCCATTACATGCGACTTTAGATGCTCCTGCTCTCCCACGTGTGTCACAAAAGGACAGAGAGAACAAGACAGAAAAGAAAGGTAGTGGAAAACAATATGTTCTTTGTGATCAAGCAGCTCTTAAATTTTGTATGGCTGAGGTAGGCGGATGCCAGATGTGTGTGTATGTATGGAAACAGAAGCAGTTGGATGAGGGCTTTATTGAGTCTAAAAAAGATGCTGATACAAAAGGTTGTGTGCACATTCTGGTGAACTTAATTGCATTTTACCAGTGAAATGGTGCCCTACTCTGAAGTTGAGCAGATGGACAGAAGAGGTAAAGACAGAGTGTGTGAGAGACTGACAGAAAGTCATAAAGAAAAAGAGCACTCCAGTGTGCTGTGTGTAGTGAACTGTGAGTGGCCTGCTGGTTGGTAGACCATAAGAGTCCGCTCTGCTCCATATCTGTTTACTACCCCCTAACACCTTTGTGAGGCTCCTCACAACATAGCTGCAACCATTTACACACATAAAAAACACACATGCGCACACACATGCACATGCATTTTCACTCATTTCTGAGCCGTGAAAGATGAAGCCATATGCAGTGCGCTATGCAGAGCAAGGAAAGTCTTTCTTGCTCTTTCATGCTGGGGTTCTTGTAGCTACGGAAAAACACCTGCATGTGATGCTCTACCTGAAGAGTACAGCACACCCTTTGGAAGTGCATCACACTATCTAAATATTAGATGTGTTTGTTGTGTATCCTCGTTCTGTAATCAGTGAAAAGTATTACGGCCTCTCTCCTTGCTCCCACTCGGGCCTGTGTCGTCCTCCAATACCCCGCGCTGGGCACAGGGGTGAACGTGCCTCAGCACCGTGTTAATGCTGATGGCGTTGATGGTGGTCAAGTCCAGATGTGGGGCCTGTAGTCCTCTGGTCATGTAGACTAAACCTGTGGAGAGAAGAGCTCCAGACCTCCATAGGCTCAGCCCTCCACTGCAGGGCTGGGTCCCACATGTGCACCTTACAGCCTGGGAGGCCACACCGCCTTACACACTCCATTTGCAACAAAAACTTGTCAATAAGGCTGGTATGTTGTATCAAGTACGACAGGGAGGAGTGAAGATCCGCAGGCTGGGAAATAGTGAGCCCCTTTATGTATGGATAAAACAGTACTGAACGTGACACAAATATTTTTTTAAAATTTGGCCTCAGACAGAGCACACAAACATTTTGTCAACTGATTTTGGTGAACAAGAAGAGAAGCTGTAGTTGGAGCAACAATAATTTAACAGAATCATGAAAATAAGCCCTTTTAAGCAGCATAACTTATCTGGCTTCATTCATCTATAAAAAGAAATGTTTCATTTACACAGAGGTGTCTGTTATGTAAATGTTATGACTGTCAGATAAGTCACCAAACCTGCAACTGTTTACTGTAACTTTCTGGTATTCATTGTATTATTCCATGATGGCGAATGGCATCGTTCCATCTGTTTTCTAAACCACTTCCTGTCCAGGGTCATAGGGAAATCCCAACCTGACAACAAAAAATGTCTGCAAATGCTATCTAACCTGCGTCTTGTTGGCAGTTACGTGGCTCCTGGGGTTTTTACTCATCCATCTAATTAAGCCTTACACAGTACAGTATATTTCCAGAACAGACATTCTGTTTTCATGCTTATAATCAGACTTTTTCAGAGTAGAGGGCACAGGCTGCCAAGGATATAGCTGTTCAAGGTAGAAACACTGTGGAGGTAAACGTCTGGATATTCACTTCAGTCACATGTGAAGTGTTTTGGTGCTGGCATTGGGCCTCCATAAGGGGTCCTTGCTCCAAGCTTGCTTGAATGAGAGTGTAAATTAAGCATAAAGCCAAACACCAGTGGGTCCCTCTGTTCTACATGTTTATCCTGCAAAACAGCATTAGGATGAATGGAGCACTGAGAGCCACCTTTAGTTGCAGCAGTGACCTTAAAAGGAAAGCAATGCACAGCAACAAATATAAAAGCTTTTTGAAGTGATGAAAAAGGGGACATGTCATAAATCAGCTAATATTGTTTCCCTAAAATCCCAGAGTACACAGTGGTGGCACAGTTTGCACAGCTTCGATAGCGTCTAAAATTGTCCTAAGAGGTGTATTACGGCAGAATCAGCAGCTATCATCCCCCTGGACTTAAACACTTCCTTCCTCTTAACAATTTATTCCTATCGCTAACTTCCTGCTCGGCCTCTGCCTTCAGGCCAGCCAGCCCTGAGAGAGATACATGATATCATATCTCAATTATGACTCTGCAATTTAGATTATTATGCTACACAAGAAAGTCCTGTCTCCTGGGGAACATTCAACCTTAGGTCAAAAGCTCCTCCAAACTGATGTGTAGTAGACAGTTAAAAGACATGTCTGGTCAAGATGAAATGGAAAGTGACCTTCTTGCAGTTTCCAGTCAGCACATTGCCACTGAGTCAGAGGTGGGGATGGGGCAGAAAAATCACCCCTAGTGTAAATACACATCCCCACTACGGCATTGTACCGCCTCTGTGTCCTCATCACCCACGCAGTGTGTGGTAAAAGTCCTTCCTTTTACCACCCCATCCTTCCATCATCCCTGCCATTGTACTGTAACACTACTGTCTCTCCTTCTTTCCTGTCCTTGGCTTTTGGGTTTTTTTGGACACCATAAATGATACAGGAGGCATTTATGTCTTTGGCTGGTGTACAGGGTCGGGGGCTCTGTCTACACTGGGAGAAAGCCTCTGTTGTATTGCTGCCCTTCAACCTCTGGGGTTATTGGCTCGTATTCGTGTGGTGCGGCTGTCTTTACAGGTGAAAGGCAGCCAGTAGATTTCAGGGAGGTCTGTCAGTAAAGCAGGTACAGTGCAGACTACTCCTCTGATCTGCCTCCCACTGGGGAGAATTGTGTTGCCTTAGTAGCCCCTGGACATTTGACGGTGGAGAAATATTTTTATAACTGATTGTCTGTGTGTGTGTGTGTGTGTGTGTGTGTGTGTGTATGTGTGTGTGTGGGTGTTTGTGTGTGTGTGTATGTGTGTGTGTGTGTGTGAGAGAGAGAGAGAAACAGAGAGAGAAGGTGGGAGAGAGGGAGCACCAGGGTGACATGTTCTCCAAATTGACACGGAAAAATGTAGCTGCTCGATAACCCCCACCCTGCATCTCTCCTGTGCTTCTCTCCCTCATCGTAGAATATTTGTATTTCATGCCAGAGATATGGGTAGCAGGACTGGAATGCACCGCGCTCTGGTTTCTGAGTGAAAGGCGTTGTAATACTTTTGACACTAATCACAGAGTTCACATATTGGTTTGATTTCTGCAGATCAGGCTCTAATGACCAAACACTCTCAGGGTTAATCAATGTGTGAGTAGACGGGGTAGGTTTGGGGCCTCACAACCACACAGGTCGCCAAGTGTGTATGTGTGTGTGTGTGTGTTGGTGTGTGCATGTGTGTGTGTGTGTGTGTGTGTGTCTGTCTGTATTTCCAAGGTAGAAGTATGGGGACACACTGAAACTAACTGGTTGATCCTACTTTACTACCTCTCTTCCTGTGTGGTTGATCTTCATGTGAGAAGTGAAGCAGGAGGAGCTGGTAAGTGGATCGGGCCTGTTGTCTGACAGAGGCACAGCTGGATGTACAGAGTGCTAATGGGCTGGAAGTGAAGAGACTCCAGCTGGCTCCGCAGGAGAAGTGAGACCACTACAGTGCCTCCCATAAAGTAAAGGTCACAGGTTCACTCCAAGTTTCTCTGTGAAAGAGCATAAAACAAAGTCCCTACACTGAAACACACATCAATAAAAAAAAGAAAAGAAAAGAAATATACAACACTGGGACAGAGCAAGATCACCTCATCTGAGAAAGATTTTGACATTTTTTTGGACACAACATTTTTTACATGTGTCTGTTTTTAAAAAAGACATAAATGAATAAGATTATCTCCCTTTGTAAAGTCTGCAGAGACAAAGAGAGTCAAACACTCACCAGTGATTAGGAAAGTGTGTTAGCACCTTTACTCAGGTACTTGAATATAATTCTGAGGTACTCATATTTCCATTTTATGCTACTTTATACTTCTGTTCCACTACATTGATGGAACAGCTATAGTTACCCTTAACTGTAAAGTTTAATAATTCACATATAAAACAGATGATTGCCTAATAAAATCTCATAATATGGTATAAACTTCTTTTGATTAAACATGAGGTCCATCTCAACCTGCAGCAACATTAAAATGCTGCTTACATATCAGTAATAAAAATAAACTGGCACAATATTTATAATTTCTTTCTGCAAGGGCCCACTGTGCACAGGTACTTTTACTTTTGATACTTTAATGTATTTTGTTGATAGTATCTCTGTACATATGCATTGAATGCAGGACTTCTACTGGAGTATTTTTACATTGGGGAATTCTGAATTCCTTTTCCACCGCTGCCAGTAATGTAAAAAAACTGTACTTCCCCACCATCATCATGTCCTTCTCCAGAAAAACCAGACCCTGTCCTGAAAACCAAGATCTGGTCTGTTGTGGTTAAGGCTTGGACACCGCGGTTGCCAGATTGTGTGCTTATTACACCAGTGAGAAAGCAAACAATTCAGAGAATGTCACATGGTAAGTCTGATGGAAAATATACAGCATGGCAGTGCGGATCAACCTGACAGGCAGGAAAGAAAAGCACATTTAAAGAGTTTTGTTCTTAAATACAACACAATTGTCAGCTGACCTTAATCAATACTACCAATATCAGTATGTCTAAAATACAGCATGTACAGGCTGGACCCTTGATATAGCAATGGAAATTTAAAGTAAGCTTTAAAAAATGTTAAGTATTACAGATATGAGAGGAAGGCCAGATTGTGTAAGCTGTAATGAAATAGGCAGCAGGCCTGCTGTGTGGCCTGGCTGCACTGAGGGAGTTTAAACAGATAATACATCTTTCTCTTTTCCCTGATGTGCACACACACATACACACTCACACACAAACTTTTCGTGGCATGCTGACTGTGTTTATCTCAGCCCAGACACTGGGCAATAAAGCATGGACGATGTCAGCGCCCAGGCCAGCCATTTACTTCTGTTTGCCCGACAAACACAGACACAGCCCTGGGGGAGATGTTGGACCAAGGGCCCCCTCCACTGGAGAACGTGGAGAGGTTTGGCCGATGGGCTGATGTGTGACAGCATGTGTTTACTTATTACAAAGCTGACTGTATCTTAAGTGACAATGAGGATGATCCATTATGGATGAGTCAAGGTCCCAGAGAGATAAATACTGGAATGGCCAAGTGCCATGAGGCCGATTTAAAATGCTTTGGTGCGCAGATCAGTTTGTAGAGAAAAGAGCATACGGTAGTGAAATGTGTCCCCCTTCCTTTTTGTGTATGTGGCTGTACGTCTGTGGAGTGCATTTAATCTGTCTATTGATTCAGCAAAGGTAGCTGTAGTTACAGTAGCTACAGATGAAAGATTTTTGGCCATTATATTAAAAATAACGGTCATATAGTACTGCATAGAAAACAACGTCCTAGGTTTTAATGATTCAGTGACAAATTATTACTATTTAAGGACGGTGATGACAACAAACTGTTAGAAACTATGATTCATAGTGAGATAACTTCAGGCCATTTTATGTGTGTTTAATTTGTTGATTTTTTGTGTCATTTTGTACTTATATTATCTGTGTGATCTATATTTGATTTATAGTCGCATAATCTGTTGTGTACTTGAGGGCACTGTTAGAATTGTGGAACATTTTATCAAGGTATTTTTAATAGTAACATATTCCCTCTGCACTCTTACTGTCCATGTTATAACAGTGATGATGTACCCTGGTGTCCTAATACAAGAAAACATTGACGTTGGTGGAGGGAACAACCTTGCATTGTCAGAATTGTCAGTTCGGCCTTGTTTGTTGTTTTCCTACATCAGAACACTGGGATAACGCTGTCTTTGCATACACAACACATTATATTTATTTTCTGCCATTTACCTGCAACTAGGTGAACTTGTTTAACTTATGCTAACTGACCTGGGTAAAGCAGTCTTGATGTCGTCATAAAATCATGTCAGAGCGGCTGGGTAAACAAGTCACATGAATGGTTGTGGCAAAATCATATCTTCTCATCACAGACAGTGGCTAACGAGAAGTCAGAAAGTCAGACTGAGTAATGAAGCGGTGTCAAAGTGACCTGTATGAATATCAGGTTAGTGCATGCATTTTTGGCTCTCTCAAAGAAAATGCAGTGATAGATGCTTTTGCGTGGGTGCAGCGTGTATTACATCAGCAAGTGTCTCTATGGCACTTTGTGAGCATGCATGTGTCCTCACACTTAAAGGAGACATTTTGTGTGCACATGCACTTCGTGCGTGTGTGAGTGTGTGTGTGAGTGTGTGAGTGTGTGTGTGTGTGTGTGTGTGTGTGTGTGTGTGTGTGTGTGTGTGTGTGTGTGTGTGTGTGTGTGTGTGTGTGTGTGTTCAGTCGTTTTGAAGCAGTGTTTATGTTGAGCTGTGATTAACACCATCCAGGTGCTCTTGTTGGCAGGGCCGTCCAGCCGCTGTTGTAGACGCTCGCACATTTTCCTCCTGGCTGGGACCAGTCATCCATATTTACAGAGCTGGACAAGCCAACATGCTGAACTGCTGACCACCATTTATTCTAGGACTGTCTCATAAATGGTGCTTCTCCATGGAAGAACAGAGCGCATGCGTAAGAGCAAAAGAGACGTGGGTCGGGGGGGAGGAAGAATTCCACAGTGACAGTGAGTGTAAGTTAGTGGTCGAGGATGGAGGGTGGAGGAAGAGGAGGCAGGCAGTGGAGGGGAAAGGGACCGAGGGGGTGGGATGAAAGAAACAAAGGTGTATACGGAGGTGTGATGGTCTGCCTCAGCAGGAACGTGTTGAAGATGGATGCCTCAGCCAACATTGAGACAGCTTTCAGACAGCGTTGAGCATTTCATTAACCCTATCTCCACGGGTCTAGACAGGAAGGCCATGCTCAGGTCTCACACAACTACTGCCCTGTGAGCGGAGCCGGTCGGAGGGCTGGGTCTGTGTTCGCTGGCTGCCCAGACGACCAGGAGCCTGTTTATTTAGTGCTGGTAGTGTACAGTGCTGTCTGTATTCACAGTCTGGTCTGTAAAATGGTCAGTGTGGCTTTCAGATGCATAGGACATTTCTCTGTGTCCATGATGCACGCCGTACTGATTGAATCCATAACCAAGAAAATGTCAGAAAGTGAGGAGAAACAGGGAGACAGCGGAAGGTCAGTAAAAGGCCAGTGCACAAAACAAAGCAGAAAGGTAGAACTGAGAAAATAAAGTTATTATTACGTTTCATTTGTGAACTGGAAGGTTCTGGATAGAGACGTGAGGGGTTGAATAGGGATCAGAGATGATGTTTGAGGGGAAAAAGGATAGAAGAGTTTACAGTGCAGTCCCAATGGAAAACCTGTCTTATTCACTGAAAAACATTGTGTAATTGTTGGCAGTGCTTAGAACAGTGGTGTAATCACTGACATTTAACACTAATGTCTCACTCCCGCTCTATATCTGTATAATTATGCACCTGTGTTTCAGACTATTTACTGGAAACTCAAGCTTTTCTTAGTGATTGTCCAGGTTTTAATTCAATATTTTTTTTAATTGTTTCAGAAATTGTTAACTACATTCATTGTACCATTAAATTGAATAACAGAACTGTCAGTGATATATGTTACTGCATACATAACACAATATGTTCATGTTGAATTCTTGAAAATTAAAATCTGAATATGTTCAAATCAGCTGTAAAACTAACACTTTAACCACTCAATTAAAAATTGTAAGCAATATATAAACAGTTAATAGGTTTATAACACATTGTAACACACACTAATGTAGTGTGTAATGTTAACACTGCATGATTTTACATATAGAAATTATTTTATAAATGTGTTTAAAACCCACAAAGACATACATGTAATGTTATATTGAAACACATTTATTAATGATTATACACCAATTGAAGCTGCTTAACAACCACATTATAATGTGTTATAAATGATTAATTGGTTGATCATACACTTAATGCTGAATGCATTAAGTATACATTAAGTATACTGAATGCTGAGTGTTATTAAATCAGTCAGAAAAATAGAATAGTACAATCACTCTTATTCATCTGACATCATTATAATATGAATATGAAGCTGCTATGTTTATAAGCTGCGACAGGCGAACTCTATTATTTAAATTAACTGGCTGAAAATACGGATCAAAACCCTAAATGTCATAAAAAAAAAAGAAAACATGCCCACAGCTTGGCTCTAAAAGCACTGGGCTGAACAAGCCAAACAAGTGGTAGAGACTTCCTCTTTGTAAAATAAATATGATGTCACTGAGATATAGGTTATCAGTGGTGTTTGTTTTAATTGCTGGGCACGAAGATGGGATCTGATTTCAGATGGAGATATTCTTAAAGATGAGTTGTGCTGCTGTAATGGTTGAGTAGAAAAAAAAAACGTGAGCTGATATATCTCATCCTAAAGTTTTGATTCAATTTTGAAACAGAATTCAGCCACTCAAACCAGATGCTGCAAGTGTGGATGTTATTTTTTACCCACATCCAGTAAAATGAATTCAGTATTTTCTCAAATCTTTTCAAGAATTTAAGCATTTTACCTTACTTTTTTTTCTTTTTGTCTATTTCCCCCCTCATATTTTGTAGAAATCGTAAATGGCTCTACTCTGACATCCCCACATTCCCATCCATTGCCCTAAAAAAGCCAACATTGCAACCTGTTTACAACACTCCCATAACCCTGCTGCTCTGACAGAGAGAGAAGAGCGTGCACTTTTGATTAAACTACCACAGCCGTGTGTTTACTTCTAGTTAAGTGGAGGTCACAACCATTTTTTCTCATACCCCACCCCCCAATAAATCTCTTTCCGGCTGGGGGAGAAGAGGCTTAGAGCAGAGAGAGAGAGAGACCCCGTGCTCGGTGGTCCTCTGTGGCCAGCACTAGGGAGAGCAGGAGCTAAAAAAATAAACTCTCCCTTCTGGCACTGAGGGTGGGCGATGCCACTCTGCGACAGGGGACGACGGGCTCTGGTGAGTGTTACTGAACTGTCACTACCCCCACCCATATCCCCTGTGAGCACCCCCATCACTCCCCATCAATGTCCCTCTGGAGTGGGCTGGGCAAGCAGGACAAGGGGTGGGGTCAGAGCCAGAAGCATTCCCAGCATTCCCAGCCAGCAGTGAGGCGGCAGGTACAAGCACAAACACAAGTTCACGCACAGGCACACATGCAAATTCTCAAACATGCACACACACACACACACACACACACACACATACACACAAACATGCACGCATAAAAAAGGCGCACGCTCACACTGCTGCAATAGTGCAGGCCACCGGGGCACACGTCACTGTTGTCAGATTGAACAAGACACAGAGCTAATCCAAACCAGCTCCAGGCTTAACTTGAAACACACACACACACACACACAGACACACACACACACACACACACACACACACACACACACACACACACACACACAAACACAAACACATACACACAGGTACACTCACACTGCTGCAAAAGATTCTTATCCTTCGCAAATACACAAACAAAGCCCTGTCATATATTTGTGTGTGTTTGTATGCAAGCGTCTTTGCGTGTGTGTGTGTGTGCATAAGAGAGAGAGAGTGAGTGAGAGAGAGAGAGAGAGAGAGAGAGAGAAGAGAGAGAGGGACCAGCTGCTTAATGTTTAACTGGAGCAGCTCTTAGTGGACTTGGCGTGCCCTGACAAAATCCATTTTGTGATGGAACTGTGATTACAATGATAGGCCTGGAATTATGATGTTGGCTCTTCCAGGCCCCAGTTTGTTCACAGCTGTAGAGTGCACCATCCTTTGTGCACTCATCCTCTCTCGCTCTTTCCCTTCCCTTCTCACCTCATTACAGTGAGGGGTAATTTGCTGTAATAGTTTGCTAATTCCACTGCCTGAAAAAAAAAATGAGCAGGTTGAACACATACCAGACTCTGTAGCCAAATGAGTGGTGTCCATATGTGACTGCCCAGACTGTACGGGGCATAGTTGTCATAGAGTTTATTTGTATGAGAAATATGTCAAGATTTAGTTTCTCTAAGGCTTCTCTGAAGATTTAATAGATAGATACAACCAGTTCCTGTGTGATAAATGGTAAAATAACCATCTGGAGTCGCTTTCTGATATTCTCCTCTCTGTTTGGTGAAACCTCATCTTATTAACAGTGATCAGTGAGATGAAGTTGACCTTCTGAACCCCACTCAAACAGAACACAAACCAAATGTGCATTTAGCACAAAGCTCCCCCAGCATAAATTGGACTCATTTGAGATACTCTGAGAAATCAAACCCCATCATACGGAGATGCTGAGATACATTTTTCCATTCCTCCTTATTCATCCATTTCAGATCTAATCTCCTCACTCTTCTCTCACTGTTGGTTCAGAATGGTAAATGGATGATGGCAGCACACACTAACGCTCACACTCACTCTCTCTTTCCCTTTCTTTCACACACACACACACACACACACACACATACAAAACTGAGAGACATATTGGTTTGAAGCTACAGAGGTCCTGAAGAATGCTGCAGTTTATACGGTTGTGGTTCGCTTAACCATACTGCTACTCTAAACACTACCGTGTGTGTGGCACTCCGATTGTGACTGTATCTGTCCTTTTGGTCCCCTTCACTTAGGATTTACTCTCTTGTCCTGGTTGTATGTGGGTCTCTGTGTGTGCAGCAGTGGGGTAGGGAACAACACAGTTGGGTATCCCGTGTCTTTGGGACTAGAGAGTTAGTTATCAGGACTTAGTTTACACATGTATACATACACCTAATACAACACAAACACGCGCACACACACACACACTTCTCCCCCCTCTCCGTCCAGGATCTGGGTGTTCCACAACACAACCCTCTCTCCTCTTGGTTCAGCCTTCCCCTACACACTAAATGTTATCCTTTGGGCTCCTAATTGCCTGTAATTTGCTCGTTGAAAGAATCCCCAGCTTGTCTGGGCCAGTGACGCGTGGTAACCTGAGAACCCCTTAAGGGGAGGCAGGGGAGGAAGAGTGGAGGAAGGAGGGAGGACAGACGAAGCCAGGGGAAGTAGGCGGATTAAGAGGGCAGGATGTGAAGGTGAGGAGGAAGCGATGAGGAGAGGGCAGAAATCAAAAACTGAGACTGGACAAACATCAGCAGTTGCACACACAGGTTACATTTATGTAAGCTGATTTGAAAATGTTTCATTGCTGCTGAATAACGACTCACAGTTGCAGACTGTCATCTTATTCTCTTTCTGTTATCAAAAATACAATTTGCTCTGCAAGTGATTTAGTGGCGTATCTAACCATGCATGTGGGTTTGGTTTTATTTGCTCAGCTTTAAGGTTCTTACATCAAAGTATAAGAATAAAATGGACTCTGAGAGGGATACAGTATCACAACACATAAAACCAAAACCAAAAATGAACTGTGATACTGCAACACTAATGACCAACAAACTGATTTAGATTTTGGAAATGACATATATCCAAATACAAACCAGGCTTTGAAACGTTTTTAGTTTTATATTACACCGCAGAGACTGCATGGGAACAATTCCTACTGTCACTCTGCGAATTTCAAGAATTTAGTGTATTCTGTTAAATTATTACAATATTGTGAGCAAATCTGAACTCCTTAAGCATCATGTTATTTGCAAAGAGAAGGTGTGAGCGGGAGCAGGGAATGTCACACAGATAGTAGAATTCAATAGTTTAATGAACACTAAATGAAGATTAAACTCTTTGGGAGGCTATTCTGTGGCTATCCACAATAATTAACAAAAATACAAATTGTATTATGATTCAAATTTTCTATATTGCATAATCCCTATTAAGGAAAAATCCACGTACAACACTACTATATGCATAAAGAAGACTATGAGATGGATAAACTTATAAGTGTATTCATCTCTTTGTATGTGCTGATCCTGGAATGACTGGGGCACACTGATCCATTTGAACTCTATAACTCCAGTGTTCCCCATTCAGACACACTCATAGGTGCACATGCAAATACACACTCTCCCTCTCACACACAACCTTCTCTGATCAGGGCATAGTGTGGTCTCATAGACAGGATGTAAGGTCTTGATTGTTTGCCTTAATTTCCTGTGGTGAGGGATGATGAGCAACTGCCTGCCAGTGCTGTTCTCCTGTCTCTTCCAGCCAGTTCAACATACCTCCTTCCCAGTGTACCAGAGAAGGCAGCGAGAAAGCCAGACACGCATGTTTCCCAATAGGTCATCCACAGGAGAAGATTTGTCACCAAACACGGCCCTTGAAGCCCTGGAGCCCTGAATCCCCCCCCCACCCTTCAACTGGCTTGACCCCAGCCCAGCAGCTCTTCCCACCACCACATGGCTCCGTGCTGCTGTGGACAAGGTAAACTGCTGGGCCATGGCTCCATTTAAGCATACAGTTGATTGCTATGAGATTACACTGCTCCCTTTCAGCTGGGGTCAACGTCCTCGTGTTTGACAGTTGGAATCACAAGCAAATTGTGTCATTTCCTACTTGTTCTAGCTCTCAGTATGTATGTGTGCGTGTATGCGCGTGTGGCTGTCTGATCTCTTTAGTCAGCCAACGGTTTGCAGGCTATTATATGACCTATGTTTCTGAAATTTACTAAGAGAGCAACTATTCTACTTTTCAAGGAACTGTAGTGACTCAACATATTTGTATTGTTCTGCCTGTTCCTTAACTCCACGTCTGACTTTCTTTCTGTCATTGTCACATCATCTTTCCATAAATGTCAGTGCAGTAGTCTCATTTTGTTTCTGTGGCCAGTGCCGGCAGCATTTTTGGCCCACTGTAAAGTAGAGCTGGTTTACAGTTTACATCTGCCTGTTTGCCTGTCCTCTATACTCCTCCTAACTGGGACCACCCAGGAGAGCGGTGGAATGGTAACCAGTCTCTCTCTCTGTTGTTTTCTCAATCTCAAATTTGTGTCTCTCATTTCTTCTTTTTCTTTGTAACTATTGGAAATGGTGAAGTGGTGTTGTCTTTTTCAAAATCAAATAAGCGTTATTGGCGAGATTGTTAGTGTGACAATGCCTGGGCTAACTTGCATATTACTGAATGCAGAGCATTTCCATAAGAACAAAAAGGAGATCAATTATCACAAGAAGACAAATATCCCAAACAGTGTCCTATAGACATACGTAGACCAGATGAAAGTAGTTGAACAAAATTGATTTTGTCTCATAATATATAGGATATATTCTGCAGGCAAGAGATCTCTCCCAGAATGTTCATGGGTATGTCTTAATGTTTCTGACAGGACATTTCTGAACATACGATGCAGGCTTTGTGAAAGAATTGTGCAGTATGAACACAGGTTTTCAAGGCTCTCCTCAGAGTTTTGTCGACTAATGTATAGTGCATGTGTGATAAGTTGCTATTATGTAAGCGTGTTTTAGCACCAAAAAACAAGTTTGTGCTCAATTTCATTCTCTCAGTTTCAGTGTGCTTTCTTGGGGCAATAACATTTAAATATATCTGTGTTGGCAAAGCATAAAAGGAAAATAGAGCAAATGTGAGACAAACTGGTTATGGGCCTACAGCATAGAAACAAATTGGGAATATTATAGAAAATGATCTTATGTACCACAACATTTTGTGTTCATGAGGTACAATTGTACAAATGCATTCGTATAAGAAGCTCCATACAGTATATTAGAGAGGAACAATTTATGATTTTAGACGATCGGCAGAAAATTGCAAACTTCGACTGCAGCTTTTCAAATCTCTAATAAACTCAGTATCTTTGGGTTTTAGAAGGTTGTTTGGCTAAAACAAGACATTTGATGTTGTCACCTCAGGCTCTGGCAAAATTCAATTTTTCCCTCATCCCTGTTTCTCTCTCTTATTTCTTTACGTGATCACTTCTCTTATTTTTACACACAGATACATGTGCTCCCTCTCTCGCCCACCCTGTCACCATCTCTCTCGCTGAGCCTAGGATGTTTAATAGCAGACTGAGAGTGGCTGGGAGAGTGGTGTCTTTTGGCTACAGTATGAACACTGTCCTGTTCTGTCCTCTCCTGTCTTAACACACAAGCCACTGTTTACACACTGGGGTCATGGACTCTGTAGCTGCAGATACCGCTCATATCTCTCTGTCATGTCCTGCTCCTCTGGGATGGACCATAATAGCCATGGTAATGCCATACATGGCACAAAAAGAATGAGTCATGGCGTGACTGCGGGGAAATGCTTTTTGTTTTCTTGACAAGTTTGATTCACTGTTGAGTGCGAGGCATGTGAAATGACATTTCAGCAGATGGTCCATTTTGATTCGTCACCAGTTTCTTTTGACATGGCATAACTTTCCTCTCAATTGTGAGAAAAGTCCTCATTCGGAGTGGGAAATTCATTGATCGCATCACATGAGGCTCAACCGTCTGTAAATGCAAACACACACGATGCTACCCCAAACACACACCCGGACACATGGACTCAATCTTAAATTAGTTTTACAGAACGGGCAAGTGTTACAGATCAGAGCTGATGAGACGCCAGCGCTGTAGAGTGGTCAGTGCCAGTGGAAACAAAGAGATGTTGTGTTTGGACTGGCTTCCATTTTGACTGCGATAGGGCCGGATGGACGAGTGGAGGCGCAGGCGGTCTAATTGGACACCGACTGAAACGGCACACGATTGGACTGCTGATGTCATCTTGGCCCAGCTTGTGCTGTTTCACTGAACACCAACGCCTATGAAAATACATATGCAACCAATGTTCCCTCTCAGCCACAACCAATCACGTGCTGTAGAAGATTCTCGAGGTTTTCACTTCAGCTACATGTTCCAGAAGCTGATTTCACTAATGCTAAAAGAGGAGGATCTTATTAAGAAATTTGCATTTTTTTCATGGCATAGGACTTTACACTTGAGAAAAATGTATGTACAATGTATTAATGCACTTTTACCATATTTACATATATTTGGTTTGGTTTTATTGCAGAATATAATGAGCAGTATGTCAATGTTTGTTACACAAGCAAATAATACGTTTCACTTTCATGTAAGCAGTCAAAATTTTTTCAAAATTGTTTTATTTAAGATTATTTCTTCTGGGTAATTATTTTTTTTCCATCTACACACATGCATGTCTGCACAAGTGCATACAAACCCAAACTCTCACAGATATTATTAAATTAATTCTAGATTTCATTTATATCTATACCTTAAAAGGTCTGTGCCGAAAATCTGTGTCGTTTATAAAAAAAAGAAGAAAAGCTAAAAGAACACCCGAGTTGAAATAAGTATCTGTCATGCATTTGTGTGTGTTAGAATGCACGTTTGGCCTCTGCTGTTGCCCTGCCATTAAATAATAATAGCATTTGCACATTCTGTTTATAAAATAAACATTCAAAGATGATGCTTATGACAAATGATTCTTCTCACCTTTCCAGAGAAAAGATTAGTGTTTCTGGTAAGCTGCCTTCTTTGGCCACAAGCCTCGATGACTTGACTGCAGAGGAAGAGTAGATGGGACAGAGGAAGAGATGAGAGGGTTTTCTGGAAGACCTCTGCCTGTTAGCACGTCACAGCCAATCTAATCAGCCTCCCAGGACAAAAGAGGGCTACAGAGGAGCTGCCTAATTACTCATTTGTTCTGTATCTCCAACCACTCAGCAGCACTAACTGGCCCCAGTCTCAGCCCCGGAGCTTTCCCGTGCTCTGACTAACTGCATGCACACACGCAGATGCCCACACAGTAGATGTTTACTTGTAATCATGGCATTTAGTTACAATAACTTATTTCCTCGTGTACATGACATGGAAAATACAAATCATTGCAGACCAGGGTCCTTGGAGCTAAGTTGTATTTTGCTTCGTGGGTTATAGAGTTACAGTTGTGCATTTAGCTGACACTGTTAGACAGAGCAGCTCATAGAGAATGAGCTGCTTGGAAATCTAGCCTGACCTATTTTATAAAAAGGCCAACTGACAGTCTAACCCCCAGACCAGTGTTAGGGTCAGTAGTGTGACTGTTCAGGAGCAGATTGAACTTGATTCAGCTGAACTTTGCAGAACAGTCAGGCAGCAGCTTCAGCACTGATGCAGCCACCAGGCAGCTGGGCAGGAAAACACAACTGTCACACAACTACTTCTTAATTTAACCTCAATGTCAACTTCTGTGCCAAACTTCAGTTTTTTCATCACGCTCTCCTATTTACTGAGTCAGTGTGGTTACAGGCATGTTAATATTTTTATTATCACCACATTGAGGCAGCACTCCAAATATTGTGACTGTCATGTTTACACCGTATCTTCTATGGATCCAATTTGATCTTTATTTCTTTTATTTGTTTTTCACTCTGTAGTTGTGCCAGAGAATTTTTGCAAAGCAGAATATATGTTAACAGAAAAATGTTTGAAATAGTACAATTTCAGAAAATGAAAACATGAAATAACATCTGACTTAAATATGGTATTATAATAATAATTATTATTATTATAAATAATACACTGTTGCCCATAAAGTTGGAATAATTTTGTTTTCAGACACAATCCTCTGTTTATTCCTATTTAAATGCATCAGTAATCACTTTGGAAGAGATTAACTACTAAAGTTTTGAGAAGATATACACTTTATCTGTCAAGAATAAATCACATTGTCACAATCATTTCATGGAAAGAGGTAAAAATATTTTATTCCAACTTTATGAGCAACAGTGTAGTAAGACCATCATCACCATCATGATCATAATCATATTATCATTATTGATCTTTTGGAAAATACATGTAGTACCACAAAATGGTATATGTTGCACACAAAAAATTGAAAATGAAGGTAAATCATCATCACAAGTGAAGAACTAAACAGATTACGACCAAACAACAACATGAAACAAAAACACAGTAAATTAATTTAAAATGCAAAATAATAGGCTTATACCTATTTTCTATTAAACAAATTATTATACTAACATGTTTCCTTCGTTTTGAATATTCATTATAATTTAATAGTGGCAAACATAGTCATTTTTTCTTCTCTCATACATTCATGGAGACACACACACACACACACACACACACACACACACACACACACACACACACACAGGCCAGGCCTGGGCCTGGGCCTGCAGTCACTGGGTCACAGGGTTAACACAAGCCAATTACCAAAACAGTTAAGGAGGAGACAGGAAACACAATATTTACCACATGACTGCTAGAGTGATGTACCACACACAGAAACAGGTCCTTATGCCTCATAAGCCCATAGGTTTCACTGTACAGAACAAATACTACACTGCCTGGTTTTTTCTTTTGAGGGGAGACTTAACAGTAATCTAAAAGACAGAAATCAAATTGTATATGAATATGAATTGATATTCAAATAATAAGTCTCAGACAATTAATACCACCAAAACTGACCAGATACTGTTTGTTATTTGACTAATGCAGTATCTGGTCACACAGGCACTGGATTCATTTTTGGCACTTTAGGTGTTTTTCTAAAAAATAATCTCGTTAAAGTTAACCTGCTAAGTTTTAAGGAAGTGTGCAGCTGTCACGGTTTGTGAGTTAGACTCATATCACAAAATCCGTTTCTGCAAGGAGACAATGTTCATGCAAGGCTTTGATGTTCTGACAGCATTGATAACTATAAATGTCCATGTATCAGACATGTTTATATTGGGGATGTTTGGTATGACCCTGGCGTGTGGCTGTTGGACAATGCGGGGGGTCTCACTGTTTCCTGTTTATCACATCTTCCACGTGAATGTCAAACAGTTTACCTAACAAGGTACTCTCTCTCTGTCTTCTGTCTGTCACGCGAGTGCATGCACACACACACAAAATACACACTTGCACTATCATACACACAGCATACACGCGTTAGCGTACACGGGTGTACACCACACCACAAATCATTGGTAGAAACACCTGAAAACTCATATAAGCACACACAAATGGTGGTGCATGCTGAAAACACAAGCACTCTCATGAACACACACAAACACACACACACACACACACACACACACACACACACACACACACACACACACACATACACACACATACTCGTGCAAAAACAGAGTCAGTGGGTTTAAGTGAAACAGGAAGCAAATAGTTGAACATCATTTTACATAAGTGGGAACTGGTCATGGGGGGGGTGTTCTGGAACACCATCTCAATCTTAAAAATCTAAAAACATGAGCAAAAATACTTTGTCAAAATGTTACCAGCGTACAGTAGATTTTTACTAAATATTAGTAAAATTAGAAAAGATTTGATCAGCATTGTAAATGTTGAGGCGAAGGTCCCACAAACTGCATCATTTCCAATATCATTTTTGTACTGTGCTTTTCCTTCACATCATTTTGCACATGGATCTGTGATTTCTGGCTTGAGAATTAATGTGTTTGTACACATTGACTAAACTGTCAACGGTAAGAATAATATCATGACAAAGTTTTATGATGGAGTCATTTCCTATTATTCCTAAAATCGATAGCAAAATAAATATTATATTTAATTTATTTAATTTTCCGCAGGTTGGCAATACAGTTTTAGTCTTTAAAGTCAAACAAAAGACATCTGTATCATCAGTAACTTGTGCACACATAAATATGTATATAAACTTTAAAAGCATTTACTGTCTTATATACATAGCTAGAATCCATATTTATACACTGTCGCCCATAAAGTTGGAATAATTTTGTTTTCAGACACAATCATCTGTTTATTCCTATTTAAATGCATCAGTAATCAATTTGGAAGAGATTGACTACTAAAGTTTTGAGAAGATATAAGAGGTAAAAAATATTTTATTCCAACTTTATGAGCAGCAGTGTATATTTAGATATAAAAATGGATTCTAACTATATATAAAAATATATAGTTAGAATCCATTTTTTTAATACCAAAAAAATCAAAAACACATTATTGAGGATAATAATATATTCCTGTTATAAAGACTTATTCTTGATAAATGTGCACAAGCAGCAGCTCACTGCGTAGGCAACATGAGCGGAATTGTTTTCTTCCAGCTGCCAGAAAAAACCTTCTCAGGAAAAACCCTGGTCTTCCTGTCTTAGTTACAGGGCTTTCTCCAGACTTAACCGTCTTGTAAACCATGTAAAAGCTACACAAAGTAACACGATAGCCTACATGTCAGAGTAAGAGGGAGGGAGGGAAAGAGAGGCAGGAGGAAAGAGGGGGATTGAACAAAAGTAGGCATGGGTATATGCATGTGAAAGGCTGGAGGAGGTGATGGTAATTTGCAAGCTCAGTTTTAGAGCTTTGGAGGATCTGCCATCTATCTGATATCCACCATGGCTCTAAAAACCCTCAGTGGGTGGCTGAATGTGCTTTTTTGTGACCATGTGCTTGTGTCTGAACAACTTATTGATAAAGAAAGTGAGAATATTCCTGTTTATCCCTTTATTTATATGTTCACTGCTAATGAGTCATTGCAACATTCCTCTTTTTAGATCTAAAATAAAAGAGTTGAATATATTTTTCGAATAGAGGTGAATGCTGAACCTTTATTTATGGTGCACAAAGTCCATAAAATGATAAACTCAACAGCGACCTGCCTTTCCAGATACAATATGTTGTCTGTGGAAAGTTTGACTGTTGGTCTGTTTCAAAACCATTAGTGGATTTCTCAAAAAAAAAAAAGATGAAGAATTGGTTTAGTGTGCTTGATTTGGGTGAACTGACCCTTTAATATAAGACAAGTGGTGGTCTGCCCACAGTAGCCATACCACAGCTAATGCTCGTCTCTATTCAGGCCCCCAGGTGATGCTGGTCGGGGCCTGGGGTGGAGAGGGATGTAAATGGAAGGGCCAGACATTTAAACAGATAAGGCACAGAGGGATTAGGAACCAAATGGAGTCCAGTGAGACTTAGAGTCCCCCAGACTGAGCACAGTCACAGTAATCAAACACAGAGATAGACAGGACATACGTGTGTATACACCAGTGGATTTGCAGGGAAAAATACAGAAGTATTTCAGACGCAACCTTTCCACTTTCTTTTTACTGATTTTCCCTTTTCCCCCCCGTATGATTATTTTTCCATCATGGAGGATAAATGCGAGAATGATGATTGTTCTGTTTGGATAGTGCACTGTCTAATGCGTGCATGCGTGTGTGTGTGTGTGTGTGTGTGTGTATTTGCGTTCATATAAAAGAGACAGGCGAAAGGAGCGAATGAGACAGCAGATAAATGTGTGTGTGTGGGTGGTCTTCTAAAACAAGAGCGCACGGCCATGGAGGTTCTACATTGCGAGTGGAAGTGAACTGTTAAAGGCCGCAGGAGCAGCCTGAATGAAATCACAATATGCCAAAATGAAAAAAAAACTACATGGAGAGAGGGAAATAGTGTCCCGCCGAGACATGCTGAGGGGCCGTGGATTGGCCTGGCTGCTCCCCTCTACAAAGCAACTCTTTCACAAGGGGAAACATACATGGGTCGGCTGTTTCGCCTAATAAAGTTTCAATGGATTTAAATAGCTGAACAGCCAAAGCCTGGTCTGAGTGGAGCGAAGCAGAAGGCCTTGAGTCATAAGAGCCTGCTGCTGCTTGCTCCTCTGACTGTGGCCGTCTGAATCCACATTCACATGAGTAGCACTGAAACAGGAAAATGTCTCAAAGAACTATGCATGGGAGAAGCAGGTCAGTTTTTATCGAGTGGCCAAAAAAGGTTAACATTTTCATCGTGAAGTAGCCTCCAGCATCAATGACAGAAACTGTCTGCTGTAATAATATGAAGATGCAGAGTATCAACACTAGTTCCACTAGCTATCACATCCCTCACCTATGATTGCACACTTGTCTATCACTTTTTGTACACTGATGTAGAAGGATGGACATAAATGGAGCCGGCTTTGTGTATATTTAAGTAAAGCAGCAGACAACCTCTCTGTACCTCAGTTTCCCTCAGTTTTCTTTTGCCCCCATCTCTCTCACAGTCTCCTCCGCTCACTCTGACAGGCTTCACTCTCTCAGTCTGTCTGTCTCTGTGGATTTCCTGTGGCCTCAGGCTCCTCTATATCCACCTCTCTCCAGGGACACAGCTTGTCTTCCACACATACACACACACCCACACAAACATGGATATATGTGGACATACACACACAAACACACACACAATCAGCTCAGTGTCTCTGGGGCCGCGATGATAGGGATCTCAAGCCCGGTTCACCACTTTCCTCTGGGGTCAGAATGGAATAGATGCTGCCAATAAAAGGGATGTTAATGTGTGTGTGTGTGTGTGTGTGTGTGTGTGTGTGTGTGTGTGTGTGTGTCTGTGTGTGTGATGTCAGTCACTTTTTGTATATGTGTGCCTGCTGCATCCCTCTCAGTGTTTAGACCTACATTTCTTTGGTAAAAGTTTGTATGCAACTCTGAGAGGGAGGGATGGAGAGATACCGAGAAAACAGAGAGGGGGCTTTGCCCTGTGAAAAGAGGATAAGGAGGGCAGAAGCTCTTGTAGCTGCAGGGCTTCAGCCTCTGCCAATGGTTTCCAGATGGGCCTCATTTGCCCCACACTGCTCCAGTACATGGTCGACTGTCCTCCACCAAGGATGTCCTTATACACTAACACACACACAGACACACTTATGTACATTCAGAAAGACACATGAAATGTCAAGAAAAGTCAAATTGATCAACAGAAATTCAGGGACACAGAAAATAAAAATCATATTAGAAAATTTGATGTGAGAGAGAAAATCCAAGTATTCAGGTCCCTCACATAAAAGTACCAATATAACCATGTAACAATTGGATATAGCCTATTGTGTCAACCAATATTAGCTCATCATAGATACAAGTATATCATTATCAGCGTATATGTTGGCCAATATGTAAAGAAAGTCAGTCTTGCTGATAATTCTTTAACAACCAAATTTGCAGAATCATTATCAAAGACATTTGTTTTTATTACTGGTTTATACATGCAACTTGATATAGGCTACTATGTCATCAATGGATTTTTTTTTTTGTGATCTCAAATACTGATTTCAGTATCAGTCAGGTTCTAGAAAAACAGTTAATCAGTTACAAGCAAAAGTACTGCATTCACTTTTCAAAGTAAGAGCACGTAGTCTTCTTTGTGTTAGCGGTTGTAAGATATGAAGTGACTTTACCTGGTTATGGTTACATTAGGCTACATTGTTTGGGCACTGAAGCAGTTCTGCTCAAGCAGTGGAAAAATAAATAAGTGCTACTGTACTTGGTTTTGAAACTGTTCAGTAGTTTTAATTGTTCAAAATGACAATTAACGTTTTAAAATGTCTTTATATTACTCATTGATTTATTTAATGCTGCTGCACGTCTTCTGTCCAAATGGGCAGTTTTTGCTGGGCTGAATCGCTGAAATACAAGACTATAGATATGTATTTTAACACATTGCAGAATAAAGACACAGATAAAACATTTTAATCAATGAGGCACTGCCCTACTCACCTGGCGCACACCCAGTATCTGGTATGGCACACCGCTGCATCTGGAGATGGTGCGCACTTTCATGCCAAGATCCGCTGTTTCTGTTCTCTCTGACATTTATGGATTGACTGTGACTTTTTATACCTTACTGTACTATGACATTTTATGCCTTAATATACTATGACATTTTCATGACATTTTATGCTTTACCATACTAAGACTTTTTTGCCGTTTTTATATTGTGGCATTTATTGACATTACTATACAATCAAATTTTTATGCCTTAATATACTATGACGTTTTTTGAACTTTTTATGACATTTTATGACATACTATAAAATGTCATTTTTTGCAGTTTTTATGCCTCACTATACCATGATGTTTTTATGACATTTTATGCCATACAATGCTATGTAGTTATCATGACATTTAATGCCTAACTATACTGATGTTTTGTGTCGTATTTATGCCTTCCTTAGATGTTTTCATGATATTTTAACCCTTACTCTACTATGACATTTTCATGACTTTTTATGCCTCACTATCATATGACATTTTTTTACGTTTTTATGCATTATTATACTATGGTGTTTTCATGACCTTTTATTCCTTGCTATACTATGACGACTTTTGCCATTTTTATGCCTTAATGTACTGACGTTTTTATGCCTTACTATACCATAATGTTTTAATGATATTTTATGCCTTACTATACTATGACATTTTCATGACTATTACTGCATTACTATACTATGATGTTTTTAGATGTTTTTATGACTTACTATACCATGATGTTTTTATTAAATTTTATGCCATATAATACAATGAAGTTCTTTGCCATTTTTATGCCTTGGTATACTATGAGGTTTTTATGACATTTCATGCCTTATTATACTATGAGGTTTTCATGACTTTTTATGCCTAACTATAGTATGATGTTTTTAGATGTTTTCATGACTTGCTATACCATAATGTTTTTATTAAATTTTATGCGTTACTATGCTATTACGTTTTTATGACATTTTATGCCTTACTATACTATGAGTTTTTTGCCGTTTTTATACCTTATTATACTATGATGTTATCATGACTTTGTATGCCTCAATGTGCTATGACAACTTTTGCCATTTCTATGCCATAATGTACTATGACGTTTTTATGCCTTACTATACCATAATGTACCTTATTATACTATGAGGTTTTTAATGAAATTTGTTTCCGTTTTTATCCTATAATATACTATGACATTTTACTATGACATTTTCATGACTTTTTATGCCTTACTATACTGTGACATTTTTTGACTTTTTTATTCTTTACTATACTATGATGTTATTTGATGTTTTTATGCCGTACTATACCATGTTGTTTTTATGACATTTTATGCCATACAATACTATGTAGTTTTCATGACATTTAATGCCTAACTATACTGACGTTTTGTGTCATATTTATGCCTTCCTAGATGTTTTCATGATATTTTATCCCTTATTCTACTATGACATTTTCATGACTTTTTATGCCTTACTATACTATGACGTTTTTAGATGTTTTCATGACTTGCTGTACCATGATGTTTTTATTGATTTTTATTCCTTACTATATTATGACTTTTTTGCCATTTTTATACCTTACTATACTATGATGTTGTCATGACTTTTTATGCCTTAATATACTATGACATTTTTTCACATTTTTATGCCTTACTACAATTTGAAGTTTTTTGCTTTTAATCGGATTTTATGCCTGATTATGATATGATGTGCCTTGCTATACTATGACGTTTTTTGGCGTTTTTATGCCTCACTATCACATGACATTTTTTGACGTTTTTATGCATTACTATACTATGGTGTTTTCATGACCTTTTATTCCTTACTATACTATGACCTTTTTTTGCCATTTTTATGCCTTACTATACCATAATGTTATAATGATATTTTATGGATTACTATACTATGACATTTTCATGACTTTTAATGCCTTACTATACTATGATGTTTTTAGATGTTTTTATGACTTACTATACCATGATGTTTTTATAAAATTTTATGCCATACTATGCTATGAAGTTCTTTGCCATTTTTATGCCTTTGTATACTATGAGGTTTTCATGACATTTCATGCCTTATTATACTATGAGGTTTTCACGACTTTTAATGCCTTACTATAATGTGACATTTTTATTCCTTACTAACCTATGATGTTATTTGATGTTTTTATGCCTTACTACACCATGATGTTTTTATGACATTTTATGCCATACAATACTATGTAGTTTTCATGACATTTAATGCCTAACTATACTGACGTTTTGTGACGTATTTATGCCTTCCTAGATGTTTTCATGATATTTTATCCCTTACTCTACTATGACATTTTCACGACTTTTTATGCCTTACTATACTATGACGTTTTTAGATGTTTTCATGACTTGCTGTACCATGATGTTTTTATTACATTTTATGCCTTACTATACTGTGACTTTTTTGACATTTTTATTCCTTACTATACTATGACTTTTTTGCCATTTTTATACCTTACTATACTATGATTTTATCATGACTTTGTATGCCTTAATATACTATGATGACTTTTGCCATTTCTATGCCATAATGTACTATGACGTTTTTATGCCTTATTATACCATAATGTTTTAATGATATTTTATGCCTTACTATACTATGACATTTTCATGACTTTTACTGCCTTACTATATTATGATGTTTTTAGATGTTTTTATGACTTACTATACCATGATGTTTTTATTAAATTTTATGCCGTACTATACTATGAAGTTCTTTGTCATTTTTATATCTTACTATACTATGATGTTATCATGACTTTTTATGCCTTATTATACTATGACATTTTTTCACATTTTTATGCCTTACTACAATTTGAAGTTTTTTGCTTTTAATCGGATTTTATGCCTGATTATGATATGACGTCTTTATGCCTTTCTATACTATGACGACTTTTGCCATTTTTATGCCTTAATGTACTATGACGTTTTTATGCCTTACTATACCATAATGTTTTAATGATATTTTATGCCTTACTATATTATGACATTTTCATGACTTTTAATGCCTTACTATACTATGATGTTTTTTTCATGTTTTTATGACGTTTCTATGACGTTTATTGACGTTTTCATGCCTTGCTATGCTATGAAGATTTTATGCCTTACTATAGTATGTTATAATTAAGTATTATTGTAAGATAGATTCATAGTGTGGCAATTTAGTGTAGTGATCTCTGCAGGAATTTTGGCTTCCTCCCAAAATCCAAAGACATGTGTTTTATTTTTATGACATTTAATACCTTAATATACTAGGACTTTTTTTTGACATTTTCATGCCTTACTACTCCATGGTGTTTGTTGATGTTTTTATGCCTTAATATATTGTGATATTATATGCCTTACTATACTACGACAACTTTTTCCATTTCGATTTCGATTTTTTCATGACTTTTAATGCTTTACTATACTATGATTTTTTTTCATATTTTTATGACTTACTTTACTATGATGTTTTCATGACTTTTAATGGCTTACTATAATATGATATTTTTTCACATTTTTGTGATTTACTATACTATGACTTTTTTATGACTTTTTATGACTTTTTTATGCCCTACTATACTATGATGTTTTTATGACGTTTTTACGACTTTTCATGCCTCACTATAATATGACTTTTTAGGCCGTACTATACTATGACGTTTATATGTCTTACTATACTGTGACATTTTTATGACTTTTCATGCCTCACTATAATATGACCTTTTATGACTTTTTAGGCCTCACTATACTATGTCGTTTTCTTTCACTTTTCATGCCTCACTATAATATGACTTTTTATGCCTTACTATACGATGATGTTTTTATGACTTTTTATGCCTTACTATACTATGACGTTTTTATGACTTTTTATGCCTTACTATAGAATGACTTTTTCTGTCTTACTATACCATGACGTTTACATGACTTTTTATGCCTTACTATACTAAGTCGTTTTCATGACTTTTTAAGGCTCACGATACTATGAATTTTTATGCCTTACTATACTATGAAGTTTTTATGACTTTTTATGCCTTACTATACTATGACCATATCATGACTTTTTATGCCTTACTATAGAATAACTTTTTATGTCTTACTATACCAGGACGTTTTCATGACTTTTTAGGCCTTACTATACTATGATATTTTTTCACATTTTTATGACTTACTATACTATGATGTTTTCATGACTTTTAATGCCTTATTATACTATGATATTTTTTCACATTTTTATGACTTACTATACTATGATGTGTTCATGACTTTTAATGCTTTACTATAATATATTTTTTCACATTTTTCTGATTTACTATACTATTAAGTTTTCATGACTTTTAATGCTTTATTATAATATATTTTTTCATATATCTCTGACTTACTATACCATTATGTTTTCATGACCATTTTCATGCCTTTATAATATATATTTAATACTATGATGTTTTTGTGAGATTTTATGCCTTACTATAGTTTGACGTTTTTAGTCATTGCTGTAGTGTGTTATCACTAAGTATAGAATTGTTACACAACAGCACGGTGTGGCAGTTTAGTGTAGTGGGAAGAGCAGTTGACTCAAAAACTGTGGTTTATGGGTTCCAAACCCACCTCCACACTTTCTCTTTGTTTTTTTCCTTTCCTTTCTATGTCTGCATAAGTTCTCTGCAGGAGCTCTGGCTTCCTCCCAAAATCCGAAGACATGTGTTTTATTTTTATGACATTTAATACCTTAATATACTAGGACTTTTTCTTTTTTACATTTTCATGCCTTACTACTCTATGGTGTTTTTTGATGTTTTTAGGCCTTACTATGCTATGACTTATTTTTGCCTTATCATACAATGTCATTTTAATGACTTTTTTATCTTACTATACTATGTCGTTTTTATGACATTTTAGGCCTTACTATATTATGAATTTTTATGCCTTACTATACTATGACGTTTTTATGACTTTTTAGGCCTTACTATACTATGATGTTTTTGTGACTTTTTAGGCCTTACTATACTATGTCGTTTTTTTGACTTTTTATGCCTTACTATATTATGACTTTTTATGCCTTACTATACTATGACGTTTTTATGACTTTTTAGGCCTTACTATATTATGACTTTTTATGCCTTACTATCCAATTACTTTTTTAAGCCTTATTATACTATGACGTTTTTATGACTTTTTAGGCCTTGCTACAATATGTCGTTTTTTTTACTTTTTATGCCTTACTATACTATGACTTTTTATGCCTTATTATACTATGACTTTTCATGCCTTACTCTACTATGACTTATTTTTGCCTTATCATATAATGTCATTTTAATGACTTTTTTACCTTACTATACTATGTCGTTTTTATGACTTTTTATGCCTTACTATACTATGTCGTTTTTATGACTTTTTATGTCTTACTATACTATGACGTTTTTTTGAATTTTTATGCTTTAATATATTATGACTTTTTATGCCTTACTATTCTATGACTTTTTTAAGCCTTATTATACTATGACGTTTTTATGACTTTTTAGGCCTCACTATACTATGTCGTTTTTTTGACTTTTTATGCCTTACTATATGACTTTTTATGCCTTACTATACTATGTAGATTTTTTGACTTTTAATGCCTTACTATACTATGATATTTTTTCACATTTTTATGACTTACTATACTATGATGTTTTCATGACTTTTAATGCCTTACTATACTATGATATTTTCTCACATTTTTGTGACTTACTATACTATGGTTGTTACGTCCCTTAGTTGGAGCTAGGGGTGACAGGAACCATAACGTGAAAAACCAAGAATTAAAACTGAGTCAATGAGTACTTGGAGGTAGTTTATTGTAACCTTAAGGTCTCAACAAGGAAGTCCAATGTGGGGGAGGAAGGGACAAAGGTGGTGTGCCAAAGAAATGAACCCAATAAAACAAAATTAGGCCTCAGCTATCTTCATTTACTGAAACAAAAACACACAAAATAAAACCTATCTACCTAATCTAAGAAAAGAGCCTCCAAAACAATACAACGGGTGGCACCCACCACTAACCTAATGTTCTAGACAAAGGAAAACTGCATGTTGAGATGTACAGGGTACCCCAACTAACCTAACTCCTTCCTCCCACCACATACCTTCAGTACATCCCTTAAATCCATAAACACAACTGGAAGGCTGATCACTATCAGGCAAAAGGAGAGAGAGATCTCCTCATTCAGGCTCCCATTTTATTGGAGGACTCGAGGCAGATGATTGGCCACTGGGACAGCCAGGAGCTCAATAAGCCATCATCCACTAGTCTGCTCAGGTGGAGCCCATTCACCAATCAGCACCTGAAGGGAAACCAAGTGAGGGAAGGACAAAGAGAGAGAGATAGGGAGAGGGAAAAAAAAAACAAACAGCCTGCCCTTGCCTGGCACGTAACAATGATGTTTTCATGACTTTTAATGCCTTGATATACTATGATATTTTCTCACATTTTTATGACTTACTATACTATGATGTTTTCATGAATTTTAATGCCTTACTATACTATGATATTTTTTCACATTTTTATGCCTTACTATACTAAGTCGTTTTCATGACTTTTTAAGCCTTACTATACAATGACTTTATAAGCCTTACTATACTATGACGTTTGTATGAAATTTTATGCCTTATTATACTATGACGTTTTTATGACTTTTAATGCCTTACTGTATTATGTCTTTTCATGCCTTACTATACTAAGTCGTTTTTATGCCTTACTATACTATGTCGTTTTCATGACTTTTTATGCCTTACTATACTAAGTCATTTTTATGACTTTTTAAGCCTAACTATACTATGACTTTTTATGCCTTACTATAATATGACATTTTTATGACTTTTTATGCCTTATTATACTATTGCGTTTTTATGACTTTTTATGCCTTACTATACAGTGACTTTTTAAGTCTTACTATACTGTGACGTTTTTATGACTTTTAATGCCTTACTATACTATGATATTTATGATGTTTTCATGACTTTTAATGCCTTACTATACTATATTTTTTCACATTTTTTTGACTTACTATACTATGATGTTTTCATGAATTTTAATGCCTTACTATACTATGATATTTTTTCACATTTTTATGCCTTACTATACTAAGTCGTTTTCATGACTTTTTAAGCCTTACTATACTATGACGTTTGTATGAAATTTTATGCCTTATTATACTATGACGTTTTTATGACTTTTAATGCCTTACTATAATATGACTTTTCATGCCTTACTATACTAAGTCGTTTTTATGACTTTTTATGCCTTACTATACTATGTCGTTTTCATGACTTTTTATGCCTTACTATACTAAGTCATTTTTATGACTTTTTAAGCCTAACTATACTATGACTTTTTATGCCTTACTATATTATGACGTTTTTATGACTTTTTATGCCTTACTATACAATGACTTTTTAAGTCTTACTATACTGTGACGTTTTTATGACTTTTTAAGCCTTACTATACTATGATATTTATGATGTTTTCATGACTTTTAATGCCTTACTATACTATATTTTTTCACATTTTTTTGACTTACTATACTATGATGTTTTCATGAATTTTAATGCCTTACTATACTATGATATTTTTTCACATTTTTATGCCTTACTATACTAAGTCGTTTTCATGACTTTTTAAGCCTTACTATACTATGACGTTTGTATGAAATTTTATGCCTTATTATACTATGACGTTTTTATGACTTTTAATGCCTTACTGTATTATGACTTTTCATGCCTTACTATACTAAGTCGTTTTTATGACTTTTTATGCCTTACTATACTATGTCGTTTTCATGACTTTTTATGCCTTACTATACTAAGTCATTTTTATGACTTTTTAAGCCTAACTATACTATGACTTTTTATGCCTTACTATAATATGACGTTTTTATGACTTTTTATGCCTTACTATACAATGACTTTTTAAGTCTTACTATACTGTGACGTTTTTATGACTTTTAATGCCTTACTATACTATGATATTTATGATGTTTTCATGACTTTTAATGCCTTACTATACTATATTTTTTCACATTTTTTGACTTACTATACTATGATGTTTTCATGACTTTTAATGCCTTACTATACTATGATATTTTTTCACATTTTTATGACTTACTATACCATGATGTTCTTTGACATTTTTCATGACATACTATACTATGTACTTTTTTTTATATTCAATGCCTTACTATACTATGAAATTTTTTTGCCGTTTTCATGCCTTTATAATATATATTTAATACTATGATGTTTTATATGAGATTTTATGCCGTAGTATGCTGACGTTTTAATGCCTTACTATAGTATGTTATCATGAAGTATTATTGTATGACACATCCATGGTATGGCAATTCAGTGTAGTGGTAAGAGCAGTAGACTCACAGTCATTGGGTTATGGGTTCTGAACCAAGGTTTTATGCCTTGCTATACTATATATACATTTTTTGACGTTTTCATGCTTTACTATACTATGATGTTTTCATGACAATGAAACACTTATACAATTTCGTTTTTTGACATTTAATGCCTTACTATAGTACGATGGTTTTTTTTTTTTAACCATGTTTATGCCTTATTATATTATGACAATTTGTGACATTTTCATGCCTTACTATACTATGACTTTTTGACATTTTTATGCCTTTATACACTATGATGTTTCCATGACATCTTATCCCTTAATATACTATGATGTTTTCATGACTTCTTAAGCCTTACTATACTATGATGTTTTCAGACATTTTTAATGCCATTTTAAGCCTTACTATACTATTGAGTTTTTTGAAATTTTGTGCCTTAATTCAATATGACCATTTAATGACATTTTGTGCCTTTTTATACTATGACTTCTATTATGCCTTCCTATATTATGACGTTTTTAACATTTTTTTGCCTTACTATACTATGACATTTTATGCCCTACTATACTATGATTTATTTATGACTCACTATACTGTGACATTATTTTACATTTTTCTGCCATAGTATACAATAGCTTGTTTATGACTTTTTATGCCTTTCTATACTATTACTTTTCTATGCCTCATTGTACTATGAACTATGACATATATACATATGACATATTTGTCCCTATATCAAGACTGATGTTATCATGTGTGTCATCTTTAAGAGAAAACATTATTATGACATATCCTCTTGATATATCAAGATATAAGTCTATAACATATATGAAATACTCATAGTAAAATGTAACTTTATTAAAACAACATGCTTTTTATGTATAGTGACAGTGACCATATTCAAATTCAACAAGCAACAGCACCCACAGTCCATTGCATTAACATTTCCATGTCACTACCTTGTTCTGGGCTGAAAATAAAAATGAAAATGTAAGTCAGTCAGTCCTCTCATCAAGGCAGGTCATCAGTTAGGATGCCACTTTCTTGTCACTTGCTCATTTGTCTGGGGTAGTGGCAGCTGCTTTTTCCACCAGGGCATAAATGACTCAAAAATCCACTGTTATATGCAGTATTTAGTGTTATTGGAATCTTTATAGCTGTGAGGACCAATTTTCACAGAAATCTTTCAGAGCAGTTGAACAGCTTCTCCCCACACTGTCAAGAATCTGCCACATACAAACTTTACACAATGTAAAAATCTGGAAAGGTCCAGAAACGTTCAGGAAACTTGAACTGTCACTGTGTAAAAACTATGAATGGACTGAATTATTACAATAAACTCAAGAACGAGAAATGACATCAGACATCTCTGTACAAGTTGGATGGGTATGAAATGTGGTCTATTTACAATGTATCTTCATCGTCATTCACAGTATAAAAAAATCCAGCACCCTGCTTTCATTCCCACAGTCCCGCAACATGAATGTTTATGATTGAATGTAAATATCAACACCAACAGCCATACTATTAAAGACCTTACCGGCCCTTTCACTTCATATCACGTTGTTTAGAATATGTTGTCGCCGAACATTTGGGGGAAAAAAACAACACGGAAGAGTATATGTGCTTTTACTTTGAAAAGCGGAAATTGCGTTATCAACAGGTGGTCCCTAGTTTTTCCCTAGTGACCGAGTGTTACGGGTTGATTTTGGTTTAAACTGGCTGAAAGTTTGTTTCAAAACTCCGTGTGTGTAAAATTGAAATCCACAAGCGTAGAATTGAGACCCAGAAATGCTTTTTCGCTTCGCAAATAGAAAATTGATGTCTGTTTGAAAGCTGTAAATGTTGGAAAGATATTCACAAATATTTTTCATTTATTTGTAATTTAATTAAATGTATTCAAAGATATTTTTTTTTATTTGTGGAATTAGTTATGTGTGTTATTATTTTAAATAATTTTTAAATTAAAGGTATTTATGTGAATTTGCTCATTTATTTTTTGAAAGTGTTTTATATTTACAGATTAGTATGGATTGTCTATCTATTCACACTAATATTGAAATAAATCTACCTCCATATTGCTAGTGCCAGATTAAAATAGAGGAAGAAAAAGTGCAATAGAAGTAGAGGTAATATCAAATGGAAATTCTTGCACATACACCCTGTAAGATGTGATTTTATTTAATTGTTTTATCTTATTTTATTTTATCTTATTGTTTTCTCTTATTATATATCTGTTTTTATTGATGTTTTATGTCTTTTAATTTATCTTGTGTTTATAATTTTATCATGTACAGCACTTTGGTACCTTCTGGTTGTTTTTTAAAGTGCTTTATAAATAAAGCTGGATTGGATTGGATTGGACTTGAGTAAGTGTACTTAGTTACTTTTCATCAGTGAGAAAATCAAATATGAAGTTAGAGCTGTAGATGAAAATGGTGTGGTGTGTGGCAGGAGGTCCTTCCCACGCAGTGCTGTAGCTGTACAAAGAGTCAGTGTTCAGGGGCCGTCAGTGTGGTGGACTGTGACATGGCGGTGTGAAGCTGCCTGTAAAACCACAGGAACAGGCACGGGTCACAGGCAGCAGTATACATGGAGGGTCAGCCTGTGCTTTTTCACTGTGTCTATGCTGAGTGTTTGGCTGTCTGTTTGTGTTGGGTGGAGGTGGAGGAGATGTGAGTTGTGTGTCCATTCCTCTGTATTTTTGGAAACCACATGGTATGAAACAGCATGTCCACTTGCACACATGGCACAGCATCCATGGATGACTATCAGTGAATGTGAGCTTCAACCCCCACATCGCTTCCCTCAACCACCATACACACACTCATTCTACAAACAAACACACACGATTTTCTCCAGGCACCTATCACACATTCACACATGTACTCATCAAACAGCAAGCACTACATATGGTACCAGTTTTAACCCTCTCTTTCCAGAAATTATCATCAATGATGATAGATACATCTGTAAACTGAGGATATATCATTAGCAACAGTTAACAGCCTCACAGTGTTTACATTATTGATACACAGCTCTTGAGGACTGTCAAACAGGCAGTGTGGATAAATACGTCTTCCAGGTGGAGCTATTGATCACCAAGAGGCCCCCACAACACCACCACCGGCTGGCGGCACTACACCTCAAGATCGATTGATACCTTCATTAGCCAATTGGATTTGGCCATAACCTCAATACAAAGTCTGTGTTTGTTATTGTGTGAGAGAAATGGGTCCAGAGGGAATAAAACTGGCCATACTGATAAAAAAGACAGGAGCGATGGTGACAGAGGGGAAAATAAAGGGAAAGAATTGTTGAGAGGGAGGAAATTCATAAAATTGGAAATGTTGAAAGTAAGGTTGAGGGTTCTGAAAGTGAGAATGAAAAAGATGACTGGCTACCCATCAAATCCGCTGAGCACATGTGCATGCATGTGAATGTATGTGCCTCTGAGTGCAGGTTGTGTGTTGTCCGCAGCATACATTAAACGGTGTATGTATGTGCTGGCAGGCTGGCGTAACATCTGGTTTCCATGAGGGACTGAGTAGGCCGAGAGCAGCCAAGTACAGCACAGAAGGTATTAGAGGTAATTTACTTATTAGAGAAAAAAGACTCAATCTCAGGAGCTGTGACTGTAAATGGAGATGGGGCTTATCTGAAGGACTATCAGTATCCCTGCAGGGGAAATACAAGCAGGCAAGCAGTGGCAGTTTAACACACACACACACATACACACGCGCGCGTAGCTTGCATCATTGCATCACAAACACATGCTAACACAAGAGCACATGAACACACACAACATGATCCGGCATTATTCTATTAGATTGTATTTACTCGTGCTTATAAATTGCATTAACTGAACTGCTAACCCTTCGTGTCAGCGCAATGACAACACGGCTGATAAATGAATAGACTCTTTTAACAGGAGTCGTGACTTCACTATTCTGCTGTGAGGACTGACTGCTGGTCTGTTGACTTGCTCTATGGAGTTGAACATCCATCACAAAATATAACAAAATATCAAGCTGAAGACTGTCTTTTTTTCCTTTTTTGTGTTGCACAATTTTTTTTTTATATTGGTGGAAACATTTTTCAAATACAGAGTTAATATTACTGTACCACTACCAAGGTGTAGTTATAAGTATATATGTTGTTCAATGCAAATTTAATCTAATTCAGTATCATGGTGCATTAACCACACATTTATATATATATTAAACAAAGTACTCCATGTGCCATCATAAAAAAATAATGAAATTGCAGTTGTAGTACTTTCAATAATTTTAAATCACAAAACAAATTTTTAACATAAAGATAACTTCAAAAAATAAAATTACAGCATACAACATAAAGTATGTAAATTCTAGTATCCAGGTTTAGAAAATACCATACACCAGCTTATTTGGAAACAAATGCAAAAAGCTTGAAAAGACACACAAAATCTAGAAATTAAGGTGCAGCTATACTGAATAATAAGAGGTGATCCCATTCCTAATATCCTGTGATTATGCAAATCTCTGATTATGTGTTGTGATGATTAATAGGGTTTATGTGAAGACTATGACTCTAGCACTCCCTTTACTCCCAAAATACAGAAGTCCTTTCTCTGACCGCTTTTGCTCTTCTTCAGCCACACAGACACACCAGAATAAAGCCTTTTATTTCTGGCTGTGGTGTTACCATTGGTTTCTTGGCCAAACTGGTTGAGCTGCTGCACAATAAGTGGGTCCAGGCAGGAGACCCAAATAGTTATAGATAGTTTTCTTCAGTGTTGGGATGACACCACAGCAATAAAAAGCAGCAATTATTTTCCTGTGCGTCACACTTGACCCGAACAGGGTGGAAATAAACCAGAAGCTGGGCCTGAAGACTGGAAGGGTGACATGAAGGGGAGAATAAAAGTACAACGTCTTACCTTGATTTACCCCAGGCAGTCTGATAATGAACTGTACCAATTCCCCATAGTGGCAAGAGGCTGTGTGTCAAGACACTTGTCCAATAATCTTATCCTCATCTATATCAGCAAATGCTTTTACTCCATGACACTTTTTGTTTCCTTGGACCAGATGTACCTTTTTCTTTTTTTGTGTGTGTTTTTTGTGTGTTATTCCACTCAGGGGCACCAAGAGATGACATCAGTGTTTAGGGATGCTGTCACTGTTAATGTCTCTGAATAATGGTTGCTGCTATCTGTTGGCAAATCTAATGACGCTTGTGCGGCTAGTTAGTCATCGTCAGAATACATCTGCAGCTAGCTGGAGATATTTTTACCTTTCTGTGAATGCCATACCATTAACTGGTGGTTCGGCAATGGAAGGAGTACTTGAAGTAGAGATGAAAATGTCCTGAGAAACACATGCTGCAGCGTCGTTGATATAACCATCCAGACAACGAACACGACCCCTACCACCCCTCAGTTTTTCTGGGCCTCCAGTGAGTGGCTGACCTGCTCTGATAGTTGTCTACCAATGATCTATGTCTCTGGTATACTCCCCCAGAAAAGGGGCCTTCCCCCCAGATTCTGTCTCACACACAATCCAGCCATACTGAGTCTTGACTCAGCTAAAAGTGGAGAGTCCAAAAAACACCAGAGACATTAAACTGAACAACGCACTGACCGGTGAACTTTGTGAATCACAAAATCAAAGACGTCAGACGAATGCACTCGCATTGCGCACGTCATCTGCTCTTTATCTTCCAGCTCCCACATATTCACGTAGGTGATGAAGAGAATAGCATGCCTGCGCTGTTCTACATGTCAGCGTGGATTATACGCATGTGTGGTCATTAAGCAACATTGTTTGGCAAATGGAGCAAAATTAACAAAATCTTTTTGTATATGGTTATGTTAGAAAGATCAGATGAGCTCTTATCAGTTATATTTATCTCCTGAACATATTTGTGATTGTGTGTCTGTGTGTGGCACAGTGAGAGTTAAGCTGATCCAGTGCTCACCAATATGGTGAGCCATCATCCTATCATTCCCCTTTGCTCTTTGGAGATAGGCTACAGCATGGTCAGCATTGTAAACAAGCAAGATCTGTTGTGATATGTTTGTGTGTTCGGTGTGGGAGGGAGGCTGTTGGATTAGGGAAGAGAGTTTTTGGCACCTAAACCATTGATTGATGTAGTAAATTGGGTGGGCCAGGGCTGACTGAAAGGAGGAGTATGTGGGTGACATCTCCCCTCAACCGCCTGATCGATCCCTGCTCGGCGGTGGCCAGTTGAGCCTTACGACTGATAAAACAAGCTCACACATGTAGATACACCCACAGATTAAATTCCCCCCTGACCCAGTGTTCATGATTTAGAATATCTATATTTACTGGTAAAAGCCTTTGTGTGTGTGTGTGTGTGTGTGTGTGTGTGTGTGTGTCACTGTATGTCGGTATGTGCCAGACTGCTGAAGCCTCACTGCTGCCTCTGTTCTGTGTCTCTGTGTCAGGATGACTTTACCACAGTGATCTGGCTCATTTCTTCTCCTTCCGTGCTCCAAAATGTTTTTTCTCTCACTTTTCTCTCTACAAAGGAAGTGAGCTTTGGAAAAGCTATAATAAATGTAAAATTAAATTGACTCTTACTTTCTTTTTTCCTGTTTATCGTCACTCACATAATCTACTGCCTTCTCCACATTGTTTGAATCGACAATGTCCATGGATACTGACATCTTAAGTATATAAAGAGTTAACTGAATACACAGTAGCTCATTTCCATGTCCACTTGTGATTTTGCCCATAAATAAGCATGCAGTCTGATGTTTAGTGTTTGAGACAGAGGCCTATAGTATTTCTGTACATTGATTGTACTTGGCCACGATGATGGACTTTCCCTCCATCCCTTTATTCGTCCATCTGTCCATGTGTGGGACCAGAGAGATGCTCTAACCACCACTGTCTGTGTGGCCTCCTTTGTTGTAATGTTAGGCTGCTGCTCCCTTTCCAGCGAAACCACGGTGTGTCATAGCCACAGAAATAGATCTGTATTTACATCACCTTAAACCCAGCCCAGTGCTTGTTTTGAAAGATGTTCTGTGGTGAACTCTGTGGAAAAATGTTTCTTTTTCTTTGGGTTGGAGAAGGAATCACCAGGTATACATATAATATCAACTATGGTTGAATTAACATAGATTTCACATCATGAAGTTGTGTCCTAATTTTAGACAGCTTTACAAAATATGTTTCAGATGTCTCTACTCTGTATTTAGATATTAATTTCTGAATACGTATGTCCTGATTTTATGTCATGACTGGTGTTTAGCTGAGGGGGCACCGATGATGAGCCACTTTACCCATCCAAGTCTTCTCAACTGGGGTGCTGTGGATTAGGGCATTACTTCGGTTTTATAACATTGTGCAGGACTCCCCCTTGAGGATACAGACTGCACTGCAAAGTAGAACAACCAGCATCATCACTGAAAAACACACCATTCCCATTGGAAAACAGTCATTTTTCAAACCCTGAGGTATGACAAGCCACAAATTTGATACCATTTGCTAAAAACTATGTTGCACAGACACACAGCGCAAAGAGGAAACACTGATCCAGTTAAAATAAATGATAGAAACAATAACAGAACCTACTAGTGTCACACAGTGTGTCTGCATGTATTTGGCTGTTGATTTCTAACTTTAAACACTACCAACATAAAACAGAAGAGATAAAGAAATATACAGTGTGTTTTATTTCTACAACTACCATCTACTATCTCTTTACTGTCTCTACTACTTTTGCTACCTAAGCCAACTACTAAAACTAACAACAGTCAGTGGTGCCATTGCTCATGGTTTGGATGAGTAAAATACAATAAGTCTGAGTGTTCTCTTCTTCTTGATGAGTGGCTGATAAGCTGGCAGAGGTCAAATCTGAGTGGTCATCTCCTCTCCACTCACAGAGCGTGCCATAAATCACATGATTGTGTCTGGGTGCTGTCAGGCCTGCCTGCTGGCCACCAGGGTTAAACCAACAGAGCCCTGAGAGGGGAGGTTAACAGACAGAGGGAGGCCTGGGTAAATGCTGCTTTGTCTTCCTCACTGACAGCAATACAACTGTGCCAGTGGTATGGAGTGACGATATACAAGACACTCTCACTATTAACACTTGCTGCTATAAATAAGGTTTTCATTCTGCAGGTTTCTCTACTTTAAATGACTCTCTTCTGTTATCCTCACATCTTCTTCTCCAATAACCTTTTTGGTAAAACAACACCACTTGCCATAACATAACTTTCATCCCATGTAGTGACTTATTTTCACTCTCCATCAGCTGCTCTGTCTTTCCCTTCCTCCTTGTCCCTCCATCCTTCCCTTAAGAGCCAAGCGGAGGCTTGAGTAGTGGATGCCTTACCCAGAGCTAAAGATAGAGCTCCTCAGAACCTTCATCTGTCATTTTGTGACAGTATTGTAATCAGGCCTAGGAGATCCTGCCTACGAGCCAGACCCGACAAGGGGCTTGAGCAGTCCAGAGCCCACTGGACAGCTGCCAACACACGGGAGGTGTGCGAGTAAACACAGCATAACCCTCATACTCAGTCTAATGTCAGAGCACGGAGGACAAATTTGTCCTAAACAGCTGAGAGCTGTTGAATAACACAATTAATTAGCTTTGACTTGAACTCCACTGGTGCCACCAAAGAGAGGACGCTGACTGTGTTGGTATCACTGTGTCAAAATTATATGTGAAACAGAATATTATCAAATAACAAATGGAAATATGGATGTTTATCAAATAAGCTGATGATTAGGATGACAATTTTTAGGTTTAGGGTTTTCTAGTAAATAAAAAACTCATTTGGTTTAGTAAATCATTAATCAAACAACATATATATATATCTCAATCTGAATTTTTGCAAAATTTGTATGAAAACAACGCAGAAGACATTTAGAATATTTACATGATGTAATGAAATGGTGCAGTCATAAAAACATTGAGCCTTCTCTTACTGTAAACATAATGTAGCTTCAATGACTAGTTGAAGCAAGCTGATGGCCAATATACTGTATATGTGATTTTTTCAGACAAAAAGGTAAATTTAAAGAAATTTAAGCAGAAATTTCAGTGGAGATCATTACTATACATAGGAGAAATCTTTCATCTTGACATCTAAAATCTACTATGGTTTAGTATCACTTCTCTGAGTAATGAATTTAGGTATAACAAGACTTTGGTATGTTCAAATCTAATTATTATGAATTGCGTGGGAGTACATGCGTAGTGTAAACAGTCAGAGTGAAACAAAATCTTAACCAGTGGTGGGATTTCCTAACATTTCCAAACAAGAACCGAGTGTCGTATGCCGGAGTGAGTGGGATCAGAAACGAATGACACTGGATGATTCAGCAAAGTAGTAAGTATCTTAGGAATAGTTTTATGATCATCCAGATAAATTTATGTGAGCCTTTGAATGTGAATCTTTGTCTAGTGTGTACATGCAGAGGTGGAAGGAGACAGAACAAAAGAGAGAAAGAGGGAGAGAGGTGGAGTTTGCAGGATGTTATCAACATCCTGTCTGTGTGACCTGGTGCTAATGCTCATGTAAGACAGCAATCTGCTGGCTCTGGTAATCCCTCTGAGACTGAAAAAAAGAAAACAGAGATCTCTCTTACACACACACACACACACACACACACACACACACACAAACACAGAATTGTAGTGTATAATTTCATTTGTAAAATTACAGTAACATTTAATCTCCTGGAAATGTTATACCAAAAACTGTAGGTCTATGTAGCTGTCGTGTTGCTTATTTAAAGGACCAGTGTGTAGGATTGAGGGGGATGTATTGGCAGAAATGGAATATATTTATTCATGATGATGTTTCCATTCATGTATAATCACCTTAAACTAAGAATTTTTTCAGCTTAAAATAAGCCAGATAGGACAAACTAAACACTGGCTCTAGAGAGGGCCTTTTGTATTTTCACCTTACTTAAGGCCAACGTAGGTTCTACATGCTTAGAATGGACAGGTCCTTTAAAGGGTCGGTTCATACAAATCAAGAAAAAAAAACATTTTCTCATTTACCTAACCATACAGTTTGATTTTATGTGCTCAGGATACAAGATATCCATCTCTGAGATCTCTTGTCCACATTGGAGGTTTATTCTTATTAGTGCTGCTCACAGCATTAAAATCTCTCTAGGGAATCCAGAGAATCAGAAATCATTCAAAAGAACATGAAGTGAATAGTTTTCTTGGAACTACTGCCTACTGAAGAAATGGCCCCTATGAAAACTGCTGACTGTCTGTTATTGAGTAACTGAGACACTTTTTCCAGAATCAGATGTTGTCAAATTCTTTAGCACTTTAGCGATGAGGTTATGTGAATTGCGATGTTGGCTTGTGGGAAAGTACATCACTTCAGAATGAAATCTCTAATCAACTGGGAGGAAGTGTTATACATACATTCATCGATCCCACAGACTTTGGTAATCCCTTGAGTTTTCCTGAACACCACATTGAGGCTTACATTTGTGGAACATTTCATTCCTTAATAATTTGATGTGTCCAATACTTTTATGACCAAACACCTTCAAAACTAAAGTCATTACCATCAGCCCCTGCCATACTCAAATTGTTAGTGTGCTGACATGCTAAACTAAGATGGTATACATGGTAAACATTATACATTCCAAGTATTGTCATCATGAGCATGTTAGCATACTGATATTGGCAATGTTTTCAAAGCACTGATGCACCAAAGCACTGTGTCACAAAGCTGCTTACATGACTGTGGATTCTAAATCTTGGTAAAATGTCATTTTTCAATACCGTGAGTACTGCAAACACAGTTTCACATAGATAAAATATCTCAAAACCTGGACCAAGAAAAACAAAACTTTCTGCTTGTTACTACATGGCTAAATACTATTAGAATGAAGAGTGAATATATGTTTTTTTTGTAACAAACCCATAACCTTTAAAGTGAAAAGTAATTCTCTTTAGTATAAGAATAGCAGAAAAGAAGTGAACAAAACACTTCTTATTCCGAGAAAAGACATCCACCCTCCACTATCTCACACACTTGCAGTGTATAAAAGGTGTAAATAACCCAGAGGATCTCTACTCCCCCAGCCAAACAGATGGATGCTCTCACGGTGCATAAGGGTTAGCAGAGTGATAGAAAGTGCAAGAGGAAAAAAGAAAAAAATCACGCAAGTATGCATGCAGCCAGAGATAGGAGTCATTTCCTGAGAGAGAGAGAGAGAGAGAGAGAGAGAGAGAGAGAGAGAGAGAGAGAGAGGGAAGACAAGAATAGCTCCGGCTCTCCCAGGAAGTCTGTTAATGTGGGAAAGGTGAGTGTAGAACAAAGATGGGGTTTAAGGGTTAGAGGTAGGGTTATGGTTAGACTGTGCATGTGCCTGGAGATGCAGTTAGTCTGACTAATGATGAATGGACAGCACAAGAAAGGAATTGTAAGGTGGATTTGTTCGGGAAGGCTTCCTCCCTGCTTTTTAAGCAGACTTCAACACATAAGAATATATTCTTTTGACATGATACATACATGTGGTTTGTACACCAAATATAAAATGAGGTATTTAACCACAATTAACTTTATGTGATCCAGTAAATGTCCATCAATGACAGTGTGTGGACAACGTTTTCTGGCATCAGACGTAGGCAGAATTCCCAGATGTCCAGGTATCAAGGGCTGGCATCAGTTCGCTCAGAGCTCATCATCTCAAACTGCTCTTTTATTACAGGAAATTGCGAGTGGAATGAGCACCAATCTGTCTCCCTGTGACACTTCTGTAGTGGGATAATTTTCTGAGGTTGAGGCAATATTTGCTAATCGCAACTTCTTAAAAGGGCTATTTAAGAGTTTAAGTATGAAAATTTTGTTTTAGTTTAAAGTTATAATCAAGAGATACTAGGGTATGTGTATGTGTGTATTTGTATTTGTGTATGTCATGCATGTGTGTGTGGTCCTGCTGAAATGATAGATGTGTAGAGCGGGAGGAGCGTGAGGCAGGGGGCAGTAAACAGTGAGACATGCATGTAGGAGGTCTGGGTGAAGACTAAAGCCAGAGCTGTCAGGATCCCAGACAGAGATACAGATAGATCCCATCCCTCCACATACTGCCACTTGGTCTTCAGAGTGCCATAAACCTTCCCACTACCAGCCAAGTTTAATGACCGGCAGACTAATAGACAATCGATTCACTGTGGTGCTGGGGTCATCAGTAGGTTCCCGGCTGTATCATGCATCAGGATACGTATATTAAAACCGGGCCTCAGAGTGTGATGAAGCAACAGTGCAATCTTTGCCTTCTGATGAGCGAATAGAAAGAAATGCGCTATTGGAATGAGGAATAAAATCATATGACTGGCTTTTGCATCAGAGATCATTATTACATCTGTTTCTTTCGATGAGGTGTACAGTGTCTACTGTATGCTAGGTTGCTATATGTTGTTGCAGAAATCAGAATCTAGCCATGTATGAAGTAAAACGAATACAGAGTCGCAAAACAGACTTGATACTTGATAAACTTGATAAAAACAGATGTGATAACTGAAAACTGCAAAACTTCACAGTAAACGGTTGATTGGGATGGTGGTGTCTGGAAGTGTGAGCATTTCTGTGATATGTGTGTATGTGAATGAAGGTGGAAGTCACCCCTCTTCTGACCCTTTTTGCGCCCAGGGGTCACACATTGTTCAGGAGGATGCAGACACCCAGGCTGATGAATGACCGTTCAGGCTGTTTCCCTGGGTTCAGTTTTACTCGGGAAATAATAATTCACCCCTGGGAGAGGCTGAAGGCGGACCAGGTCGTCGATCCTGCTCCGCACTCTTTTTTCTCCAGGAGTCCAGGATACAATGATGATGAGGCTGAAAGCTAAGCTGCCTTGGCTTAGCTTTATAAAGAGCTTTATAAATCTTTAGTCACAGCTGTCCGCTCACCAATTCTACAGAATTGGACTGCACTGAGAACTAATGCCATATTTGGTGCAACCGAAAATACAGCTTGGTTTCTTTGTGCCTGTGAGTGTAAACTATAAAAGCACTACATTTTCTAAATTCTATACGATTTGGTGAACTTTGCGAGTAGTGTCATTGGGGTTTGTTCTCTCAGGATGGTCACAGTTATAACCCTTTTCGAGGGTTCAAGGTCAAGTAAGTGTCAACGTCTCAATCTGCGAGTTCACACTGTATCTTTGCAGTGTTTTGTAACAGCAAAATATAACTGAAAATTCTTTCCACGTGAGACAAGAAAAAAAGCCCCTCTCTCATGAAAACATGCTTGTTTAAACCACAAAAGGTACTCTCACATCCCCAAACTTTGAAGGAACTCTCTCAATTTCATGCCGAAAATAACACCGAAAAAACAACTTTAACTTTAACCAATTACTTTTCTCACATAGTCATGAGGGGGACATGTGGTCAAGTTGGAGCCAGTGCTCAGCTCTGTAAAATCAGTGATTTAAGAAAAAAAAAAGACACCATCTAGGTTATGAGATACGCTGTCCATTAGTTTCCACTACTTTATTACATAATGACATCATAGGTCACACGGGCTACCTAATGGGTCCAGTGACCAAGACTGATGAGTCCTTAGCTCAGTGCACGCCATCACCACCTGCACTCACTGCCAAGTATTCAATTAGGGTCAGTGAGTAATTGGGTGTAGATGAGGTAGAGCTCATCGTTAAGCTCGACGAGGAATGTGTGTGACAGAGAGTGAAGGAGAGAGATAGAGAATTTTGTCTGTCATGCCTTGAGTGACTCAGTAATAAAAAGAGTTTCCAAACAATCCACATAAACATTCAGGGAGATATCGCTGGAGCCTTCCAGGGCTTGCCCACCATCTGCCTGTGTGACTCATCAATTAAAGTAAACAGAAGAAGACAGGAAAAGCACAGTAAATAAATGTAGAACAGTATAAGGCTAATAAAAACATTCAAAACATGGTAACAAAACTAATTAAATATTTCATTCTGAATATTCTATACATGCATTTTGGGGATAAATGCCAGCAGAAATTCATAAATCTAGTATAGACACAGATCAATCTATCTTCAAAAAGATGTTTTTCAGTAAACCCCTTGAGAAGTATAAAAGTAATGACTTTCAAACTAAACCATAATGAGTTTCTGCATCAGCATGCAGCGGTTTAATGTGACGACTGGTCTCCAGATAAGATCAGACTTCAGTATCCTCCACAAGACCACAACCTTAGTTAATGCATCCACCTCCCCCAATGACTTTCCCTTAATAATCTCCATTGAGACTCTTAACTCTCGTTTGACAATAACAATCTCTTGCCTTATCTATTTTTTCCTGTTTGCTTTTCCTTTGTGCTCGACTGTAATTGTTGAAATAACAGCAGACATGACTGACAGAGATGATCACAGTAGTTGAAAAGGCAACAACACTGCATAAACACAACATGAGCTTCTCTGACAATACAGCCACACTGAAGCTATAAAACTTGTTGCAGACAATGTCAGAATCACTAGTAATTTCTTTCATTGTATCATATTCTTGAGCTACAATGTTATGATCATAGTTACAATCACGATACAAAATTTGTGTGCAACATATTCTGCAGGGCAATTGCAAGGAAATATCTATAATTGTAGTGGTCACGTATATGACCTCTCTTGGTTTTAAATGTAGCAGAAATAACAAATAAACAATTTGCCCAGAGAGCTTACAGACAGATTAGATCTGCTTTTCCTGATGGAATCACTTTGGAAAATAAGGGAATGGAATTGACTGTAGTGTGCATCAAGATGAGCAGCACTGCCAAATAGAGCCGCAACCTGTTTGTTATCAGTGGCACAAAGGCAGCATTTGGGGAAAAAAAAAAAAAAAATTATCATATGTTTTGGCAAATCTAGTGTAGTTTCCATCTCATAATTCACATTATTAAGACACTGGATACCACAGATTACCACACATTATTCTGCCCATGGTAAATCCGTGAGAATACTGAAACAAAAATGGAAAAGTTACAGGTGTAAATATACTATCTGAAAGTGTTCATAGTGTTCACAATATGATTCTAATGAGGACCACGGACCACGGACCACTGAAAAAACTTACAAGAAATAATTTAGTACTTCTCTGAATTGAATTAAGGCTTTTGTGTGATTACGTGTGGTTTAGAATATATATTCCAGGGCATAGTGCTTTACTTGAACTTTTAACCAATATGTATGCAACAAAATGTAATAAACTCTGGATAAACTTTGAATTAACTCTGAATAAGCTTTGGCTTTATGGTGCCACTAGATGGCAATACAAAGCTGTAGTAGATTAGTGTAGTATTGTTCAAGTCACTTGTCTTTCATTCAGTGCTAAAAGCAAAAACACAATAAAAAAGAAAATTATATATAATAGTACAAACAAAATATGGTTAAGCAATACATCATCTACCAACAATAAGCTATTTCCTCTTTTTCATAAGTTTCACTATTTCCTTCTCATGCTTTAAAGTGCTCTTATGACATGAGCCTTGCTTTTTGTCCTAAATTACATAAGTAGGATTTTCCCCTGTGCACTCTCCATTGATGTGAGCTGTAAACTGTGCAAACCATCATGGTTAACTAGCCATACAGGATGTGCTTCAGTGGTTGTCAGGACGGGTATCTTTTCTGTCCTTCGATGGGGCATAGCAGAGCACAGTAACATGCAAATCTTGTAACAAAAATACATTTGAACCCCTCATCGGGTTGCTGCTTTTAAACATGCAAATTATTTGCGCTTTCTCCTGTCTGCTAGATTTTGTTCTTTAGTTTCCCTCCTTCAATCCTAATATTTTGTGTACATTTTTATTAGTGATTCATGGTCATCATCATGCAACCTATAAATATATGGTGACACAGCAGGTTTACCACAGTTTCCAAATGACCCTCAAACAGTAAAACAAATTCACTGCATGTATTATATTAGTGGTGCATAAACAGGTAATTCCACCTTACTCATGTGATGGTGATGTTTGGATTTTGGCATTTCAAAGGGGGAAGTATGTACTGCCACTGTACTTTCTATTAAAGCATGTGGCCCACATGCTCCCTCAGCTGTACTGGGACCATTTTAGAGCAACTTTAAATAATCTCCATCCCAGCAGCACCTGTTGTCTGGCCAGTGTGTGGCTTCTTACTCAAAAAAAGGTTGTGTAATCAATGTGACTTATACAGTCGGTTTAACGTTGGAAACAACGTTTCAAACCACAAAGATTTTGTTGCTCAATCAATCAAGGAGTAACACATAATCAACCAGAAATGATACAAAAATGCAAACAAAAGCAGATTTTTAAGGTGCAAAAAAATATAATGTCTAGAATATGTTTTAGTGCAAATATGCTTGTGGTAGTCTTTTTGTTTGTAACAAAAGTCATCAAACATGAGTCATTTTGTTAGGAAGTGTAAGTATTTTTTCTTAAGCAAATGATGAGTATTTTGCCCCCAAAAATTTCTGTCAGTTTTCAATATCAGTTGAGACAGCAGTAATTCTGTTTCTCAGGTATCTGCCTGTTGCCTCACATCTATCACCTTTCTAGCTACCCACATCCCGTCACTTCAGCGCTTTGCATGTACACACACACACATACACTGAGCGCTAGGCTGTGATCTGTCGATACGACTCTCATGCTCCCCTGGCACTGGTTCCCCAGGGACTGTCACCCCACCCTGGTCTTCCCCTCCACCTCAACATCCATCACCTTCTTTTTCCTCTGATAAGTTTTGTTTTACTTGAACATGAAACACAAGCACACCATGAATGGATGTTAAACAACTTATCAGAATTTCTGTGCAAATAGCCCACACACTGCACCCAAGGTTATTCATGTCTTAGTTAAACCATCTCGATGGGTCCGTCGGTAAATTCCTGTACTGTGAAGTAAGTTTTTTTCACTATTTCACATTTCTCTATACTCAGTTCACTTTTGCAATGCTGTTCACAAAGTTCTTTTTTTCAAATATGAGGCTCAGCACAACAGTTAATTACACACTTACACTTACATCCATATTTCTAAATCAACTCTTGTACCAGAATAATGACAAAGAAAACGTTGTCACTCACTGCACTCAGACCTAAAAACTCCCACAGTGGGTGGCATTAAAATATGGATCACAATTGTCTTTGAAGTATCATTTACTTGTTTGTTTTATTTCTTTGACATAAACCAAGGTTTCATTACAACAAAAAGAAAGCAATTCCTTTATTGCATAGACTGTGCTACCGTACACTATATATCAGATAAATGAATCAGAAATGATGCAGTATGCTGAAGAAATTCCAAGTGCACAAAATGAAAATAAAACTAAAGAAATATATACAATACAATATAATAGCTACAGATATAGAAATATAGCAGTGCTAGAAAACTCTGTACTCTGCATTTGGCCACAAGTTCATATCCTCATCACAACCTATGTTCTCTCTAACAGTACGCCTGGCAAAGAATCGTTTTTAGAACCTGACCTGTACTGGCAATTTGTGTAGATAATGTCCAGACATACAGCATTCACTGTGTCCAAGGGGGACATCTGATAATTTCGATCAGGTGGCTGGTGATCATAAACCTTCAACCTCCATGGGAAAAGGAATTCCTCTATGGGGCTGTTGAATAGAGAGTAAGGTGGATGGACGGGTGACAGTGTCCTTGAATGGGCACATTGTGACTACAGTCACTACGTGACTGGGAAAGAACAATACAGTCCCATACAGTTAGCAGAATTTAGCGAATTAAATTGTAATTAAGTCGTTTTTTGTTGATTATTGGTGTGAACATACAGTACATTTAACAGCTTTTAAAATAGTTTGTAAATGCACACAGAGCTTCGGTGCTGATTGAGTTTGAAAACATTAGTAGTTTGAAAGGTGTGGTGATGGTAGGCATTTTCTGTCAAAGAGAAGAAAAGCAACAGTTTCGATCAGACTGACTGCTGTTGTGCTGACTATGTGAATAGCAAAAGTGAACTCAGTACAGCGAACGAAAGGAAAAACATTAGCCTGTGTGTTTCCTCTGATCTAAAACTTTCACAGCACTGAAAAAAAATATTTCCAAACATTTAATGCAGTTCCCACCACAACTGGGTGAATTCCCTCCCATTCATGTTTCACTCCCATAAACCAAAGTTTACAAATGGTTTGAATTGTCAAAATTTTTTCCACAGCAGGCCTGTATATGGACTGTTCCTCTTTTTAAGGGAGAAGTTGAGTGCTAGATCATCTTGCTGGGCTCCTTCCTGTGTTTCTTGTCCAGAGAGAGATCAGGCGGTCAGGGATCACTCTTATCAGAGTGCAGCAACCAGTACACAGGCTTATGCACCTCTCTCAGCTGTCCCTGCTCAGTCTCCTGTCTCTAAAGTAACTTTTAATCCAGGCCTGGTGTCACTTCAGATGTTGTATACTAACTGAGTTTACATGTAGTTTATTCCTACAGCATTACTTTACTTGTTTACTGATTAGACCAACGTTCATTTTGTACATAAATTTGTTGACATAAATCCCTGTAAGATCAGTCACATGTGAGTCACTCAAATGAAAACTTTATCAGAAAAGTATTATTGTGCCCTATTGAGGTCCTGACCAGCAGCTAATCAAATATTTAAAACTGTAAGACTATGAGTACAGAGAAGGGAAGGCAGATTAAGGATGATATTATAATATTTTGAAACCAAAGTCAGCTTACGATAAAAGACTTTCCCGTAAATCAGCAACTTCCTTCTCCTCACTTTTACATGTCAAACTCTTCCTGCCATGTCACACAATTTCCGATTTTTGTGTATTTTTTTAAACTTGTCTTGTTGTCCTCAATATGGATGTTGATTTTAGATTTAGAGTAGTCATACTTTAATTTCTGACAGTTTTTACAGCTCTTTATCTGACAAAATGAACCCTGCAGAAGACCTCCGTAGGTGCGAGGCCACAGGGACCTTTGGCTTGAAGGACATGAACTGATACTGATTAGAGGATATGATCCCTGATCAGTGGCTACCATGGTGTGTGTGCATGTGTGTACACAACATGTGTGGTTAGGTAGCTTTCTCCCTGCGTCCCAGGATGTGGGCTCCCCGTCCACCTGTGTCTCCACTGACAGCGTCTTCAGTGCTCTCCCAGTTCCTCTCTGGATGCCTATTCTCATCTCAGCCACACTGATTCTAAACCAGCATGCTCCCCAGAGACACCACCAACGCCTTCAACACCACCGCTTGCATAACACAACCTGCTCAGGCTAAATCATAACTTCCCAGCATATATTTAGTCTTACTCACCTGGCACGACATTGATTAGGTTTATAATTACATTCATTACAGTCATTCAAATGGTTAAAGACATTTTTTAGGTTTACAAAATGCTTCATATAAATATATGAATATACTATAGCCTATTTATGCATGTATGTTTCATGAAGGTATTTTTGGCAACAGCGGGGCCAGTCCTATAATCATAAATGTCCATGACTGACTGACAGACTGAGTGATCATATTCCCACCGGGGAGAGAGAAGCCATAGGTAACTGCTTAGCTAAAGAAACTAGCCAGCCTGAATAGCAAGAAAACAACAGAAACACTAGCAACCGAAAATGAGACAATATGCTTACTGCAGGACGTCAGCTCAAGAATAAAAGCCCTGTCAAGAAACAAAGGGTTTCTGTTCAAGATAATAAAGATAGAAAGATAATCTGTTCCCTCTAACTTTCCCTGTGATTGATAATTTTACAAGTAAATATAGCCAAAATCACAGCACAGTCTTTGTCTTTAACTTATGTTTTAGGGATTTTATCAGACGACGTCCTGATTATAAAATCATGATTTTTAGAAGTGCACAGAAGCAGCTAGGAAATGGCTTGGATGTTAACATGTGGTCTAAATGGGCTGTGTTTCAGTCACTATTTCAAACTTGTTCTGTTGCCTGACAACAGAAACAGAAAAACATGTAAATGAGAACCGCTTTATTGAAAATCCAGCTGTATTCATTCAATTAATTCAAATAATTTAATTAATTCAATTCCATTGACTATACGCAGTCGTGCCATAACTAGGTTTTGACCCAGTCTTGTTTATCAGAACTTATGAGGATTCATGTTAAATTCCAGCTGATACATGCAATGGAAAATAACAACAGCATAAATGAAAGGCCAGTGCTGAGCCTAAAGCCAAACCTTTAAAAGGACTGAGGAGTCAGCAATACAGACAAATCAGGAAACCAAAAAAATGACAGGAAGACAAAGTAATTCCCTTTAATGTATTAGGAAAAAACTTTCAATTTCTAGTTATTCCTCTTTTGCTTAATTTCCTTGAAGCGCTGCTTTTCACAAAATACATGCTGCTTCCTTTAAATTTCTATTGTGATCAGTAGATTGAAATGTTATGGGGCAGATGGCCATGGTTACGTATGTTGGCAACATCAGTTCTGTTTGTCACTTGTCTCTAATGGTTTATTGTGGGAAGCCTCAGACGCCACAAAGAGATGTTGCAATACAAAGAGAACCACATTGCAGACACTGAAAATGTGAGCAGAAAAGAGACTCCGTTAGCAGAAATGCACTCAAGTATCTGTCTCCTTCTCCTCTTGTCATACTCCTTGCAGAGGTGGAAAAAAATCAAATCCTGAACTTAAGTAGAAGTGTCAATACCACAACACAATATTTTGTTTAACAGTGCTACTCAAAATTAAAGTAAAAGTATGGGAGCATTTCCAAGAAACTGAGCATCAGAAGTAAAAGTACTCTTTCTGTAAAATGGTTCTTCCTCCATCCACATCCCCAGGTCTGTGGAGCTTTTACTGTCTCTTTCCACCAACGCTCACATCTGCACCTCGTGACTGGACTTTGACTTGGAGAAAAACGAAAGGGCAATAAACTCTGAGAAATACAGTATTTTAATCCTCTGGTCTAACTACATCATGCTTGCTGAAAATCTGAGTTCATCCCATATTATTATATATAATAACATATAATATCATATATAATATTTATATTATATTTGGAAACACACAAGTGAAGTAATAGCAGAGGTTTTGAGTCACCATAATGTTGGCTGCATAAGGATAAGGCTGGTGTTATTTCATTTGTTTGTAACTGTCAAAACATAATACACAAAGGCCAAACACAATAATATGTTAGTCCATCTCTAACTAATTTCTTCTTCCCTACTGTATCTGTGGTTTTCAGCACTAAGCTCATTCATACCTTGTAAAGACTTCAATCATTAATAGCTAGTATCTAAAACACACTTACGGTTTTAAAGAAGGTTAAATAATTTACTGAAATAGCTGGACAGTAGTTTTTAGCCAACGTTACTCAAACAGGAGTAAATAGTGGCCCTACATTTGTTGGGCACTATTTTCTATTGGGGATTAGATTTGCTAAGGAGTATTTACAGCAGCAGAATGGTGAATGTGGGACTGACTCAAAATAAACTTCAGAGCCCATGGTCTTTATAATGAAGGAACATATCAGCAGCGCAACAGTGTGGCTCATAAATGTATTTTTCAGACAACAAACTGAGCTTCATGACACAGAGAAATAAGACATATAGGCTTTTCTTACACCAACAATACTTGTTAATAGGAACAGTTCATTGTTAGTTTTGATTTTTTCATGGGACTTGTTGACAATAAGAAAAATATGGAATATCAATAGACCTATCCTTTAAAGTGCACAGCTCTGACTCCCTGTGATGTCTGGAGCATCCCTCTGTCTGATAGGATATGTAGCTAAAACATTGTTAAAAACATTTTTTCACACTGTTCATTTAGAGGAACAAGGACACAGGCTGCCTACCGGCACATCTAAACTGCAGTAATTAACACGTGTATCTGATTTGTTTAATCTTCACAAAATCTTAAACGGAAAAATTCACTTCAGAGATGCTGGTACAGTGGATCGATTTTGTTACCTTTCGACAGAGCCAGGCCAGCTGTTTCCAATCTTTATGCTAAGCTTAGCTAACCAGCTGCTGGCTGTAGGTTCATATTTGGGATATCACCATAGGAATGGTACTGATTTTCTCATCTAAGCATATTTCCCAAAATATACATTACTATATATACACACATATACAGTATATATATGTGTATGTGTGTGTATATATATATATATATATATATATATATATATGTGTGTGTGTGTGTGTGTGTGTGTGTGTGTGTGTGTGTATTTATATACATACATACATACATACATATCATCATATATCATAAATAAATTATGTTAATCAAGTCTTAGACATGCTATGGGGGGTGGGGTGGGGTGGGGGGTGTAGAATCAGTTTCCTGTGACAGTTTTTGAAGTGAGTTCCTGTTCTGTGGAACTTAGACAGAACTCCCCTATATAGATAACCACACACACACACTCAAATACACACGCATACCCCTACGCAAAAACAGACACAATATTCCACCTGTGGTTTTATTCAGTGAACCATTCATTAAATATTCTAATTTAAGTGAAAGGTTTTATCCAGAGATGTCATATGAAGAGCACATGATTTCTTTCATGATGTGATCTTTGTATGAGTCATTAAAGCATATTTTGTCATAAAAAAACAAACTGACCAAGCTGTCCAACCCTACATCCTAAAAGTTCTGTTTATATACAGCTATAAGAGGTATTATTTTCATTAAGAGGGGCTTATAATGTATTTTTTATGTCATGTTTATTTTTGTGTCTGTATGAATTCTTTGCATTAATTTTCATTTTTGTTGGTTCATATTTATTCTTTATTCAACCATTAAGCATTCAGGCAATTTTCAGTAGGAGTCAGGACTTCTCTCAGTTTGGATTTCACCTTACAGCAGTGTATACTGTAGCAGCATTTACAATGACCATTAGAAAAACATTGTCTTTTGTAAATGGGAACTGAAACTCTTTCTTTTCGTTGTGTTTGTTTCTGTGTGCGTGTGTGTGTCTACAAATGCTTAAATCCAAACATGTACACACCTCCATGCCAATATTGCAAGCACGCACTGAGTTTGACGTGCGATGACACTGTCATCGGCCCTCTGGTTTTTGATGACCAACTGAATGAGACATGGATGAAAGGTTGAAGAAGGGATGTCATTGTCTCTTTCTGAATCATTTAATCATTTAGGTCCAGATGGTCTCCTCCTTGTCCTTTCTCTGTTACTCACCAGAGATATGATAAGGGCCCTGACTGTGAGTTTCCCTATCTTAGGTAGCCTAGATCCTTCTTTTAGTTTCATGCAGTGTTTTGGTTTCATCATTCCTAAGCCGGAGTAATTAACAGCATGTGTTCATTCTAAATGACAGTCTCAGTAGTGGAGGAGTTCCCTGTAAGCAACAAAGTGCTTTGTTGTTACCACTGAGTTGACAAAACCACTGAGTGCCTTGCCTGACTTTCCTGATCAAGTCTTTTTTTTTCCAACTCATATTTTCAGTCAATTCTATAGTAATTTCACATTGTCCAAGACAATGTGAAACTTTAAGTTCATATCATATATTTTTTCTGTGAAATTTGCTTTAACCTCTTCACTCCCCCTGAAATTTGTATTTTGTGCAGCCAAGCGTTGTTCAAACCACAATATTTATATTTCAAATTCTAATCAAGGTGCTAAATATCTATCAAGATTCTTAATGAACTGGACTAAATTATTTTGGACATGTTGATGAAATTATGCATAAGTCATTTAGAACTTTCTATCTGGTGTCACGGTGCAGGCATTAAAACAGCATTGTAGATTTGAATGTTTCATCCATCAAGCGTGATATAAAGTCACTCAAGCCCTGAGGAAAGCAGACAGAAAATATGCTGTATAGCCTACACGGTGCACAATTACTTGTTTTTAAATGTTGTAGATTTCCTGTCTAACATGCACCAGTGGTTTGTATTTAGGGAAAGTTAAGTAACAGGTACTTGTATGAGGATGATAATTCACCATAAAGTAGTATAAATGTAGAGAATAGTTCCAAACAAGATGACTATAGTGATTGAAATGACTAGATTGTCAAAAATCCAAGAAGGCTATAGTATGCTTTAGACGTTTTTTAGAGCAATTTAATAATAATTCAACAGTCAAAATCAATCCATATAAAAATATGATTATATCATGACAAAGACGTGTATACTTCAGTACAAACATAATTTTATTAGAAAGTTTATAAAAATTTATGACATAAAGGTCAAGTAAAACTGATAGTAAAACCTATCTGTAATATAATGCCACATTGCATCTTAAATTCCATGCAGTTTTTATAAACTCATGTAAAGATTTATTATTTACTGTAAAAATATAACAATATCTGAGAAAAATTTCCATTTGTTCTGGTCATAAGGTCATCACATTAGGAACTGACTCAAGTGCAAAAACAACAGCATAGAAGATGACGCACACTGTGATAAACTGCAGTTGTGAGAACTAAGTTGCCTAAATTATCATACTGTAGAGAGACTAGAGAGACTTTTCATTAAAGTATTTAAAGACATAGAAGATTTGTTACAATAGGCACCAGAATATATAAACATACTTATATACAAATATTAGGGACATGCTAATATCGAGCTGCAGCCTTACTATAAGAGATTTGCTCTTCCTTATCTTTATGTCTCCACTTAGACTGTTATGAATTTAAACAGTCCAAACCGATGGTGATAATGGCTTTTACGTGAATTCACCTTGTCAGTGTATGTCAGGAAAATCGGGAATGTCCCTAATATGTTGTACATTTTGTCTAGTACATGCTGTTCAGGCTGTGATAGGCATGTTGTCCCTGTAGCAGGCTGACCTCTGGGGTCCAGTGTAGCTGCACAGGTCCTGGTAGATGCGGGCCATCTGGTCACTGGCATCAGACATATCCAGGTTTGGGTTGTTGCAGTAAGGCTGGGAGCGGCGCATGTTCACTGCCTCCAGCAGGTGCTGGCAATTCACCATAGAGATCTGCCAAAAGGAGAGAGGCGTTTTTATTTAGATTGATTTGTCTTTTTCGTGTCTTGGTGTCAAGACTGCAAATTTTAAGTGGAAAAAAAAACAACTGATATTTATGCTTCTCAATCAGTCAAATGTTTGAGTGAGACACATGTTATGACTTGACTGGTCTTACCTGCACAATGACCAGTTTGCTCTTAGCATTGTTGAGATCATGGAGCTCCTCTCCAAAACACAGAGTTATTGTCGGATCAGGAGCAGGAAACTGACCCTCCTGGTATAGCTGCATGGCTGGAACAAAAAAAAAAAAGTGAACAGCTGTTCAAACAACGAGTTTTGCATTGATTTTGACTCTTCTGAGCTTTCAAATATTGGCTTACCTTGAAGAAACCTTCCTGTGTCAAAGATCTTAACTACAGCATCCCTCTCAAGTTTACAAGGCATGGGGCTGTATTGTGAGCCCACTTCTCCCAGCCCGCTCCAGAAGACACGGCTCTGACACAGCCTTTTGATGAAGATGCCCTCCTGGTTAGCACGGACCAGCACACCTCTCTCCAGGTGGCCCAGGAGCTTGCGTGTAACATGGCGCTGGCGGTCGTACTCGATGAGCTCAGCAGGGGGAAAATGAACACTCTGCATGCTGTCTGAACTGTAGAGGGAGCCACGACCCAGGTGCTGTTGTGGGGAAATCCTGCAGCCTTCAGGATGAGAAACCAGTGTGTTCTGCATTAGCTTTCCTCCATAGTAGAAACTGATCATCATTTGGGAGAAAGCTGGAGAGGAGAACATGTAAAAGAATAAGTGCAAAGGTTACACAAATAATGATACAAAGTATATACCCTGCATGTTATACTACATTTGTTCCGTTATAAGTAGCAATGCTTAACTATAGATCTAATGTTATTATGACATAAATAAATACCTGAGCTGATAGTGCCTGATGGCAAGGGGTCTTGATGCAGTGGGAAAGCTGTGAATAACAGGAGGAGGAGGAACAGGTGAGGGAAGGGTCTTTTTGACACACTGGACACGACCACAATGTCATGTCATTATTTTGCTGCATCATCAGAAATACCATTTCACCAGCACAATCTCCCAAAGAAATAATCAACTTAGTCAGCAAAGTTCAACAGGATGTTAGTCAATACTTCCATTGCAGAATTCAACAGACAAGCAAATAACCTCTATTTAGCACCCACAGCTGTCACTGTGCTTTCCACTGTGGTTGTTCTCAAAGACATTAAAGCTCATCTCACGAAGACGGAACTAACAGTCTTTCTTGAGAGATGAGACAAAAGGCAGAGATGCCCGGACAACCATAGACCAACAACTGACAGAGCTGTGAAAAGCGAAATTTAATAAGTGGGTAGAAAAAGTTGTCTTACCATTGATGCTGCCTTGGGACCAGTATTCTGGACTGGCCTGGATGCTACAGCCTTCTTCCTGCAAAGTACAGCAACACAATGGGTTTTTGTCAACAAAGCGCCTTTGTGCACTTCATAAACATGAAGATCAAGTGGGAGTGTGTGTATGTGCTGTGCAGCAAGTGTTGGAGGAGACAGCAGAGTGTGGTCAGAAAGAAAAAATAACACAAAAGCTGAGTGACAATAAAAGCAAAGGGTGTGTAGAAACAGATGTGACAGCAGGCAGTGAGAGAGAGGTGAGAGAAAGTTATTGCTTTACAGTGAGAGGCAGTCTCACCTCTTTAATGAGCTCTTCTATTTCTGCAGGGCTGCAGTCAGTGATATCACCAGAGCTAGTGGTTGCTGCCATGGCCATCACTGAGCTTTTTCCATCTGTGGGTGAAAGAATAGCAAATTGTGATTCTTTTCATGGTACAAACAGTGGTTTTACCAGCTGCACTGTCTTTCATGATTCACATATTTTTTTGATACATTTTATTCTGGGACATGCAGTGTCTAATGATAATTTACAAAATAGCATTATGCAAAATTTCTGTTAAAGGTCATCATTACTGGCTTTCAAGACATCAGTGGTTCAAATGTCAAAGAAGACTAAAATAGAGACATAAAGGTCACAATAACATAAACTCACGCTTCTGCTCCTCCTCTGGTACAATGCGGTAAACTTTGTAGGGCTCAGAGATGTCCAGCTGCGACCTTTCTGTCACCTCCTCAAAGTCAGGACTTTTATTGAGGGCACAACGGAGCCTAGTCTTCCATGTGGCAGGCTCAGCCTTGTCCCCCTCCTTAAACTTGCCTTTAAACACAGCCCAGGCCTGTAGAAGGACAACTAAATATTAACTGTGGTACTGGAAAATATTGTAAAACTGGACACTTTAAAAAGAAACATAAGGCTAGTCTTCTTTTTCAGAAGAAAGAAAGAAAGAAAGAAAGAGTGGCAATTTCTTATTTAAGCTACAATTTTAGTGTGAGAATAACACTGAAGCTTTACTGGGCTATAGCTTTATTATTGTTTAAAAACTATATAAATGCATTCAATTTAGTTTAATTAAAAGTTTCTTATGCTAGGAATGAATCAAAACAAAGACATTTCAAAGCCTAGATGATCATTTCCATTTGGCCCCAAGAGAGCCAGACTTGAAGAAGCGCATTTCAGTCATATCCACCACGATGTATTATCAAGTTTTTGGTTCTACTTTGCAGCGCTACGTAAAACCAAAACTCTATATACACTAATCTTTAGTCATCTTTCCCCGGGACTACTCAAAAGTGCTGTCAAACCTTAAAAATGGATGCATCTACTTCTTGGTTGTAATCCTGTTTCCCTGCGTGTTTCCATGGAATGCGGAACATTGTGCGGCTCTCATCCTCCCACAGCAGCCCGGAGTACTGACCACTCTGGATCTGCTCCATCAGCCACTGCTTCAGTCTCCGACCTCCCGAGTTTGACATCTCGATGTTTTTGGATTTGTTTACTCGTACCTAAATGAGGAGGATATAATTCACTATATAAATTTTACTACTTACTTTAAAGATATGTTCAACTTTCAATATAACGATTAATCTTAAGTGAAGGTATTTCTTTAAATTGTATTCCACAACGTTCACCTATTAGAATATAAATCAAAAGTAAAAGCACTTACAGTTTGATAAAGATCTGAGCTCTTGGCCCTGTGTGTGTTATCCTGAGAGGCTTACAGATTTCTTACTCTTAGATTTTTTCAAGTGAGCTGTCACTGGCACATACCCATCAATTTTAATGCACTCCCTGCTATGAATGAAATAGCTGCGTCATTTTGACCAATGAGTGCGTCGAGCTTCAATCGGCCGGCCCATTGCGGAAGTGTGGTTCTCCTAACTCTCTGCATTTACAAGAAATGGCCTGACGCGATAATAGCAATAGTTTTACAGTGGCTGCCCACGCCGCGGAGACGTCCCGAAGAGTCACAAGTTAGTTTGCTTTGGGGGATTTCTCAGCTCCACACTAGAGTAAAGCGTCCCCTCCACACCCACTCAGCCTCATGACAAACCTTATACTGTGCAGGTAAAGTAGCATCTCGTCTGTGTTATGATGATGAAGGTTGATTCCAGTTAACCAAGTCCTCTGGGACATACTTGTCTTTTATCAAATAGACAAATATTACTATCAAATAGGAAGATACCATGGTCGGGGGATAGTAAGTATAACTCAATATGGTGAATAATAGGCTATTTGATATTAAGATCAAAGCGGGATTTACAGTGGACTAAATACAGATAAATGTTATTTTTCTATCCACCATCTTCATTGTTTTCTACCAGAAGCCCATGGGCCAAACGTTATGCTGTTAGCAATAAAAAAAAAATAAATAAAAAAAAGCTGTTGTTTTGACAGAGTCCTCCTCATTTACCCTTACTGTCTATCTACCATAATGTCATAACATTTCTGTAATATTCTGTTGGGCCTGATATAATGCTGAAATTAATAATCAATTCACTGATTACTCAATCGGCAGAAAATTAATGGTCAGATATCAAACATTCACCAGATACCACTTGTCTGTTGTGAGGATTTTCTGTTATTCCTTAGTCTTATGTGATAGTAAATTTATCATTTGGGAGTTTTAGTCCGTTTATCCAACAAAACAAGCGATTTGAAGACATCATCTTGGGGTTTAGAAACATGCAACAGACAATTTTCACCAAAGGATTAAGCCCATTAATCAAGAAAATAATCTGCAGATTAACAGACAATGAAAATAATTAGTCAGTTCCCTTGATAACATCCAGTGCCAAATAAAATTATAATAAAATAAAAAAGTATTTCTGTCTTCATCATTTGTTTGAAAAAAAGAAAGACCCGAAACAAGATTCATTGAACAAGTTCACCAGTTCTGTGCATCCACATCTGACAAACAAAAATACAAATCCACCAGTGACATTCAGTTCAGTTCAAGAAGCCCATTGTTAGCATTATTATACAAAACTGATAGTATGATAATTACACCAATTACACTGAACAGATTAAAGCCTGTTAATATTCCAACTTCATTCCCTTTCATTATTAACTTTTGCTAAATTTACAGGAAGCCTGACTTTATGCTTTCTGTTTGATTACAGAGTAAACACCACCTCTCTGGGTGCCCTTCCAGGATTTAGCCTGCCTGAGCATGCCTATATACATGGAAGGTACACACATAGGAAAGTCTGTACACAAGGTTTTTCCAGCTATGAAAGCTCAGAATAAGCACATATACTTCAGGTACTGGGAATATTATTATAATTTCAATTTAAGGTAATTTGTAAATTGCAATTTAGAAGCCAAACACTTGCGGTACACCGAGAGTGGAGTTAATGCAACCCCACTGGCCTCCCGACAGAAATCAGTTCCAAGGAAACAGGTAGTAGTGTATTTCCTGGTGAGTTTAATGAGGGTAAATTGATAGTCAGGCCTGGTACTTGTTTAAAAAGCATTTCTGTTCATTAGGCACCTTGTCTTGATGTGTCTCCTTAGCACTCAAACTGTGACAGTCATTTTAAGTTAACATTAAAATGACTGTGATCATGTTATTTTGGTAATTTTGTTTTATTATATGTAAAATGTTTGATATGTGAGATATACATTTAGATGTTTGATGACAAAGGACAAAAACATCAGAGAAGAACAAATTCTTATACACATTAAACTCACACTCACTCACATTGTTCGTTATTATCGTCTAGTAGTAACTGTCTATTTGCATGAAGCTGCACAGCCAGAGGCTTGTGGTATAGAGCAGCATCACCAGGTGATCTGCTGAGTAAAACCCAGAAACCTGAAAAAGAATAGAAAAACTATTCTGGGGTTTACTCAGTGCGGTTACCATGACACAAGCAGCTGATTTACAGGATAGCTGTGCTCTTCAATACTAGTTATGTATATGCTAATTTTCTCTACCCAGGATTTCTTTTATTTACACACAGACACACACCATGGTGTTGATAGTGCAGGTTTATTAGCATTTCTATATTTTTTGTCAATCACTGCATTTTATTATAAAACCAAAAAAAAAAAAAAACTCCATAAATACACAATTAAAAAAATTAACGTTACCCATGAATTTATAACACATATTCCCTCAAAATCAGTTTTGTCACAAAAAAGATAAAAAGATAAACCAGAGCTTCAGTAAAATCAGGAAGACGTGCAGAGGTCCTTCATATGTAGTTATAGTTTTACTCAGCAATACTTTATGTAGCCTCCCTGTTATGTATTACTTAAAGGAACCTTTTGCCAATTTTGAAACTTACTCCATATATTTCTCTTAGATGCATGTCTCTAAATGGCCATGATATGAATCAGTGCACAGTTTGTTAACAAATGGCAGCCCTGGCTTATCTGATATCAGTTGCCAGGTTAGGGTTAACTGCTGCTCTGCCTGATAAGAGATACATCAGCAGCAGTTTTGTTAGCTGGGACAAAGAGCTTTTCCTCCCCGGCTATCTGCCAATGTTAACTGATATCAAGTCACTATGTTCCACTGTGGATTGTTGGTGACGGATTCTGTTGCAGACACGGGTACATATAGTGTACACACAGTATGAAAGGACCCAAATAAAACAAAAAGTACCAACTACACTGAAAGAACAACATTCAACTGGGTGTAAACAAATGTTGTTTACTACGTGGGCAGTGATGTGCAACAGTAATATATTTATTGTAACATCTGTAAGTGGCCAGCATCATTGTTTTGTTATTGTGTATCTTACTGGTGCATGCAATGTTAATCGTGTCTACACATTTGACAAGCAGTAGCGCTTGTTTCAGTGGGAGGTACGTTATTTCTATATGCATTAAGTTTATGCTGATAGCCTGACAAGCATGCTTACTTCCAAAGCTGCAGTGTTGATCAAAGAGTTTACTATTCAGAGCGTGGACAGGACTGCAAACTGGTACACGTCAGAATTACAGGTCAGAATAATTGCAGTCAAAGTAGTTGTAGATTTGTGAATTTCGTTGTCAGGGTAAAGAGGGGTCATCCTCATAATTAGATACAAAATGTTCCTTTAAGACAGCATTTATCCGTCACATCTTTAAGGCTAACAAGCTGGACATTGACAGTGTAAAGTGACCACATGGAAGTATGGTGTATTCATCATGGCTAAGGTGCTGAGGTGTTTAGAGTAAGGCGTCTGTGAGCACCGATACCCCTGTTGTGGCTGTACACTTTAAGGGAGCATGGGAGGTACTGGTAGTGAATAGAGTCAGTAGCCCAATTCTAAATCAACCTCCACTGCTTGAAAATGACTATGATGCAAAAAAAAGTAATGTAAAAAAAAAAAAAAAAAAAAAAAGGCTTGGCTTATAAGGGGGCATTTGTTTCATCTTATGCTTTCAGTGTTATACAAAGGCCTTAAAGTTGGATATAACTTAAAGGTTGATTTGGAATTGAGTACAGAATATCAGCTACTGCCATTTCCAGACAGAATTGGGCAGGACTTTAGCATTGGCCAGAGGCCGTTGTTTCAGGTGCTACCTTCAGGATCATCAGAGTTAGACGGCAGAGCACCTACACCCTGATTTATCCAGCGCTGGTCTGCTCCTCTCCTCTGGCTCGCCTGTTGTTCTGTGTACTGGCTCAGCAGGGCCCCCACCTGCTCCTGGTCATTGAATGGACTGGGACGGAAACTGGACTTTAACCATGCTCGGTACTGGGGACAAGAGGACAGACAAAAAAAACTGTTAACTGTATGTCATTAAATAATAATCCACGTATTCAGTTTCTTCCTGGTAAGACATTATAAATAGAATGAATGGCCTGCACTGGACGAAAGGGCAGGACAGAGAGCTTTTGATGAAACACTTCTCAGGAAATACCTGCATACATTCCTGCTCACAGTCACCTGGGACCCTCATTCCTCTTACACTCCCATTTTGGTTTAAGGAAAATCTCCTCTTTAAAAATACTCAACTTGTGTGCGTATTTTCATCATCTTGGAAATTTATGGCACATAATAGTTCATATTTCAGTCCTGTTGATCTGTTGTCTCTTATAGCAAGTACAATCCGACAGGATACATTCAAGTTGCCCAATCAGATGGTCAACAAGTCTGCTGATGACAACGTAGTATGTCACAAGTCGTCAAGTGTTATGATTGGACTGCCTGGTTAAACTAAGTTGGTTCAAAAATGTAACAAAATTCTATAAATAAGAAGAGCAAGGTTCAAGGTTCTCAGTCACTGTAAAATCGCCAACCAAAGGTGCCACATGAGCACTTGGCCAAATGCCTCAATATAATGAACCTAATACTGCAAATCTGTAAGGTTTGAAATCAACTGACAAGTTGACACCATGTGGGCATGTGTGAAAGTATTTTGGGTGCAGTGTTTTAAATCTGCACGGCATTTTCATTTTCATTTTGAGCTTGTCACATAAATTAATTTTCCAGTTTTTCCAGTTTTCCACTTGGAAAAACTTTTGCTTATAACACAGAAGTGTTAAGATCATTTACAGCTGCAAAGCTTTCAGCAGGTGTTAGTAATGGCTTTTGAAGAAACAAGTATACAGTATGAATTGTGTGTAAAAGTAGTTAAATATTATGACATTTATTGTCACAAGAACTGCATTTTCAATGTTGTTTCAGAGACAGCAGCTGGTCCAAATTACGAGGAACTGCAATTTTTCAAATGATGTTCAGGAATTATTAACTACTTTATGCAATATCTTATTCTTTACGAAATACAACAAAGTGAAAGTCACCCTGAAAGTAATACATTCATCTTCCTAAAATTAGTATTCTCACTGGCAACCTAAAAGACAAAACAGTAGAGCACTGACTCATAGGATCAAGACAACAGGCATAGTGAATTAACATTACAAATGCACAGCATAAAGATAACACATCAGTAATTAGACTAATATCAGACGTTGCTCAAGAGTCTGCTAACTACAACTGTGTCATCTTGAAAAAGAAAATGAATCTTGTCAGAAGCCATAAAGTCCTTTCGAGCATGCCACATTTAAACTGAAAATGAAATGAAATGAAAACATAAAAACTGATGTCAAATGTACCAAAATGTAAATGTGATGGAATTACAATAGGGAATTTGTCCTGTTAGAGTTGAAGTCATAACTTTAAAGTTGAAACAAAAGCTTGAGTTCCAGCCGACAGGCTAAGGTTCATACAATGACACTGACATTGGGCAAGGCACAAAACTTTTTGATTCTTTCAAAAGATTGGATGTGCACTACAATATATTTCACGCGCCTTGTCACTGTGATCTTGTTGTAGTAAACAGTGTTGTTACAGCTGCATTAGTAACAAAACGACACCATCGTCTTGAGGATTCCTCACTTTCTATTTGAGGCTGATGTGGGAAAAGCACAAATACAAAAAACCTATTTCCCTTAAAATCCTCGAAATCAGTGCAAGATCTACAAACAATGAGCTTTTTTTTTTTCAGCCATGTTATGTTGCAAGGTGCTGACAGTAATGCTTAACACGTGATGAGCAGTACCAAGCTGATGCAATCCCAGCAACCCCCCTGCAGTTCCCCTTCTCTACTCAATGGTTAGGGTTAACCATTGTCTTTGTCAATGTCTTTAAGGCTTGAACCAGCATTTTAATGCAAGGATGTGTGCACCTGTCATATGCTCAGTTACACCACTTGACATATTCTCTGTATGGAAAAAAAATGCTCCAAACCAGATTGGAAATAAAACCAGGAAGTTTAAACCACTTAATATTTTCCTATAAGTGGTAATATTCTTCAAAGTGAATGCAGACAAATCAAAACTATGAGCATTATAGGGCAGGTCTTTGTCTCCAAGAGAGCAGGATCATGGATTATGTACTGTAAAAAGCTCCTCACCTGTCAAATAACCACCTTATTCCCACAAAACTGAGGGTTAACGTGACAAATAAAACCCTCATATTACAGAAGTGAGAAGTCAAAATTTGCATTTCACAGGACAATGCCCTCTAAGTTATAATAGAAGAGGACTAGGACCACTTACTGAGTTCTAATTTAAATATAAGAATTCATATGAATTATTAGATTTTTTTCATATACAATGAATAATGAATAATACGAACCATACACAAACAAAGTAGGATTCAGAAATTTTACTGATTGCATATCTGATTCAAAACTTTTTTTTTTATTTGCACAGAGGTCTCCTGATGTGATGTGAGGTTTGATGCCCTCTGCCGTTGCTGTTTAGTGTGTGGCTGCAGTTAAGAATCTCAGAAATTCCAGTAGTCATAGAGTTGATGGCTTACTGTTTGTTGTTATACAAACAATAATAAAAACATTACACAGAAACAATCACATTTGAGACAGTCCACCGCAACTGCCAGGTATATCACGTTCCATGACAACAAGTGAGCCACAATGAACGGTTGTGAGGTTAACCACGGCCTGCCTGTGCAGTGTGATGGCTATATTCATCATATCCTGTGAGTTCCTGTGCATGTCTAAGCGCCTTTGAATCACCAGCAACAGCACATAACACGCAAACGCATTAGTGTGTTAACATAACGTAAAGCTACTGATAGGACATGTCATTGAGGAAAAAAAGTGGCCTGAATGTTTTCCGTAGGTATTGTGTGTATGTATTCATCATATCTTTGTGTTCCTTTGTGTGTCTACCTCTGAGACTTGTGTCGTCTGATACTCCTGCAGCTGCTGCTGGAAGCCATAGTTTGGGCCAACAAAAGAGCGAACAGCCTTGACAGCGGACAGACAATCTTCCCAGCTGTGGTGTGTGACAGTCATCAGGTAGGCCACCACCATGGTAGTGCTGCGGGACACACCTGCAAGGCTACATCAACACAAAGGACATTTGGCCGGTTTGGTCATTATCATTAACCTGCTGGGTGTTTCACACACGTTATTTCTTGCTGGGAATAGGTAAATAACAGAACAGGTACTGAATGCTTCTCAAATTGCATCTTCATTCACGGTATAGGATAAATGTTATATGGAAATGCTGACTTGTTCTTGTCAGGCTTGTTTTTGGTTCTATCCTTGTTGGCATGCTTTCATGAAAGCCTACATCCACAGTAAATATGCCAATAAGGAGGTGGTTGCTGCTTAGATAAAAACCTACCAGTGAACAAGACAAGAGCCACCATTCAAGCGACATTCATGGATGAAGCTGATGCACTCTTTAAAATGCTGTAGTCTGGAAAGAAAGAAACACACAGACAAAAACACAACAACTTATTATATTATTAACTACTTTCAAATTCTGACAAAACTGATGTAGCACACATTATTCTGTGGTATGCAGTATGAGATATAGAAACAAATGTTTTGAATCAAGAATAACATTATTCCTCTCTCACTCATCAAATCAGGAAACCAGCCTGCTTTTTCTCAGGTAGAGTGGTATAAAGGTTTTACAGCTAAAAATACAGTACACATTATAGGATATGAGAAAGGACACCTTGAACTGAAACTCGAGCCCCTAACTGTGTGTTACAAATTTGTTGCTGAAACTGTGTCAACATGATACTGTTCTGATTTTGACTGTAGAAACTGCAGGTAAGCCTCAAATATACTCCCATAATGTGGCAGTTATTTTTGATAGATTTTTATTTGTTCTAAGGAACCAACGTGTTGCAGATTAGTGATCTTTCTTTCAGCTACTCCAACTAATCATGTGAGAAAAAGGTCGGTCAGCTCAAGCAAAGCTTGTGGTAGACCAGAGCACAGACAGTAGCAACAGACAAGGGAAGTAAATGTCCTCGTTTTTGTCTATCTGCAAAATTACATTGGTTTTCAGCATTAATTTATTCTGTCTAAAAATGACCATGTGAATCATTTGGACTTTACATCAAAAACACAGCAATGGTCCTGGCTAATGGTGGACCATGAATGTTTACATTACACCCTCCATACGTAAAAGTTATGACTCACACAGAGGCTGTCAGATAGGCATCTCAAAGATACAGGCCAACTAAGAAATCCTAAAAACACGAACTCTATTGTACCCCAACCAAAAAATACAAATAAACAACAAAAGCTGTGTAATATAAAAGGTCACAGAAATCCTCAGAATGTGAGTCTTCTTTGAAATAAAAATGAACATAAAGCAGCACAATGTAGTGCAACTGCTCCTCAAATATCCTACTTGTTCACTGTCAGGAAACACTGATGGTGTTTTGCATAGTCAAGAACTGCTTGGCTGATAGCACTGTCTCCTGAGGAGCAGATGCTGGTTACTCAATAGCAGACAGAATAACAGACTGGGGCTAAAATAGATTGACTGCCACTTTTCTTTTTTCCTCCTTCCTGAGATCCAAACTCCTCTTTAAAAGATGTCTCCTCAGCACTTTGTTCTGTCTTCCTAGCAAAGAGGTTTCCGGCCGTCTTGTTTAATATGCAGAAAATTACCTTGTGACAAAGATTTGAGGTTTTTAACCAGCTGAATCAAGAGTGAAACTAAATAAGCTGTTGACCTATAGTATATCCAGAGTGCTTATGTAATTCTATGATATGGTGAAATTGTATTTGATATAATTGCATCAGTATGCATAAGAAATCATTTTTGAAAACAAAAAATATACCACAAAATACACTATGGTGGACGTATGCACTCCTTGCACAAATCCACATCACATTTTGAAAATGTTTGATGCAAATCAGTTTACACCTTCATGGGTCAGTGCACACTGTACATTAAAAACATAGCATACTTTTCATGAGAATGTTCACAAAAAAGGGGAACACCAGGCCTTCCACAAACATGAACATGTGTATGTTAGCAGCTATTAAAATCAACGGCTAAGGCAATTCCAATGAAATATTTTAAGCTGACATCACATCAGGTGTCAGTTCTACAATAACCTTGACAATATCAATGACAATGGTGACCAAGTCGGCCTTGATATCCCAGCTACTTGTTACTGACATTTAACCTTTGTTAGGCTGCTCGTCATCCACTGCACACCTGACAATCATAGAGATGGATGTTTCTGAGGCCCTGACTGGAAACTTTTGTTTTATCTAATAAATTTTGTGAGAGTTTTTCCTTGTTTTCATAAGGGTTTAAGGTTGGCTGTCATTTTAGTTGTCATTTTCAGGTTACTTTTTGTTATATGGTAAGTGATAAAGCCAATTGAGACCGTAACTGCGATTTAGGGCACACAAATGACCCCGACTTCCTGACATCCATCCCAAAGTGCAGTTATAAGGGCTTCATGAAATTTTAAGGGTGTTCAGACAGTTTCAAACCACTACAGTTGCCCCAAAAAATGCAGAGCCTTTGTGAGAGAGATGGTCTCTGCTCTTGGACCTTACAAATGGGAGGAGCAATCAGACCTGGCTAGAGGGGCCCCTAGCTGGTGGCGAGCATGGTGGGGCGGCAGTTGGCCTCACCACTCCCGTCAGTCAGACCAGTGATTGTGACAGAAGGGGTTTATTAAAGCACTGGGTGGTCGAGGCCAACAGCCAGATGTCACATGAAGGTTTCCTTCCTCTGCTGCCTGAGGGAAGGACGCTTGATTGCGACAGTGGAGGTCAGACACCTCCAACCCAAACCAATCAGCAATAACCAACTGAACATTAAACCTCAAATCTCATTAATTTTAACCCGGCTCTACTTTCTTGTTTCACAGGTCTACAGCAACAACAACTTCAATGACTGCAGGGCTCAAAGTCACCCTCAGAGTTAGTCTCCCCATCCAGGCCAATAACCCCAACATTTTGCCAGAATATTCATATCTACTCTACTCTGGATCAGTTTACAGTCTGAGTCTCCTGGTCATGGTGGATTGGCCTTACAGACACGAAGGATCAGCCTGCATTCAAGCAAGCAATGTGTCACACATTTGTCTACTATGTTGTCAGAAGGTTAATTGATCATCCTGCATTAAAAATTTCCCCCACTTTTCCTTTGTCTTTCTCCCCATTTTAGCATGGCAAATTCCCTTATTGTACAGTCTTTGTCTCCGCAGATTTCGCTGTTGAGCTCTCAATGGTATAGAGAGCAATGTGCTTCCAATAAACATGGTGTCAACAGCAGTTTTTTACCTGCCAATAAGGAACATAATGTATCGGAGGTCTATGCAGCTCCCTCCGAGAGCCCACCTCCGTCTGTGCAGGAGCTCCGACCAACCAGTAGAAGGCACTGGTGCAGCAACAATGACATAAACCCTCACCAGCTCCAGTACTGTTTTAAAAGTGGGTCGTCTGCAGGGGTCGCAAGACATGACAGTGCTCTTTTGCACTAATGCTCAATCTGCAACCTGTGATTGATTTTTCTGTTTTGTGGCCTTAACCCATGTCAAGAGATTAATCCAGAATGACTACAGCTAGTGTTGCATGAGGCCAAAGATCCTACATAGAAATCAACACAGATGCTATGACTAATGTGTTATGTTGGCAATCGCTGCAAGGGTGGAGGGACAGCTCATAACTCTTTCAACACTGAGTCTGCCTCCTAATGAGCAACGACATACTGAACACACATCTCTCTCTTTCGCCTTCTCTTTCCTTCTCCCTCTCCGCGTCTCTCCCTCCCTCTCTCTCTCTCGCTGTCTCTCACACACACACACACACACAGATATATACTGTACATATAAACACAAAAAGTAAAAACTGTTATTACCACTCAAAATTTAGGATCATTATAGGATTAATTCTTCACTTCATATATCTATAAGTCAGGAACATATATATAATATATAAACTTAAATAATCTAAGAGCTACTGGTCACTTCACCCTCTGATATACTACTTAAATTTAGACAAAGTATAAATTCAGCAAGTAGTTAATGTCTGAAAATTACCAACAGAAACGTGCAATTATGAAAAAAAATTATTCAGTCAGTTTTTTGTCAAAACTTGACAAATCTTTATATAATCTTTGTAAAGGTTTGCGTGGTTGTCATACTCTGGGAACACATCTGGTGAGTGACAGTGTTGAAACCATACTGCATGACTCATCATGGTTTCAGAAATTCACATGGAGAAGGACATTTTAAATGTGAGGTATAAGCAGTACTAGTTAGTCTAAAAGCCTGTGTGTGGTGTGTGTGTGTGTGTGTGTGTGTGTGTGTGTGTGTGTGTGTGTGTGCGTGTGTGTGTTTACTCACAGATTCTGGCTGGAAGCATCAGCTGCATGAATACAAAGGTACGTCATGTCCTGAAAAACATATATGAAAAACTATATAAGCACTGAAACAAAATTCAAGAAAATAGAACATGCATGTTATATCTGAATCTAACCTCTAAATCCTCAATTATATGTATATTAGTGGCAAAAATTATGGCCCAAGTCATTTTTACAGATGAGTCTGGCAAACAGAGAAATTTCTTATCTAAATGAGCAGTTTACTGTGAATGCTTTCTGTTGTTTAGCATTATTTAAATAATTATGGAGTTAAAAATTATTTTTCACTGTTCAAGACAAACACACTTAAATTTCCCATCACCTGGATAAGCCATGGAGAATATGTTGTAGATCTTGCTAGTGCATACTGGACAGCAAGGCCCTCTGTAACAAATCACTACTATACACAACTAAATTAAACATTTATTGTCCCTATCTCTGGTAATTACACCAGATTTCAGTGGCTTAAGAATCTTCACATGGTTTCTGATATTATTAGTACATGTCCCTAAAAAGCTCATCAGTGCGCACTTGAACAGTCCATCTCAGACACACAAGTCTCTTGCTCCAACCATAACTCATCACCACCCCCAGCTGGCTGACAGGACACATCACATTATTAAAGAGACATGCACAATCATACCAAAATTTTCTCAGAAAGTACTGGTTTGATTCATAACAACCTTTCATGAACACATCGCAAAAACACCAGCCAACCTGGAATGTCCACTAACCTCAAACACAGGCTTAGCATTGTTGTACACAGACAGGATGTGGGTGATGCCATTCTTAGACAGACTTTCTCTGTTTTCTGCATCTGGGACAAGGAGAGAGAGGAATATATCACACCAACCAAACACAACAACAAATCAGACCAGTTACTCTATAGTAAGCTGTTACAGAAGCAGGTCTGTGAGCTGTTTACTGTCCTGCAACATCATTTGGCACCGTTAAGCCTGTGGTCACTTGCTCCCGTCACTTGAACTAATTTTAGCCACTATGTTTGTGCCATCATGTAGAGACATAATCATGCTGCTAAAGTTAGAAATCTGCGAACGCCACATTAGCTGGGAAGGAGTTGTTACAGGCCAGGGAATGATATACTAAACACTTTTAATTCTTATTCCATGTGAAGTAACACTCCCTTGCTTCTTAATTATTTTTTGTAAATGAGGCTTTTACATCTTTTTGCAATCTATGCTTGACAGAGGAGCAACTTTCAGTTTCAAAATCTGATGTTTGATAGCTAAGACCATATGCTATAAATATACTGTATAAGACAATATTTAAATTGAAAATCTTTCACAGTAAATAAGACCAAAATGTATGTTTAAGAATACTGATTGTAAAGGGCTGCAATATTCTACTGTGTCAACCCCTATCATTGAACTATCATTGGGACGTTCTGCCTTTTTTGCGGAAAACCTGGCCTGACCCAGCTCTGCTGTTTACGTCAAACTTAGAAACATCAAATCAATTTACATCATGATTGTCTTACCTCTTATATTCCCAAGGTAGAGCCCGTCGACAACCTGTGAAGCAGCAGTCACAGACATGTTGCATTCAGGTTAGATATTCATTACACTCCAGCTTCAAAAAATTTACTTGAAAGGAACAAATGTCGTGGGTTGAGCCAGATTGGATTTAAGGCTTAAGACTTAAGAACCAAGTACCAGCAAAGCAAGCATTCCCTGTAGCCATACAAGGCCTGATGCAACGATGCATGATTATCAGCACAAAGTGATGAGCGACAAGCAGTTACTGAGCGATGCTGTACAACTGTGGTACTAGTACCATGAGGCAGTAGTTGCCTAATGACTATTAAGCACTGGATTCACACTAATAAAATGTAAAACCAACACAGCCTGCACATTTTCTTTTGCAATTAAGAATGGAAATACAAATGCTTATGAAAAGCTTTTTTAATATGAAATTAAAATTCACTGGTCTTACTTAACAGACTGTGGTTTCCAACACAAATTTTGCTGTTTGAGTTTCACATTGTATTGACTAACTACACTGGGTATTTGTTTTATTTGGCATGTAAGCAGTTAACCTTTAGCCATCGTTTGGAAAGTAAATGCCACAGTATCATAATACAAATGTAGAGCAAAATTTAAATGAAGTCTGACAATGTAATAATCTATTGATGTGACCTCGGAGCCTCATTAGAAGGTTAGAGGACTAGGTCGGCAACTCAGCTGGATTGATTCAGTGCCTTCCTCCTGGGCACTTCAGTAAAAACCAAGCCTCCCAGTTGTGCCTCTGATACAGGTTGAAACCAGCTGCTTTTAAATGTCGCCGGATCTCAACCTTGAGGCAGCCTAAATCTTGGTTTTAGCTGTTGACACATTATTGAAACAATGAAAACGCAAGCTGTGTGCGGCTCTAAAAACTTCTGAGCTTAGTATCCAGCATGCATCGGATTCATTTACACTGCCTATCGCACAGTATCAATGCGAGACAGAGCAAAACATGTGACGTGATTGATTAACGTAGTTGAATCAGGCGTCTACCGGGGTAGACTTTGTGGAGTTTTACCACAAAACAGCCACTGACAACAACATAACACCAGAACAAAAACACTTAAGCAAAGCCTACCTTATTCATTCCATTGCCCATGATGACCCTGAACCAGCCTCCGATGAGCTGCAGCACTTTAATATGTGGAGCTGCTAGGTTATGTTTGCATGGACTTTGAATCCAAAACGCGACGCTGGAATGACCGACTTCCAACTCACCAAACAGTGGGAAAAACCTTCACTTCAGTCGCTATGTTTGCCTGTTATTCGACAACATTATGAAGTTCCACTACCGTACCTAAAACAATAATGTTATTAATTCGGCACCAACAACAGTTCCGTCATGCTGTGTCGTCTTCCGGATTGTTTTGACGTGAAACAACTGCAGCTGCGGCTTCATCCGGTAAGTGACATCATCACAGCATGCCGCCGTCGGCTCAGCTGTACTTTGTCCCAGCCTTCACCTTCATGCTCACACAGCTTCAGTGCAATGTCCAACAATTAACAATGTAGGATTTAGACATATGCATCATGAACCTCCAAATCCTTTATGACATAGTTACATTGCTAATACCCCATATGGAAACTGAGAACCATTATACATATTAAATTAATCCATAAAATGAGCAAAAAGTCGATCCCTCCTGTAATCCTGGGTTTATCCTAACTACCCACCCGAGCCCCCACATACTTGTTTCGAGTCCATGCAATGTTGCTATGCAACAATTACAAGAATAATTTGGGCCGTCAGTACCACAAAGTGTACCCCTAGTGTCAATGACAAAATATTATGCTTCCATAAACCTACAAATGTGAACCTTTGATTTTAAGTACTACCACGACCTTAGACCTAGTTCTGTAATCCCCTTCAGATGATCACATGGGCAGATTTGTTCAGAAAATTGTCAGGGCAGAAAAAATATTTTAAAAGCCTACTGTTAACAATTTCTTGGTAGGTGTTTAAAGTCTATTTTTTATTTTAATATTTTCTATGACCAAAGTCACAATGACAAACACAAATGAGTGTGTTTGAGTATTTCCGCTCAATATATAATATATAAAATAAATAACAATATATTTGGATTTGAATTTTTTAAAAGGATACTGATCATTTGCTGATGTGACTAAAACTTCAGCTGTTAACTAGCTCATAAGACAAGTACTCCTGGTGATGAAGTTGGTGTTCAAAAACACACAAACATACTTAGCATCTGCTCGTTTTGGAGAGAAAACCTTGAGTGGAATGTATAAAAAAAAACAAAAAAAAAATGCTATTTTAGTTACAACCTGTACATAACCAAAAAAACCTAACTGCCTCATTATATAATTTTAGGTCTAGTCATTCTCTCCTGAATTTCTGATAGGAAACAGTCATTTGATGTAAAAGCAGTATTCATGTAGAAGTCACAAAGTTAACAACTGAATTTTTTTTGTCAGTTTAACCATTTTTATTTTTATTTCTATTATACACAATGACCTTAAGAGGAAGAGGTCTTCCAAATGCACAAGCTGAGGTAAATGTGGACAAGTGATAAATACAGAAATATAAGTATTCTTGTATTGTTGAGTTGGTCTGCCTTTATTTTCAAGTATGTGTGATGGTCCTCTGGGTCCTTTACTTTTTCCATTGCTTGTTTTCGTAGTCCCATTTGGATGAGAAGCCCTCTACTGGGTTCATTCTCATGTCCAGGATCCTCTGCAGCTCCTTCTCTTTGTACTCAGGGTCAAAGGTGTGTGGGACTGGTCCATAGACTGCAAATAGACAATAGCACAGGTCATGCCATGAGCCTGAGTAAGACTGCAAGCAAAAAATCCAACACTGATAACTGCCTTCTTCTGTTACTCTGAGCCTTTATATGGAAAACAGGTGCAGCTGTACATCCTGCACATATTTGAATGCATACAACGGCTATTTTTCCCCATACTTACCATACTTTCTCTGCCAGAGCACAATCAGCCCAGTGAAGCTGAAGAAGAACAGCACGCCTCCAACCACAGACTTCCACTGAGATGATCCCTTGTTCATTTCAGCAAAGCTCTGGTTGAAGCTGATGCGGTACACTGACCATTGGAAACACACAAAGCTTGGTGATTAAAGTTGTAAAACTGGAAAAATTACTGAAACTAGTAAGACATTACTGCACATATTTATAGAGTATTTGCTGGGAATAAAATCAGCTTGAGCAAAAAGTGATGAGCATTAGAGCATCTCAGAAAAGCAGAGTGTAGTGTTGCAGTCCTACATGCAATCTTCTCCTCATTAGAGAGTGCTGCCCAGGAGCCCTTCTCCTTCTCCTTCAGGGACTTCTGCTCTGCACTAAGGCTCTGCACATAGCGGATATCTGGAAGGGGGTTATCCGGCCTGTCAAAGTAGGCAGGGAGAGTGTAGACCTCTACCTTAGCAACACCTGCAGGGGACAACAAAGAATGAATGCCTTAATCCGGGTCGATGTTCTTTAGAAATACCCGCCCCATATGAAATGTCATATGTATTCTAACACTAAAACGTTTCTTTTCTATTAAATACTGAGAGAGAAAGCAATGCAATGACTACAGAAAGCATCTAAATGTCATCATCTGAATTTTGCTAAATATCACTTGTAGCATTCCTCAGTCTTTTGCCTCATCTTAATATTGCAATTACTAACCTCAAACTACATTGAAGATTAATTATGAATTTAAGTTTCAATAGCTAATGAAGTTTAATTAAGACCACCAAAAAAAACCATTTGTCTGGATTTGGTTGTGGATGTGCTACCCCATGAAATGAGCATGTGTGGTGTTTGGCTGTGCACTGTTAGCATGAACTAGTAATTCATATACACCCAACATTTAGTATGTCACTTAATATATTTCTACATATTAGATATTTGAGTAGAGAGAACATGTAAACAGAATTCAAAGACCTGCTGAAAGTTAATTTACTGATGGGCTTTACTCTCCTCTATATCATATTAGTTAATGTTTTACATAGTAGATTTAGAGTTGAGAGATTAATTAATCACCTGAGCTTTTGAAAGGTCACCAGTGATTTAATTTCAAGAAAATGTCATGCTTACCTCTGTGACACAAAAGTAGTAGTCAATGTACAAGACTCATAAGTAGAAACAGTGATTACATAGGACACAAACTGCATCTGCTATCATACCGCTACCCAGAAATAGAAAATACCCCATGTCATATCAGGTGATAATTACCATGCCCTCCGCGTACACAGACAGATGTGGAGATGGCACGTTTGCCAACAAGGCGAAAGGCTCTGGTGGCCAGCATTCTGGAAAAAGTCATAGTTGAGACATTAAATACTTTTCAACACATTTAAACACATCCACATATTCACTCATCTTCCCTACAATGATTTTGATGTTACAGCGGACAAATTCTAACGATACCATGAAAAATAACCTGTTTCTTCGGGAGATCATATATAACAATATATGAATAAACATTTAATTTATGCGAAGTTGCTACCTAAGGGACTATTCCTGTGTCGTGAGTATTTAAGATAGTACCCCAACATTTGACAGTCTTTAAACATTGGTATGCTTAATGTAATCAAAAACTGTGATTTACATTAATATTAGCTATTTACATGTTTGTCGATTAATAGTTGATGAGACTACACGTCTAAACCAAAAGTCTAGCGGTACACCGCAATGCTAAGCTAATGTTAACGTTAGCTGCAAACACAAGGTCATAGCGCCCCGGAAAAAATAATCAGAGAAAAAACTGTTTTTATAGGACAGTACTGTATAATTTAACATTACGCCACTGACTTAAACTGCATATCGAATAGCCTATGACATTTTTTATGTATGCGCAATGCACCTGCCTGAACAAATCTGATGCTAGACGCTAACGACAGCTAGCCGGTAAGTTAGCCCGTCCTAGCTCCGATCCGCGCTGACAAAGTCACTTCTACACAACTGCTTATTTCGGTAAAAAATGCCGTTTCATCATACATTTTAAATGTGTATAATGTCATAGTGTAGGTAAATAGTGACGTGTGGCGTACTTCTATCAGGTTAGAAAAGTGCTGTTAATTAAAAAAACACAACCTACTCTCTTCACTGCTCCGTCCACCGACGTTTCTGAAAGGAAGTATGATTGAGAATGTGAGCGGAAATACTCAAATTACGTTACCCGGAGGCAGGTCACAAGGCCGGACCGAGCGGAAGATGATCTCGTTGTGCGATATTTCCATTCTGCTTTACGGCACCACCGGTGCTACAGAAACGAGTGGAAGGTGGAAGTCAGATTAGCTCCTCTGACTAGCTTTTGTGACACCGACTAGCATAAAAAAAGACTGTTGTGACTGTAAAGCTTACATGTACAAACTAGAAGACTTAGCTTCGACAGCGTATTGCGGCAGTAAGGCGACTTGCTGAGGAAGATGTATCTACTTTCCTCCGGGCATGATAAGTAAAGATAGCTAGCGGTAGCAGGCAGCAAGTCCCTCCTCAGCGTGTAGCCAGTCAGCTACTTCGGCAGGATCTGTTTTTCCAGCGGTTCTGCAGATTGTCTTATAAACATGCCTATCCAACTGACGAGCCAGGCTTACTGTAAAATGCTTTTACACGCTGCCAAGTATCCTCACTGCGCCGTGAATGGATTGCTAGTAGCAGAAAAGACGAAGGAGAAAAAGAAAGACAGCCATAGTGATCCAGTCTTGTGTGTGGATTGTGTGCCGCTGTTTCACGGTACTTTGGCTCTGGCACCTATGCTAGAAGTAGCTTTAACACTGGTAAGTATCCGTCAAGTAAAATATACACTCGGCTGCAAGTTTACTGGATAGACTGATCTCAGATTAATGCAGTCTAATACAACAAGACAAAAGTTAACTTTATATGGGTTTCTGATTCATCCTAGTGGTCATTTGATAGTTTTAGATACTTATTGGACTCACAAGAAATAAAAATTAAGCTTTCAAAATGATGATATAGTTGAATCAACAGCTCTGTAAAGCAGTATTGATATAAACACAGAGCAGTTTTAGATTACATTAATTTTAGCTATGCACACTGACTAGTGAGTACCTCTACATATATTTTTTTTTCTTATGTTGAAAATGAATTCTGCCTGACCTCTGCTGTCCTTCTGTTCCTTCATGTTGGCTCCATGACTCCTGCTTCTGTCTCAGATCGATACTTGGTGTAAAGAAAATAATTATGTCATTGCTGGATATTATCAAGCCAATGAACGCACAAAGGATTCAAGGTACAGAAAACCAAACAGTCATTAACACCCTGGCAAACAGTCTGTTTTAAACTATGCCCCAAACCACTCCCCTGGATTCCAATGGACTAAATTATTGGTCCTCTCTCTTGCAGACCCAACCAAGTAGCAGAAAAAGTGGCTGCCAGGATTTGTGAGAACTTCAGCGAAGCAGCAATTGTTATGGTAATAGTAAAAGATTTAGGCTTGTGTGAATGCACTATACTGGTGGTTGCACATGGTTTTGTCCATTTACTTCAAGTGATATAAATACATTACTGCTGACTTTCTGATTTCCAAAGCATGTGGAACATTTGTAGTTTAACAAATATGTGAATCCCACCTTTCAGATGGACACTGGTTTTATATCAGTGTAGTATAACAATCAAGAGATTTATTATTTTTCCAGAGTACATAATGGAATCTTAAAATTAAAATTGTGTATACATATTTTGAAAGGGACAATGTGAGTCTGGTATGCTTGTGCATTGATTTGGCAGCTTCATCTGAAGTTTGGGATGCCGGTGCTTCTTACTAGTATCTGTATGCAGCAAAATTTCACCAAACAGTCTGCTGTGCATTTGAATTGTATCACTATCCCATAATAATATATTTTAAATCAAAAATGGCATATTCAATGTGATGGGTTAGATGCATAAAGCAAGTTTCTATAGAATTATATGTTAATGATGTACAGACAAAATTAATGCAATTTGCTGCCTTGATGGTGTTAGAAACATGATCTAAAATTACAAAATGTGCTTTCATAAATGGTTAGCAACATTATTAAGTACACAGGAATAGAAAGTAATTTCCCTAAAACATGCAAAACACTTGCATTCACACATCTTGTAATTGTCTCTTGTTTTTTCCCTTTCAGGTGGACAACAGCAGATTAACAATTAGCTGTTTTGAGCCCATTGTGCTTATCTATGATCATCATGAAAACAAGTGGAAAAACAGAGAAGTAACTTCGTAAGTGTCTTTGTATGTGCGAGAGCTATTTCACTGCAAGACTTGTATGGACTACGTGTACCTAAGTCAGAGCTTCTAGCACAAAATCTCCCTGTGTTCTCTCAATAACTTACAATATTTAGCTAATATGCTTTAGGTATTAATTACCAAACTGTCTTTCTTCCAGTGAATCTTTTGAGGACTGGAGCGAAGCACAGAAGATCACATCTGCTCTGTTAGAGGGCAGGTCCTACGAGAACTTGATTGACTTTGACAATCACTTGGATGATCTAAGGAACGACTGGACCAACCCTGTGATCAACAAGTCCGTCCTGGATCTGTGCTAAGACCCTCAGTCAGGAGTACCCTAGACACATACACAAATATTGCTGCCAATTCAGCATGCATGATGCTACTTACCGTGTAGCACAGGAGTACAAAAATGCTGAACATGTCATCTTTGTTCCATCATTTGTTCCCATACTGATGGGAACTTGTGGAACGCTGACCAGTTTGGCCAAAATCTCTCAAGGGCAAGCACCATATGTGCACTGCTGGCATGTGTCCACCTTTACAAGGTGATACTGAGGTGGTGGAGGCAATTATGTTTTTGAATGCAACTTAAATGCTTTTTTTTCTGCAATGGTTTGTGTTTATTCATAGTTGTGTGCATAAATTCTAGAGTATTTGATCTATTTTTTTCTCTTAAATTTTACAGCCAGTAGCCATATACAGAGATCAAGTCCTAAATTATTTTAAAAAATGTAGATGATTGTACTACTGAGATATGATATAAATATATGTTCTTTATTAACTTTTCTAGTTTGTCCTGAAACAAAATTCAGTTTAATTATAAAAACAACATAGAACATATAGGTGACATAGAATCAGAGAGACAAGAATCTTAAAAGTTTTGTCTTATCAGACTGTGTAAGTCCTTCTGTCGATGCCCCAGCAATGACAAAGGGATGATTGAAATTATATATGCTTACATTAACATTTCCTATGATGCATGTGTCCTGTTAATTGTCACTGCTGCGCTTCAGAATGTCATCCTGGATGATATACATGTTGGCATATTGGCTTCTGATTGTTGCTCTAGAAGATTTGCTGAGAAATCTACACAGAATCAGATCACAGGAATGTGTGAATCTTGTTCTATGTCGGATATATGTTTTAAGAATTAGGTAATAGAACTTATTTATACTTAATTGACCACTCTAAATCCAACTTTTTAATAGGTAATGTTAAACAAGTGAAATGCATATTGAGAGGATACAGAACTGCCTTTGTATTTGAGATTAGAATTCATCAATAAGAGCTAATTACTTAAATAGTTGTGGACAGCACATTTTTTACAGAAACTTTATGAACTGAATGTACAATGAAACCAATTTTTGAAATGGTCTTTGTCAGACTCATTTTATGTAATTTAGAAAATCATTTTGCTCAATGTCTTATACCACTGCCTTGACAGTAATGTTGATAAAAGTTTGAAAACAATCACTTACCAGCTTGAAGGCTGCAGCTTTGTGGTGTAGTTTTGTATGGTGTACAAATTGCCTAACAAGGGTTTTATTAATGGCTTTGCAGCTGTATGAGTAACACATGTATCAGGGACTTATGGTACTGTTATATGCTCTTAACAGGTAGAATAACATGAAAGATAATTTCATATGTCAATGTGCATGACATAATTTATAATAAAAAAAAATGTCACTAACATGGTGAGTAGAAATACAGAAAAAGAACTATGAGGGCATTTTATTAATCCCAGAGGGAAACTGTTTTGTTACTGCAACCAAATCCCATTAAATGCACACACCTTAGACTTTATCTCCTCCAAATAAACAAGTCTACGAGTCAGATTTGGACCCTTCCTAAACCTCCCTAGCCCCTGGGAATTATGATTCACAATCCATGTTGAAATACCACGAAACATCATGAGCTTTCTTCCGTTACACATAGTTTTCTCTTAGCTGGCCTTCTAGAAATGTATTTATGTGTCATCAATTTATCACAACACCCCCTCTAACCTATCAGACTTTGTACTGAAAAGTTTCACAGGCTTCTTTCTTACTTGCTGCACTATTTTTTAATTTTCAGGTGAAAGTCCTGAACAGTTATGATGATTATTATCATGCAGTAGACTTTCTGTATATCCTGACAACAGACTTTTTTGGCTCCTATAGTAAGTTCTATCATCCACTCATGACCACAGAACTGGCCCAGAACGATTTTCAGCCACTACTTAGACTCACTGCTACCAGCCACATACAGAAATATGATTATGAAATAGGTTTCATAAGAGTGACAGTTTTTTCTATCTAATCAGGGCTCTAACAAATCATGGTTTCCGTTACTGATCAAGCTGCAGATCTGTATAAAACATCACAAACTATCTCTTCACGAAGAAGCGCCCTCCTCTTCATCACTTGGTGAATATTGCCACCTAGCGGCGCTTACCTTCAACTGCTGTCACAGTCACATGACCCACTTCTACTCTCCGGGCCAGACAGAGCAAAAATTTCAGGAGTAGTCAGTATCGTCATGGGCACCCGGCCCCTAACGCGCCTGTAAACAGCCTCCAAACTACAATTTGTCTATCGATCTAGATCCCATCCGGGTGCACGTGATGGGATTACATACACCGACACACTGTAATAAATTGTAAAGTTGCAAAAAACGGCACGCGGTGCTTACTTTAAGAAACCATACTTCCTGTTGATGACGCTGAGGTCCCTACCTTGTTTTCCTTGAAGGTTCGTGTAGCTTGCAGCGCGGGAACATTTTGCAGCGTGAATGTGAGGGTAAAGTTGGGGCAAACAAAATAAACAAATGGATCCTTCGGAAGTCGAGTTCCTCGCGGAGAAAGAAACGGTGAAGATAATACCAAATTTCAGTCTAGACAAGATCTATTTGATCGGGGTAAGTCAATCACTTGTATTTGTCAAGACGTTATTTTACACGGTTGGTGATAGACGATAGCGCTAAACCGTCTGCCGACGGATTGCCGTAAAGTGGGAATTCAGGTTGTCACATCCACGTTACTTCATACTTTACATGTAAAGTTACTACATTAAGCTATATGGCCACATGCTATTTACACGTAATAACAGTGTTTGAAATTATATGCTTATGCTGATGGAGATGGAAAACAATCTGTGTCCGTCTGTCTTCAGGGCGACCTGGGTCCCTTCAACCCTGGACTGCCAGTGGATGTTCCTGTGTGGCTGGCTCTCAACTTGAAACAGAGACAGAAATGTAGAATTGTTCCTCCTGAGTGGATGGATGTTGGTAAGAGTCAAAAACTCCATCCAGGTGTTTGACATGTTTTCAAATGGCTCACAGAGATGAATATCTTTAAGGTTCCAAGATCAACAGGACAGGATCATGTACATATGTATCAGCTTGTGACAGTGTTTGTTTGATTTATTCTTTACCTTACAACATGGATTTAAACATCAGTTGTGGTTCTGGCAGAGATTTGAGAGGGTAACTCTTACTGTGCCTCTCCACATTTTTAAATGCATAAACAAAATCAGCTGTCCCTAAATTAATAAAAAAAAAAAAAAATGGTATCAATGGGCACTATTTTTCCATGCATTATACAAATGATGATTTGTGGTAAAAGTTGGACTAGAGATGACTACAGTCATTCAGAATCAGATGTAGGCAATTCAATAACATTATTTTCCTGTAGTTCCTCTAGTCAATAGACATATCAGTCATAATATCTATATTGTTATTAAAACAGTTTACTGCTCACCACCACCACCACTACTCATGTGGAGCTGGTAGCTTTACAAACATAAAGGATAGGGCTGGTATTATTCTATGTATTTCTTAGTGTAAATAAATTGCAAGATAAATACCAACCAGCGATTAGTCTAGTTGTTGGTTTTAAATAGTTTTTGTAAAATAATAGAACTCTATAGCACTAAGGAGTAAGTTACTTCGGGTTTTAGCTGCACAGGAAATACTTGTTAGTTGGATAGGTTAGTGATTTTGATTATTTTATTAAACTTATTGACAGTAACAAAAATATAGAATATTTCCAACTTTACCTTTTAAAGGTTTCAGGTAGATTTTTTGCTATTTCATCTCTCCTTGACAAGTCAAAATGGAGAGAGCCTGAAAATCTTTAGCACAACATTTATTCATTGACATATACATATTTGGTGAATGAAATTTCTGTTTGGCCCCTTTCTGCTGTTGATGCTGTTCTCCAATGTGCAGAGAAACTGGAGGACATGCGAGAGCTTGAGAGGAAGGAGGATACCTTTACACCCGTTCCCAGCCCTTACTACATGGAGCTGACCAAGCTGCTACTTAATCAGTGAGTCTTATAGATTTAAGTTATCCCCACTCAGAAATAGGTCCTACCTTCGTATTGTGCTCACGGTGTTCAAAGTAATTAAACAATTTGTGAAAATGCTCCCTTATCATCTCTGTATGTGGCATTCTGCCTTACATGATGGTTTGTGTGTTTCCATAGCGCATCAGACAATATTCCTAAAGCAGATGAGATCCGCACACTGGTCAAAGACATTTGGGACACACGTATTGCCAAACTCCGTCTGTCCGCCGACAGCTTCATCAGTCAGCAGGAGGCACATGCCAAGGTAAAACTGATCACACAGGATCATACACTGTACCTTTCACTACAATATTGACATTATTAGTTCATAGGATATTGTAATATATTACTTGATCAACAGAAAATTATTCAGCAACCAGTATCAGTTCAGTAGTTCTAGCTTCTCAAATGTGGATATTTGCTGGTTTTCTTACTGTGGTATTAAACGGAATATGTTTTGGTTTTGGACTGTTGGTCCAAAAAACAAACAATATAAAGATGTTACCTTGGGCTCTGGAAACTGTCAGTTGTCATTATTTTTAGACATGTTATAGACCTAATTAATGGATTAATCACCTAAATAATTAATCAATGATAACAAAAAAATGTTGCTTGGATTATTGGTAACATAGCTACATAGAAGTTCAAGAAAAACGTTAGCACCTTGGAAAAATTCTGAACATTCATCAGGTTCAGACAAACTTTTGAGCGCCTTGATTGTTTAATAGCCATGGTCCCGGTGTCTTGCAAAATGTTTGGCATTATCGTTTTATCCTCTCATTTTGTGGCTCTACAGCTTCCTGTTTCACTCTAATATTAAGATCCAGTAGATATGAGCGCCAGCATTCACCGCAGACATTAGAGAATGACTGTCAAATTGAATTGTTGCTTGTTGAATGCTTAAATCGTCTCCTGCCTAACTCTGCTTCATTCTCTCTATAGCTGGACAACCTAACTCTGATGGAGATCAACACCATTCGAGCGTTTCTTCTTGACTCGCTCAACTGCATGTACAAACTACGTTCCAATCTGCAGCCTGGTTCCAGTAAAGGACAATTCACGGACTATTGACCCACTAGATCAAAGCCTGCTGAACACGTTTGGATCTTGTCCCAAGAATTTGGGGCGGCTTGGATGGAAGTGTGTACTTACTGAGCAAGCTCTTCATTACTGAAAAGACAGTTTTCTCTGAATCTGAAGAAAGCTCAAGAGTTGTACTCAGCCTTTTTAAGGGATTATACTTCTCTCGAGGGAGACATATGTTCCGTACATATTTACAGAATCATTATATGCATATGCTGTTTGCAATATGTGCATACTTCATTTCATTTCATTTAGGATGCTCATAGTAGTTTAAAACAGCCACCATGCTTTTGTATGTACCAGTATGTGACAAAATAAATGTATTAGTGTGTATGTCCCTGGTATATGAGTATATACATTAAAAAAAAATTTCCCTACAATTTTATATTTTTAATCATTGTGTCTATTTGTCGTTATTATGTTTGTGTAATATTTCTTAAAAAATGTTCAAAATGTGCTAGAGGTATGGAGTTTTGTATACAGGGCCATTTAAACTCACAGTGACATGCTAATGGTAAAAGTGTTAGCAATAATCAAAACAATTCCTGTCAATTTTTTAGTTTATTTTTAAGTCCTTGTGGGGAAATTAACTTTGTATTTGATCCCTCCTAAATGTTAAGCAGCACTAAGCAGTCGTAGTGTAAAATGCATGTCTTTTGAGGTGGACAGAAAGCCACATAAATACAGCTCTAAACAACACTCACTGCGTTTTAATCCAAAACCAGTGGCAAGATATTATTGGTTGGGGTTATGATGTTTGAGTTCTAAGTCACCAGGTTTATAAAGGTCTTTGTCAGGAAAGGTCTAGGAATCGTTTCATTTTTTTTTTTTAATCATGTGAAATCGTCCACCTACTGCACCAGCACCCACAAACAGACGAAGGTTGGTATTTAACATTTTTGAAATATTTTATTTTCTTTTTTGTCTGAAATCACAGCCATATATTCATAAATACCTAATTACTACATTCAACAAAGAATATATTACATTACAATGAATTCAAACAAGTACATTTTAAAAACAGGATTTCACAGCATCTAGACATCCTCCACTGAGTAATGGGGCTATTGCATGGGCGTGCGTGGGTTGGAGACACAGGGATGCTGGGTAAATGGGGCTTACTGCACTACACCTTCATCCCCAGCTCATTGGCAGCTTCCCTCAGCATAGGTGCTCCCTCATTAACTGATAAGCTGCGCTCTTGGCTCTTTTCTGCTCTGTAAAAATGACAGACTACACTGTATCCCTCTGATCCTCTGAACTGACTCAGGCCTCATTTATGAAAAAGATCTTATGATTGAATTGTTTCTTGAAGATTCTTTTAGATGAAAGGAATTCTGTGCCCGTTCTCAACTTGCAAATATTTGAAAGGAGTGAGACATACAGTAGACACTTCAATGTAAAATGTAAAGTGCCTTATCACTGATTGATGATGTGTCCATCATGTGGACTCCTAACTCATTCACATGCTCCCAAATTTTTTGAGGCACTTGTAAATCATATACTGTATGTTTGGGGTAGTTGTGCTTTAGTCTTTTTTTAATAAATTAGCTTTCTGCACATTTTACTTTGAAATACTGAAATCGCTCTTATCCCACCACCATAACTTAACATTTAAATTCATTACAACGATCTCTATGCCTCGCAGACGGCTTTCTGGGTCTCTAGTTGCACATACAACCACAAGGCTGAGGCAACATGAGTTACAGGATAGAAAGTCAGTGTAAAACTGGCAGAATCTCAGGGCAGAGCTGACGAGGAGGATGAGGGCAGACAGGCTGTAAACAGGTATGAGGCCAGGTAGATCAAACCTCTCTGATTTTATATGTACTAGGAAATGCCCTGTTTGAATCAAACTTTTGTGTGATTTCCATTCTATTTATAACATTGGCAACTTTGGATAGCAAGGGTCCTAAACAATGGGGAAACGCAGGAAGGAGATGAGTGGGGTCAAAGGTTTTCAGCAGTGGAAGATGGCCATTCTGGTTTGAATGTTTGGCTACCTAATTGCAACTCAAATTAAAATTAAGAATCCAAGATGCTACTGTTTGTTTTTCAGTTTGGCACTGTGTCCTCTCATGACTGCTGTTAAGGGCTTGATCTTGTAAGGCGTAACATTATTCAAAACGTCATATTGTTTGAGTCCAATGCTATATAATGTCATACAAAGTGAGGTGAAGGTCCAATGGTAGGATAAAGCATCAAGAACCAGTTTCATCAGCTGGCTGCTTAAGAGACTCTTCATGTCTTTACAAAATAATCAAGTAAGTCGAGTGACCCAAGTAAAAAAAAAAGAAAAAAGAAAACAACAAACAAAAAAATCCTAATTTTGACGCTGGATTTCAACTGGTTTCTGTATGAGAAACCAGTTGGTATGAGAATATCACAAGCTAACTAGTCATGCCAGCAGCAGTGAAGCTGACTGGAGGAGTTGTTGAAATGGGCATTAAAACAGACAGACAAATGTTGCTGTGAAGTAAGGGGGATGAGAGGGCAGGAGCCATGTCTCATGACCTCTGAGTAAGCTTTGCTGAGCTCAGAGGCCAGATGAGATGGCTGTGGCTGGGTCTCAGCTGCGCAGTGCCAGGAGAGAGTAAGAGGAGGAGGAGTGCATCCTGTTTTCTCTCACTCTGTTAAATGTCTCAAAATGAGCTGTTCTGGCCAGCAGCAGTACAAACACTAAAAGCAAGGCTTTCTTTTCCAACCCAAAAAGCATAAACATATAAAAATGGCAGGCTTTTTCTTTTAAAAGAACAATGATTAAAGTAATAAAAACATACAAAATTCTTTTAAGTCTTCATTTTATATACAATACAAGGCCGAAGCACCTTTTAAAATTCTTATTCTCAAATTTTCTATTTCGAAATAAAACATTTCCTTAATTCTTTCCAAAAAATGTGCATTTTCTAAGTTCTTCCCTAATTTGAACAGTTCTTTGTTGTAACACAGTACCACCAGGTAGTTCTTCAGCTTTTATTCTTAAGTGCATTTCCAGTTCAAAAGCTCATGTGGCCACTGTGATAAAATCAGTCCCAACTGGCCAGAAGCCTTCGTTTGGAGATTTGGAGCTTTCAAGTCTCTTGACGGCACCCCTCCTGGGGTGGCTGCTCCCTCATTGGCAGGATTGTCTGTGTAGATGTGGCGGTGAGGGATGCAGGGACTGAACAATAGAGCAGCAGGGACTGAAGAGTATGTGAAAAGCAGGTGCATGTGTGTGTTTGTGTTGATCTTCAGGTACTCCTGCCCTATACTCGCGCTGATCTCGGGGTTGGCTACATTGGCACACGTTAGTGGCTTGTGGCGCAGTCCCTGGCTGGCCACAATCCAAAGACTGCCTGTCCTTCACTGAATGGTCCTGTCTCCCGTGCATTCGTCTATCCATTCACTCAATTCAATCATTCATTCATTCATCTTATCTGGCCCGCCATATTCTCCTCTGTGGAGCCATGTGGAACAGGCCATGAAAAATAAACTCTGGGTGTCAGTCTGAAAAGGGAGGTGGCCTGGGGGCCATCAGGTCTGCGTGTTGGGGTCACCTGGGAGGGTAGCCCTTGTAATGGCTGCCTCTCGGCCAGTGTGTCTGTGGCAGCGTCAAACACTTCCTGAAGTGCTCCAGCTCTGCTTGTAACTTCTCCCTTTCCACTGCCAGCTTCTGTCTCTGGGACATCAACTCCTACACAGCCGTAGAGCAAAGAGGGAAAATATAAGATTACCACAGAAAAAGAATCACAATGATGATGTGATTTCAGTTATATTGATACAATGGAGGGACATAAATAAAGGGGTAACCACAATGTGAGAATTAGCATTATATAGCATGACTCTTTATATTCCTGTAAGTCTTGCTGTGAATTGTATCAGATATTTTATCATTTTTCAAGAGGGAAACCCTCCAGTTCTGGGATTATACAGGTGGCAATGATTTCACACTAGTTCACACATCAGCTCCTCCAATTAAAATGCAGTAATATTTATATGTGGTGATTTTGGAGGCTAACGATAACATTTTGTCCCAGAACTTTATCCTCATTTCAATAAACCATTATTGAAATAATTTAGCGGTTTATTATAAGTTTGGGAACATTATCCTCCTGGATTATGAAAATATCCCAAGGAAAGGTTTTGGATGTCAGAGTTTACTTGCTCCTGTATGAAGCCCTGTGCTGTATTTTCTGGCTTTTATATAAACATGCAGAGCCCTGACAACCACTTTCAAGTTATTTGTGGTTACAACTGTATAGGCCTACGTGTTCTCTTTTGCATTTTTCAACCAGCAACCTTGCAATTCATGCAGTGAAAATTCAGCATCTTTGATCTGAGCTAGTTTCCTCATCTTGCAAGTCTATCACAGGCCTGTGATCTAGTTACTTCCGTCAGTACTAGCATAGTTTTTAAGATATTTTGTTCTGCCTCTGCACCTAGTGTATTATTATGAAGGACAGTAAAAGAAGTGTAGTGTGTGTGTGTGTCTTACCCCCATGCTATGCGACAGCTGCTCAGCAGTCAGACTGAGGTTGTAGTTCTGAGCTTCTAGTCTTCGACACTGGCTCTGCAACACTTGTCGCTCTAAACTTTGCTCTAGAGGACACCACCAAATCACAGAATATAGGGAAAGGAAAGGAAATAGGAAACACCATTGTTGGGATTAGAGAAGTGAACACTGACCTCTAAGCAACAGACCATGTACTATTGAAACAGCAGAAGCTACAAGGCTAATCTACATCAAGCAAATATAGAAAAGCATCTTCATGTTTGGAGCTCTTAAATTGGACAAGTGACATGGTGTAATGAGGTGGGGGTGACTGGATGTTATTTTAACTGAATTTCTGGTTGAAACCCTGATACACATTTATCTACATATAGCTGAGTTGTGTTTAGGAAGGATAAATGGCACCCTCTAGTGACAAGAGAATGCTACTACAACTTCACAAGTTCCAGCCCTTTTTGGAATATCTTTTTCTAATTGTATTTCATCTGTCTTATAAATTTTCTTATGTATTCATTCCATTCTGTTTTTAGTCTTCAGTTATTTTTACTGTTTATATTTGTACTGTCTTATCACCTTGTCAGTCACCTATAACACCCTTAATATCACACTAACCGGCATGAAAGGTGCTATACATCGAAGTTCAATTGATTACTCGAACCACGAAAAAATAATTAATACATCAGAGATAGAAGGAATAAAGGAATTCACAGAATAAAGAGCAACGCTGATTTATGAAACTATACAATGAGATGTGATCAACTTTCATGGAGGTAAAAAGCATGAAACTTTAAGTGTGACCGCTTACCTTCAACATATTCCTGATAAGCTTCAAATATAGATTCAATCCCCTGCCACTTGGAAGAAGGAGCCTCCTCTTCCTCCTCATCCTCTTCTTCCTCAGAGTCCTCTGGACCAGACAGGTCCTCTCTCGTCCCTGAGGCCTCCCGGTGTAGCGGTACTGAGAAGTGCTGCCCGTTGGACTGAGGGTGAGAGTGTGAGAGCGGATGGGGAAATGAATGTGCATTCGAGTGAGACTGTGAATGTGGCTGCGGTGGTCGCCCAGGGGTGCTCTGAAGCTCTGGAATGTTGTAGTGAACAGAGGACTCCTGGAGGTGGGATGACTCTGACATCCCAGTGGCTCCACCTAAAGGAGAGAAGAAAGGACTGTCAGATTTCATCCATTTTTATTAATCTAATACTGAAGACTATTGAACTATTAAATCACGAGACGACAAAATAAATAAATAACAATATATTCATTATTCAAGTTATTTATCATGGTGCCCATCAGTCAACTTTGTAAAGATATTTCTGCGACTGTGGCTTGTGCGGCTTTACCTTTGTGTTTCTGAAGAGCTTTCTGAGTGGACTGAAGCACAGATTCGTGGAACTGCTGGGCAAATTCCTCCGGGGTGAAGCTGTCCCAAGGTTTGGTGCGTCCATTGACACTGTGAAGGCTCTCTTTAGCCTGAAGGGGGAGTGGGGGCCGCAAGCTGTTCAGCAGACTGGAGCTCCTCTTAGATATCGGTCCTTCACTGGGCCCCCGGGCCTTGTCTGGATAGACAGCTGGAGAAGGGGGTTCCTTTGGTCTTAATGTGTCCCCAAGGGGTTTTGGATGGCCATTGGGGGACGCTGGGCAATGTGAGGAGGGGCTATGTGGTCTGACATTGTGGTGGTCCTCTGATTCAGAGGGAGGCTGGGCAAATGCAGAATCTGTAATCATTTGAACATGTGTTAGTAATGATGAGGTCGAGATCTACATTATTACAAATGGAACGTTGCAGTCATAAATTGTAATTTCTTAAAGAGGAATCTCCGGTCCAAATACATTATACAAATGAATAAACACCACTCTAACCCGACACTTCAGGGATGTGAAATTGTGTATGTTTATGCTTATTAGTATGTGCCTCACCAGAGCTCTGTGCTGAAGGGCTCTTACACAGTGGATGAGGGGCATGTCTGATGGTGTCCAAGGTTACGCTCTTTTCTTTAATGGCCTGAAGCAACTCCACCACTCTTTCATTATCTAAGAGACAGAGGAAGTAATACATCATGTAAAGCTTTGTAGCATTAGTCCTGTCAATTCTGTCTTATTCACAATTTCATAAGCACCTGTTTTTCCTAGTTTTGTTTGTGTGTGTGTGTATATGTGTGTGTAAGTGTAAGGTTGGATGTGTGTGTGTAAGGTTGAGTGTAGCCTGATAGTGTGGGAGGCTGTGCGCTGCCATCTGTAGGCAGCAAACAGTAAATCAAGAGGATTAGACTGGGATAACTGTAAGCCCACTGCTGCCACTCCCAATTCCTCATCAGTATACAGTATGTGTGTGTGTGTGCGTGTGTGTGTGTGTGTGTGTGTGTGTGTGTGTGTAATTGCAAGTGTCTACAAACAGAACCTTGACACGAGTCCACCTTTCTAACTAAGGCAATGTAAGGCATTACATTATGCATACATTGTTAATTATATGCTGCATTGTGTGACCCCTTTGTGGTTTCTTTCAAGGCTTGAGTCAACATGTTAATGACAATGCAGTGCATGCAATTCAGGCAGAGCTCAGCTGAAGTAAAGCATCAGCAAGCTGTTGAGCCGACAGAGGATGACTACTGCCTACTAAAAGCTAAATGAACACTGCAATCACTCAATGAATTGTCAAAAAGAAGAGGCATATTATAAGTTATGGATGGCCATGTTTGTATGGCATGTAAAGGGCACTAGGTCATTTCTAAGATGTAGCGGTTTCTAATGACCTTGTTGAAGCACTGAGTTAATATAAATTTTAGCTTTTCAATTAATTATCAATATCAAAACTATTTCCTCCACTTAATTAGATTTTACCGTTGAAGTCAAAGGAGTTAGCTTCCCGAGCACATCAACTCTTTACTTAAACAATAAGGAAGACGTGGTTTATTTAATTAAGAACAGCTAAGAGGCATGGTTACGCACAGTTAATTCTTACACTAATTAATGTTGTTCTTGAAACATAATTAAACAAAAACGGTTGGTAAGCAACACTAAAGGACCCATATTTAGAGTAACTGAATCACCCATATATATTTACCTGGGTTATTTTAGAGCAGCTTCAAAGATGAGTGAGTAAATTAAGAAGGTGGGATGGACTACCTGCCTAATAGACTGGGCTTTATCTGCGCACTACTCTAAATTCCCTTACCTCTTCTCTGCTGCAAAGTGACATGGGACAGTCTGAACATGGTGAGGAACCGCTTCTTATCCTCCAGCTCTGGCGCTCGGTCCATCTCCTCAGGGGTGAAGCGCGTGCTGAGTTGTGGAGGAGGAGGAGGGGGAGGAGGAGTGCGTTTTGATTGCAAGGCAGGTGGTGAGGGGCTGCGCTCCCTGAGCATCCTCCTTCTCTTCCTTCTCTTCTGCTGCACCAGCTCATCCCGCCGGCCCACTGTGGTCAGGCCAAACACTCCCAGAAATTCCAATTTCTGTGAAGAGAGGCAAAGAAATTTTATTTATTTTATTTTTTTTAAATCACCTTACTGCAATGTTTTGTGCCTGTATGTGCTACCATCATGGAAAGCACAGAAAACTTAGATGTGTTGGCAGGTGTTTTACCTCTGTGGAGTCTTCTAGTTTTAGTGGGGGCTGCTCTGATACTCTCCTGAGATGAGCTCTCACCTCCTCCTCATCACTCTCATCATATGAGTCATCCAGCTCATAGTAGTAACCTGCAGAAAACACAGAGGTCACTACTGATGCCCCACTTTTAAATTCTCTAAAAAAAATAAATTTTTAAAAATAAAAAAAAAAGTTGACTTGTTACATAAAACAAGATATGGTCTATGGTTTTCCAAGCACATGAGAATTCAGTTTATCAGGTGTAACAGTACGCCTGTGGTGAGTACCTTTCTCCCTGGCCTCCCTTCTCCTCTTCTCCTCCAGGTCCAGCTTGCTGACAGGCCTTCGGTGTTGTTGTAGGTACTCATCATAGATCAGCATCGTCTCCGGGCCCATCCCCAGTGTAGCTACCTGTCCCATCCCTGGCCCGGCAATTATTCCTAGCCCCTGTCCATGCCTACTGTGACCCGGGTGTCCCTGGAGGCTCTTTATTCCAGCATTGCTTTTCACAGCCCCCTCCAGTTCATACTGGCTAGACAGGGACAGCGATGACCTCTGCTGGCTGAAGAAGGACTGGGTGGATTTCTCCAGATCAGCGAGGAATGTGCTGGGCTCCGTCAGGCCCGGAGGACCTCTCAGTGAGGGATACTTTTCCATTGCTCCCCCATCTCTCCTTCGGGCTCCATCCTCATATTTGGAGGGCCCTGGGGGCAGCCGACTGAGTTCATAGTGTCCCATCCCTGAGGGCTCGTGGTTACGTCTGGACTCTGAGGCTGTTTCTATAAGAGATGCAGGGTTCCACAGGGTGGTGGGTGGCGGAGGGTGGTGTTCACGTGGTGGCTGTGGAGGTTTGGGGGAGATGAGGGGTGGAGGGGCGCCTAAGTGAGGGTGGAGATCCCGGCTTCCTGGTTCATGGTGATTTGTTATGGGTCTGTAGAGATACAATGGAACAGGGATTGTGCATATCTGTTAGAAATACAGTCCGACTCCCATATCTCTTCTAAAATTGAGAAATAGTGTTTCCCAGTCACACATGTTATGCAGAGACACACAAAAGGGCTCGTATGCCTTGTCTATTTCCTGTCATCCCTGTCAGTATGTCTGTGGGTTTGTGTGTCTGTGCAAAGCAGTGTTATCAAGCCCAGACAGAGTAGCCCAGAGCAGAGTGAGGATGTGGCCAAGGCACACACTGTCCTCCAGATATACCCGCCTGTTTTTGATCTGGTAGGCCCTTGAAGTGTGGCACGCACACGCACGCACACGCACACACACACACACACACACACACACACACACACACACACACACACACACACACACACACACACACACACACACACACACACACACACACACACACACACGAAAGGAGAGACCAAGTTCAGAGAGCAGTCTACGAGGGAAGAGGCCAGGAGAAATGTTTTCCTGACAGGCAGGCAGAGAAGAAAAGGACTAACACAGGAAGGGGAAGAAGAACGATAGACTGTTTGAAAGGGAACACTTAATGATATAAGACAGAGAAGAGGAATATATATATATATATATATATATATATAAAGTGAGGACAAGGATGAAAAGGAAGACTTGAAAAGGAGAAAGGGTATGGTAGTGGAAAAAGAACAGCAAAAGTGAGGAGGAAAGAAAGGCAGATGGTGGATGGATACTGTCTGGAGCGTCTTTCCAGATAAAACCTGGCAGTAGTGCACGCTGCATGACCAGTCAAATTATCTATGCCTCCTGTTTGTGTTTGCATTTCTGTGTGTGAGTGAGTGAGTGAGTGAGTGAGCAAATGTGTGTGTTATCCGCAATCTGCAGCCTGTGAGCTGTGATTCTGCGATTATACCATAGGGTTACTGATATCAGACGTGTGCGTGTGTCTCTCCTGTCCTCCCGGTTCAGCATTAACCCCAACCTCACTTCTGAATCCCACACAACAACACAAACACAGGCACAGTAACAAAGGAGGGTAAGTAGGGGGCTTACGCTGTGCAAGGTTGAGAGGATTAGCTGAGAATTAGCCTTTGTGTATCTTAGCCATCCCACTCGCTGCCTGTTTGAAACCCCTACCCACTTCTCATGGAACAGCAGTCATCAGGACCCTACATCAACACCTAAACATAGCTGCATGTTTTGCTACATGTCAGACCTAGAAGGTAGCATGGACAGAAATAGAGTAGATGTGATGCTTCTGACAGGGTTTATCTTTTTTTTTCCCAACCCTGCCTGAAAACAAACTTCTAAGGCCTGCCAGCATCTGAGGCTTCAAAATACAGGCACAACTGTCCCTATCAGGCTAACAGAGAGAGCACCCCCAAAAATAATGTGTGCACTGAAATCATGCATGCATTTTGGTGTCAGAGAGTTATGTGGCAAGAAATACTTTTAAGCAGGTTTGAAAATGAGCACATTTCTGTCTGTGTCTCTGTCTGGATGGACTACAACAAGCAGAGCCTTGTGTCTGTTGTTTCACCTGTGCGAGTCTGTCCTGTGATCTGGTGCGTCAGCTGGCCGGCCCAAGTCCAAGTGCTGCTCCAGAACCTGCTGACGGAATTCAGACACCTGGTACTGACGATCCTCTTTCTCCTGCCGCAGCTTGCGTTGCCGTGCCAACCACCTCTCCTCCTCATTGTTCCTCTGAGCAATCATTGAGGCCGGGAGCCCAGTCCCCACAGCGCTGGGGCCCATGTAGAGACCGTGGCCTGAGATCAACCCAGGGACGGGATGATGGGATTGAACCATTGAAGAGTGTAGTCCTGGCGGTACGGGTTTGGGAGCTGGGAGGGCGGGCTCTTTGGTTTTATCTGCAGAGACGGAGAGGTCAGTGCAAAGAATTTTGGTATTAGGGATGCAACTAAAGATTATATTCATTTGACAATTATTTTCTCAATTCACCAGTTAATCAGTATATAAAATGTATAAAAAGAAAACTGTGAAAACTGTGTGGCCAATGTTGCTTTACAAACATTATAACTGTAGCTTATAGAGGCTACAAGGGAAGCACAGACACATACCAGCCCGATTAGGGGTGAGTCTCTCAGGCTTGGTTCGGTCCTCCTGCCCCCTTATGGCATGGAGCTCAGCCAGATAGTGGCTCTCCATGGCCTTGGATGCCTGCAGCTCCTTCTCCCTCAGTGCTCTCTCCTTCTGCCTCTCTAGCTCCTTCTCTCTTTCTCTCTCCTTCTCCCGTTCCCTCTCGCGCTCCCTTTCTCGCTCACGCTCCCTCTCCCTCTCCAGCTCCTTCTCACGTTCTCTCTCCCTCTCCCGTTCTCTCTCCCGCTCTTTCTCTCTCTCCGCCTCGCGCTCCCTCTCCTTTTCGCGCTCACGTTCTCGTTCGCGCTCCCTCTCTCTCTGCCGCAGCTCATCCTCCAGCTGAAGCCTAAAAAAGCGCAGTGGACAGGGAAACGGAAGCAGAAAGAAGATGGATGTTAAATCAGAAATGACAATTCATAACCACGGCTGATATCTATACATGGTCTATATATGTGTGAGTTAAGGGGTCTTTACCTCTCAGACTGCAGTGCTGACAGTGAAGGGTGTGTGAAATCTCCAGGGTAGCGGACCCCTGGTAGGTGCATGTGAACAGCAGAGGGATGGATGGGGGGTAAAGCTCCCCCTGTTGGCAGCGAATAGAAAGGTGACCTCAAAGCAGAGAGGCAGAATGGGTCATCCATCCTGGGAGATAAGGATTGAAATAAAAGAAAAATAATAAAAAAAAAACAGAAAAGAGAGAAAGCGAGGGAGTCAGTCTCCCCGTGTGACAGTGCAGCATTCACTTTCATTAACCTGTGTGCCTCCATCTCCCAAAGAAGCAACATAACAGGGTCTTCCGTCTTTCAAGAAAGCAGCGGTGTCTGTCAGCTAACCTCAATCACCACACAGCAGCTAGCAAGAGACTGTGCTGTATGTTGATGCACAACTGTGTGTTTTTGTATGTGTGTGTGTGTGTGTGACATCCACTGCTCATCCCCTCATTAAATCCATTACAGCGCAGTGTGTGATGGGTGCTGCAGTCCTCTGATCTTGCTGGGTTGACAGACCAGGGGCACGCAGCCTGTGTGATAGCCCAAAGCAAGCAGGGCCCTTTTCAACACGCACACACACATACACACACAGTTTGCATACGATCACACGTAACAAATATTGCACATACATTTCCTACTGCTGGTGTTTCCTGTATGATCTATTTATCTCTGTATTATTTATATGATGTTGCCCCTATAAAAAAACAAACAAATACCTAAAAACGAAAACCTTGTTTTCCTTAAGGCAAAATCCATAAATGACAGTGGTGAACAGGATACATCTTATTTTAGATGTATAAAGAGTTCAGTGATTCTTTTATGGTGATTTCTCAAAAAGCATGTGTGAACAAGCTCCAGACATATATAGAGGTGGCAAAACCAGCCAGGGTTCTCTTTTGAATGTTCCGGTTTTATCCATGGGTATAACCAAGCTTGGGCAAAGACAAGGAAAAGGAGTCTTAGCCATTGCATCCAATATGATAAACTCTGGTCTTAAGTGTTTCCAAGAGGAAGCCCAATACTCCGTGCTGGAATGTCATTGTTTTAACTGATACTCTCTGACCTTTGTTTCAACAGACTTTTTTCCACGCTGTCCATACTGATACTGTGAGTTTGATTATTTTGTCTCTTTTCTGCAGTTTGCTTTTTGTTTACCTGGAACCTGATGTTTTTTATTTGTGCTGCCATGTAACTGAGTCATGTCTCTCTTCAGCTCTCTTACACTCAATAAAATCTCTCCCCCAGTTAAATAAATATACAAATTAGGAATATTTTACCTCTGGGAACATGAATTCATGGTCAGCTATACACCACTGCGTTTATTGCTGAGACTAAGCAGTGCAAATACTTAGTTCAGTTAAATGCACTGGTTTGCACAATTTGCTCTTGGAGGAAATGGGTGCCAAGTCAACAAAACAAATTAATAGAGAGGCCTACCTGTATGGTGTGAAGGAGGGGTGGGGCAGGTAGCTGGGGTGATAGTAGGCAGCTGCAGCGGCTGCAGTGGCAGGGTCCAGGCCCAAGGGCAAAGAGGGCATACGGAGGGCATCCTCAGTCGTGGCATAGGGCCGGAAACCACGGAGGTACTCTTCTGGTACAGGACCAGGGGGCACTGCATTAGGCAACTGTCTGGGCAGACTGAAGGTAAGACAAGAGTAGGGGCACAACAGAGAAAAGCCATGATTAGTTTGATTTGCGTGTTTACTGTTGTGCAATTTAACCAGTTTTCACCAAGAAACTATCGAAATTCTAATTGTATCTCAATCCCATCAACAATATCAACAACAATTACTGACCATACACGTATATCAAAGTGTGCCAAAATTTTTTTTTGAAAACATGTAAAAACTGCAAATCCAGAGAAAGAGGCAGAGCAGTGTGTGACTCACTTAAGGGGCTGGAAACGTGAATCCTGCATGACAGCACCAGGGGTGAGGCCAAAGGCATAGGGGTTTCCCAGGAGGTGGGCAGGGACTGAGGGGCCACCCTTTTCCTGGGGGAGGGTCCCCTCCGCACCCAAACGTTCCCTGCTGGCCCCACGAGGCCCCGAGTCAGCCTGAAGAAAGAGATGCAGAGAGAGGATCTTAGTCATTGTTCGTGAGGACCTGTGACCGTCACGGTTGTCAGTGCTCATGGAGCCCATCCTGTGAGGGGGGAGACAGGGGAGACAGGGGAGGGAATAGGCCTGTTTGGGGTGCAGCAGCCTCCCTCCCTCTCTCTTCCAACCTCAGGCACTTTCATCCACTTTCTCAAACACACCACAACCCCTGTAAAAATAGATGGATCAACATTTCTCTGAAGAAAATATATGATAAAATGGAGGAAGCAGGCAGAGTGTGGTAAAATAAAATTAAAAAAACAAAAAATCACCTCACTGTTTTTCTCTAATTGTAAACAAGAGATGACGTATGTATGATCAATGAGGATGTGGTAATGGTAGATGTACAACAGCAGTACTTCTAGGGACTTTGAGCTTGGCTCAGTGTGTGTGTGTGTGTGTGTGTGTGTGTGTGTGTGTGTGTGTGTGTGTGTGTGTGAGTGTGTGTGTGTGTGCGTGTGCATGTGCTCAGGGAAGACAACAAAATTCAAAAAGCAACATCCTTCTACCTCTGTTTCTCTTTCTTCCTTTTTCTCTTTCACCTCCCTCTCTCCCTTTGGCAGCAAGCCTGGTCTCACTTCTCCAATCCCACAACAAAACATACACACACTCACACACACTCAGCAGGCACACACACCGTTTCAGAGCTACAAAGACATCCTGCTGTGAGAGTGGGAGTAAATTTTCTGAAGCTTTGGTTTCCCTCTGCCTACAAATGCAATGGCGGAACTGGGAGACTTACAACCCTTGTAAGTCGAACAAGGAAATTGTTTATAGAGGGATATGCAGTTGAGGATTTTCACTGCAATGGTGCAACGCAACTTGAAGTTGAACAACTACATAGAATAGGAATAGAAATAAAGAAAGGTTGAGATGAAGTGATAAAGAAGATGAGAGAAGGGGACAGGGCACTTCTTGCCCCATTAAATTAACCTCTGGGATTAGAAAGAGACCTTACAGCAGCACTGTCCTCTCTCTCACTACCGCCTCTGATAAAACAAATCCTATTTAGTGAGCCATTACCTCCACGTCCTCTTCTGCAGCCACTGACCCAGACTGACACTGATGCGCATCCAATCTTAAATGGCTCTAATGTTTAGACTCCCCACACCCCCCTTTGTTTCTTAGACCTCCCACTTTCCAGTAGTTTACTCCTTGTTGTTTGTTGCGCTTCACTAAACAGTAAGGCATTTTATTCCTTCAAACCTCCCGTCCCTATAACTGAGCCCCCCCCCCCCTCCCGTTCCATCCCCGTCCTTTCAGAGCTTTATGAGCACAGGGAGAAGGTGGATGTTCCTTCCCAATCAGCAGCCAACTGGAAAAGAGGTTCATATATGTCAAAAGAAGTCAGTATCAGACAGTACCATTCAAACCACAGAATGCCGGGCTCTCTGTTTGCTCTTTGCTCTTTCCCCATCTTTTTCCACAAAGTGGTTTTTCCTAGCTTGGTGTCCAACACTATCAAAAACTGATGGGTGGCTGTCTGGAAGTCTGACTGTTAGTAAAAGCCCGGGGCAGGCAAATATACACACATTTATTCAAATCACTTATCTTAACACACATTGACTTGCAGATGAAGTCACGCACACATGTACTGTGGTGTGTATTACTGCATTCCTCCTCTCCTCCTGAGTGTCATAAAGCTGTACTGAGGCAGGTACTGGTGAGGCATTGCTGACCGCTTATATGTCTGTAAAAATGGGAGAAGCTGCTTTCTATCATACTGTCTGACTGTCAGTTAATCAATTGCTATAACCACACTCACACAGCTTGCTAATCAAGTGAAGTGTTTAGCGAGGCTGTCATCATTGCTTGACTAAAGCAACTGATGCTACAGGTCCATGTATTTATTTATTTATTCATGTTTGTTGTGTTATGTGTTAAGAGCAGCAAACACCCTGTTATACTATGCTTCAGTAGCATATTTTGCTTCAGTCGGTGCCCCAGCTTAACCCTAAAAATTTATCAAGCCGCCACAACATAGAACAACCATGTAAAGAAAATTATTTCTACAGGTAGACCAAACTAAACTTCACTGACCCTTTTTATTTTACACCAAAACATGAGAACCTGATCAGCAAATAAAATCACCCAATGTTTGCTGTAAGCTACTTGAATGCTGACTATCTGGTATTCATCTGGTTAACTTTGTGAATCAAATGCAGGTTGAACCTGTGTTCAATATCCTGCATCATGCACACAGTTTGTGCATGACAAGGGCATGGTTTGGTCATGGAAATGACTCAATAACTGTCAATTTGTGCGATTCCCAAACAGATTACCACAAAATTGAATCAACTGTTCCTTGCCACCAAATTTCACAGAAATCCCATCATAAGAGGATGGAGCAAAGATGTTTGTAAAACAACAAAGCACAGTGACGCTGCGGCAATTTTGCAATCTACTGGCTTCTGCTTCCTGCTTTTAAAATTCATACTGTCACTGAAAGCCGGCAAAGTCTCTCCAATATGAGCTGATCAACAAAAAGGACAGTAGAAACAATGATAATGTGTCCATATAACTGCCATGCAGTATGCACACCTTTTTGTCCCTGTTTGTGTATGTGTGTGCATGTATGTGTGGATGCAGGCTTATAGCAAAGGTGTGGGTGTAACAGGTCAGAACCTTGAAAAAGCACACACGCCACAAAGACAGAACCTTTCATTCCCATTAGAGAGGCATCTTAGTCACTCAGGCACCTACACATCCAACCAGCCATCCCATTTTGACCTTTCACCCTGCCAACAAACACAGCCTTCTATTCTCAAACACACACTATTCACTAGCAGCCTGCCATATACACACTACAGAGCACAAATACAAGCACTCAGACTCAAAGACACAGCCATTAACAGCCATCTTCCCCTGTGTGAGCCAGGCCCCTGTAACCCCCAGTGAGGCTGGGAGACCCCGCGCATTGTAGAGCTCTCGTTTACGCCTCTCAGATGGAGCCATGAATCCAAATTGCCAATTAAAAAGCAATTACAGGCAGCAGCGGGAGCAGACTCCTGCAGTCATTAAAGCAAAATGCCAACGCACCAAGCCCCCCCTCCTTCGCTGCCTTGCCCATCACCCCCTCTGAAAGACAGACTCATATCTCAGCTAGAGACACTAATCAACCCTTCTAACACACAGAAAGCAGGACGCACACATATGTACACACAGCAACAGACAGGCTTTCTTGGACGCCTTACAGGGGATCCACAGAACAAACTGAGGCCTCTGTATGTAACTATTTTCTCTGCATTTCTAGTGCCTCTGTCAGATTCTCCTTTTGTCTTTGAATCTTCATTTCTGGCTGTTTGTGTCCCCATTGTCTTTGTTCCTCACACTTTATTTCAACACTATGCAATTCCTGTCACAAGGAAAAATACAGGGTATCAGGGAATGGCACACGGGTACCTTAACTAAAATAAATTTTGGCAGAAAAACCCAATGATAAAACCAGACATAGAAGGTAAGAGAAAATGACAAGTGTAAAGGGCAAAGGGGCAAGGTAAAAATGCCCATCTTCCCTAATGCATTCTTCCTGTACGGCAATTAGCGATGTTAGCAAAGCTCCAGACAGCATCATCTTTGTTTAAGAGGAACATTTTGTTGGAGGGTATGTATGTGTGTCCTTTACAGCCTCGTGGCTCTTTGTTATCATAGAGTTATATGTGCTCACTGAAGCGGCACCACGGAAATAGAGGAGATGCTATGACGCCAGCTTCCATGACGCATCCCCCACTGTTGCCCCCCCTCCCCAATCTCTGCCCCCTCCATCCCAACCTCTTGTCCACATCACCTTCCTTAACCTCCTCATTCTTCGGCTGGGTGGCCCCGAGCTGCTGGAGGCACCACAAACCCAGTGACATGACCTTTTCAATTTGAGCTTGACCTCTTACACACACACGCATGCACACACACATAAACACACAACCATTGTGCAAATGCACACTAACGCACACACATACACACGAGTTTAGCTATAATAAATGTGGAAGGGAGCGGCGGGAGTTTCTGTGCCTTCATTCCTTCTGTTGCTCTTTGAAACTTGCTATGCTAAAGGAATGGCAAAAAAGGGTGACAACATTGGGAGAGCTCCCTTGTCTCTCCAGCACCTCCCAGATCTGGTTGACCCTTGAACTACGGAGAGGTCATTTCGTAAAGGGAGGGGGGGGGGGGGACAATAGCCTGAATGCTACCACACATTGCTGGCTGGCTGACCTCCTCACTCACCCTTTGCTATCCCCCTTCTCTCTGTCTCCGGGGAACCGTCAAAGTGTCTCGCAGTTTCCGCGTGTTGCCGAGTACTGTTCATAAGCGTGCGGTTGGCCTCGACCATTACCCCTGAGCTGAGATAAGAAGGCTTAAAGCAAGGCCATAATCCATAATCCACTCCTTATCAAAGGAAGCAGCTCTCCCTCTCTCTCCCACTACGTAACAGAGAGCGGGTGTCGGGGTGACGAAGCAGAGGATGCACTTGACTGCTTGAGTGAAGAGGGTGAGGGTGAGGCTGGAGGTGTGTGGAAGGGTGTGCGGGGGTGGGGGTAAGGAGGCTAAAGGCTGGGGACTTGGGAGGGTTTGTCCAAGGGCAAGAGGGCTAAGTAGGAGGGGGGCTGGAGGGGCACAGATGTTAGCTGCCGTTGAGGCTGTCACCTCGACGTCCCAGTGGCAGCTGGCATTGTTTAACGCATGGAGCCATGGGGGGGGGTGGGGGGTTTGGGGGAAGCATACATTCATAGACCCGCTATGTCACTTGTACATATGTCAAGTGCGTAATGCCTTACTATTGGTTACAGGCCAGCTACAAAATCCATTAATCCCTCGAGAGCCTGTCTGCGTGCATGTTTGTGCTAGCAGGCGAGCAGAAGAATAACAACATTTGAATGCTGCTAGAATAACCAGATAAGAGACAGAAAGGAAAATACACCGGAACAATCTGAGGGTTCAGAGAGAGCAGCTGAAAGAAAAAAAAGGGAAGTAAGAGAAAAAGATAGATAACAGGCTAAAGGTCAGTGTGGTGTTTGAATGAGGTTTTACCTGGCGTCCCTCGTTCCTCCAGAGGCCGTTGCTAGTCTTTGTTGGAGCAATGGTGACTACAGGTGGAGTGTTTGGCACGCTGTGGCCAGCTGGGGGAACCAGGACAGGCCCTGGACCAAGGGGACCCCTCTTGGGTGTACTGACTGGAGAGCTGTGGTTCGTGGCCGGGGAGGACACTGGAGAGGACTCACTGCTGATGGAGGACGCAGCTGGAGAAAGACACAGACAAATGACAATGAAAGAAAGTAGATAAGAGGTAAAGATACTAATAGTCTGCATTTTGCTCTACCAATAAAAAGGATATATGACAACACTAGGATCCTGTAGCTCCTTCACAAGGGAATAAAAAAGGTTTGCGGCACTATAACAGTAACAAATAACACACACACACACACAGAGGGCCAGATGGATGGCCCTAGGCTCCTATTATGAAGTGACAGTGATCAGGATGAGCAGCCCTGCAACAGTCACACAGCCTTGACATGCAGGATACACACACACCACAACAACACACTGTTTTGAGAGTGAATAGCCATACTGAATGTATATACAGTCAGTGGAGCTTGCAGCCACACACAGAACCCCCCCCCCCCCCCCCCCCCCACACACACACACACACACACAGCAGGTGGTGAAAAGCTGGCCCAATGAGCTTCTCTGCTGCGCTGTAGCTGTGCCACATTAACAAAGCCCTCCAGGGAAACCCTGTAGCGCAGGGTCACGGTCTGGTCACATGCCTCGCTTTCTACACATCTCGCTTTCTCTCTCTTGTTCCAAAGCTCTCATGATATGCTCACATTCACATGGGTATATCATTGCAATTTCAGTTTTCCAACATTACGTCTTTACCCACCCCCACATACAGGCTGCACCTTCTCTTCCTCTCAACTGTGTGCACTGTCTTTTCCCTTCTGTCTTTTTTTTTTTTTTATCCTTCTGTCTTCCCTTCCTTTCTTTATTTTTTCTTTTACTCTCCTGTAGGTTTTAACCTGTGTGTTGTCTCTAAGTTTCCTCTCATTTCTTCTCTCCTTCTCCCAGCCTGTGCCTCTTCTCTTGACAGTACAGTATGCTGTATGTCTCTGCTCAGAGCGAGCGCAGCATTACACAGTCAAACTGGGTCACAACCCTCTCAATGGGACACACACTTCAGTGCTGCAGCAAGGACAGCAGGAGATGTGTGCTTGTGTGTGTGTGTGTGTGTGCGTGTGCAGGTAGTGTGCTTTTGTGCATCAATGTGCTTACATGCAGCCATGAAAAAAAAAGGCAGCTGAAACCTCAGGCCAGTTTCAGGTCTACTTCCTCTCCAATTATCACCATCAGAACAAAAACCACAGGTCTCCACCCAACCGCCATTTCTTCGCTGCTTCGGTTTCCATGGCAACATAACCTAACAATGTCCACGTATGGTAGGTGCGGTCAAGATATAGACTGATTTTAAACACCTCATTGTGACTAATACTACTAAATAACGGAAAGAATCAATAATGGCAGTGAGGTGACAGTCTAGAGAAAATCTGAAAATCTATGTGTGAGGTGCGAGTGGTGGTAGGAGCGGCAAGTGAAGGGTGGGGGTGGGGGGTGTTTTGGGGGGGGGGCAAGAAAAAGATGTGTGAAGCAAAGATGGTGATGATACATGTGGGGTGAGACATGAAAATGAAAAATGATAAGAGATTGGGAGTGATTGGGGAAAAAAAAAACAGCCAGTGAGAGTGCAAAAGAGGTGCGGCAGAGGTGAAGCGAGAGATGGAGCGCAGAGGAAAGCAGAGAGATAAGGGGTGCAGATGGGTGAGTGGGTGGTGGGTATTGCGTGTGTGGGTGGGGGCATATTTTGTCTGCACAATGGCAATTAGTGGCCTAATCCCCCCCCCCCCCCCCACCCCCCCCCCACCCCCCACCTCACCTCAGAGAGCCATTACTCTCCCCTGCAAGACTAGGCCAATCAATAGCAGCCCACTCAGCCTGGGGAATGGAGCTACACTTAATACAGCTCTAGTGTCACAGCCTATTCACTCACCACAGACACACACACACACACACACAAACACAACATGCATACACAAGGATGGGGGAACAAATAAGGCTGAAGGAAGGGTAGAGGTAGAGAGGAGAGGAGGGGCGGTGATCACTGTGATTCTGAACTGCTAAGCAACAGACCCCTACTCCATCTATTTCTCTCAACCCCTCTCTTCCCATCTCCTCCTCTTCCTCCTCATTTTCCATGAAGAGGCAGAGCAGACTGGAGAAGACGCAGGGCAGACTAAATAATTAAGAGAGAAGGAAGAGAAGCAGTTGAGGGGAAGAAGGAAATAAAAGAGACAAGGGTCGTCTACCAACAGTTTCATTCTCTTTCTGCAGCTCGCAGAATCTGTGTACTTCTAAGCGTCCTGTACATGTATATCACACAATAAAAAAATACAAACAGCTATTATTCCTCTATTATTCCTCTATCATTCCCTCCTCTTCCTCCTCCTCTCTCACAACACCCCACACAACCACCACCCACCCACCACCTCCTCATACACCCTAATTCCTTTTCCTTCTGTTCTTCAAACAAAGTACCTGCCAACCAGACATAGACCAGGCTCAACGCACACTTTTCATAACCACATTTACAATACTTACAGCTGGTATGGGCTCAGGGAGATGTTTGAGAGAGTGGTTACATGTTTGCATTTGTGCATCTATGTATATTTCCCCTTATCTTCCTTTTTAAACCACGAACAGACATGTGTGTCCATAAGCCTCTTTCCTCTATCAAACCTCCAAGATTTCCTCCTGTCCATTTTCAACCCCCTTGCTCCAATTTCCATAGTCCCCCTCCCCCACATCATTGTGCCATCTGATAGGAGAAAAATCATATATGAGGTGTTTGATTGGCACTCAGCTGGTGTCATCTCTGCCATATGCTCCTCCCTTTCCATCCATACAGAGAGAAGATGGCCACACATGCTGGCCCTGCAGGGAGCTAGAGGAGGCAGAGGAGGAGTGAAGCACAAGCCTTCATCCCCAGAGTCTAAAACAGGCTCATCAGCTTTCAACCTGCACTTCATTAGCTGTACTGATTGTCACTTGCTTGGTGTGTAGGGGTGTGTGTGGTTTGGTGAGGTAGGGGTGGGGGGGTGGGGGGGTTGCAGGCAGAGAGAGAGAGAGAGAGAGCGAGAGCGAGATATAGGGGGAGAACACAGGAGGCAGAGACAGAAGGAAAGGAAAGGAAAGGAAAAGAGAGAAAGAGAGTGCTGTCTCAGTCCCAAGCTGTGTGTGATTAATGTGAAGCTCCTTTCTCTATCGCCTCCTCTATTACCAGTCCCACTCTCCCAGACTGCCTCCACACTTGACCGCTCAAGCTAAGCCCAACACACACACACGCACGCGCGCACACACACACGCAGCAGCGACAAACAAACAAACCAAGCTGTGGTCAGAGGCTGTGGCCAAGTATCCCTGCATAGATGGCACCTTTTACTTCGGCCACTGACCCAATCAAAAAGCCAAAGAAGTCACCACAGCTCTTCAGCAGGTTCTTTCATTCAATGGCGGAGCCCAGGAGCTGTAGCAGTGAATCCCACTGGATCACTAAGCCTTGACAGGAAGACATCACTGCACAAAAATGTTTTAGTGTTGCCAAATGGCCCCTACCAATCCTGTGCTACCACCCTCCACCACCACCTTTGCCAAAACAGCCAAGCACAGCCAGCACCAGCTATGCCAGGCAGAAGGTGCTCTCCTCCACCCCGCCAACACACCCACCCTACCCTACCCCTCCTCCTCAACCCTCCTCCCTCCCAGCATGCATTACAACAACATCAGCACTTAATTAAACAGTCCATTTCACACCTGGTGTGCATAGCAGTGCCCAGCCAACCCTGCATCCATATGCCACCCCACCAGCACACGCACAAGCACAAGCCTCAACACGTGCACTCAAACAGACGCGTGCGCGCGCACACACACACACACACACTCATACACACCCACACACACACACACACACACACACACACACACACACACACACACACACACACACTCATACTTACAGATGCACAGCAACCACTGATGCACACAAACACCACACACACCTGCTACTACAGTCTTGGCCATGCACTGACAACACAACACAAAGCCTGTAATCTGCATCACTGAATGGGGGGAGGGGAGAAGCATGCAGTGTGTGTTGCTGTGCCAGCGAGGGAAAGGAAGACGGTACAAGATGGCGGATGGAAATGAGAGGAGCAAATCTCTGTGCCTTCTGCTGACTCTACAAACTGTATATTATACTTAAATGCTGCTTCCCTACTGAACAGAGTCATGAGAGGTGTAAGGTTGCTGTGTGTGGAGAGAGAGAGAGAGAGACAGAGAGAGAGAGAGAGAAGGGGAAAGCAAATGAGCTTGTTTGTGAGTGTTTCAGGGACAGTCACAGCCTGAAGGGTTTTGCCTTCAAGAAACACACACACACACACACACACACACACACACTGAGCACAGCGAGGCTGTGTGAGCTCCAGGCAGGCTCCAGATGGAGGGGTCAGAGACACACTGCCCCGCTGTCCCAGCATGCTCTGGGCTCCCATAAACAAGGGGAGCCTCCGGCCACACACGTACACACACACACACACACAAACATACGCACACACGGACACACGCAAGCTGACAAACACCTCAGGTTTTCACAAATCTACTAATTACTTCCGATTCCTCTTTTTTCCAGCCAATTCACTCCATCTATCTTGTACACCTTTATTCTCCCTCTCTTCATTCTCTCTCCAGGCAGTGTACTACAGTTGGTATGAACGCAGTCATGAAATTCTGGTGGTGTGTATGTGTCTGAGAGTGTGTGAGAAGAAGCAACCGAGAGGCTTAAACCAGGATCTGCCTAATTAATCAGATATCAGCAGGCCTGCCTTTTTGAGGCAGTATGTTATCTGTCTCTGTGCGTGGTGTGTGTTTGCTCGCACATGTGAATGCTATGCGAGTGTACATGGGATGAGAGTGTGTCCTTTACACTGCTCTGATACTCATTATCCATCACCTCCCCACTTCAGTGCAGCACTCAGTACACAGAGCTATTCATTATACTCGCCACAGACAAGTGACGATGTATGTGTCTGTGTGTATGGGTGTGTGGGTGTGTATATAAACAGCAGCCGTGCTCAGGGTCTTAAATCAGTTCAGCAGCCGGTGGCAGTGATACTAGTGCACAAACCTAACTAATTCCTCCAGGCCTTAGGACACTGAGTCATGGCACCTCATATATACTGCACTACTCACCTCAAAGCATCAACCAGAGGGTGAGAGAGACAGAGAGAAAGAGGGGTTGAGTCAAAGCAGCTAATGAAAGGACAGCAGGCTGCAGCATGCTAAGAAATCACAAGGCTTATACAGTTGCAAAGACAACTGTTTGCATGTGTGGGGGTGTTTGGGTGTGTGTTGCCTATAAATACAGGCCCTGCAGACAGAGAGGTGACTGGAGCTCCAGGGGCCTCATGCCTCTCTCCCCACCCCAGACCCGACGCTCCTAACACGGGCAGAGTGGCCCCTTATTCCTGATGGCTGAGTCACCCACAAATCACTGCCTACACCAGCTAGGCCACACAGTCAGCAGGCCTCAAAAATAACAAAGGGGCTTTTGTGTGCTTTTAATATAAAGGTGGTAGAGCTTTATCAGACACGATCTTGTGTATGTATGACAAAGACACAGACGTGAGCTCTCTGCCTCGGTAGATCATGTATTACAAATGGAACAGAGCACACTCATTCTCACCTCCCAATACAATGCAAAATAAAAAAGCAGAAGTATTAAAAAACATGACTAAGAGAGCACAGTTTTTGTGTTCTCCAGCTGCAACTGATAAAAAGGAGGAGAAGCAACAGAAATAAGAAGGACAATTCCAGTGGAAAAAAGGGGAGTCCACAGTATGTTAAAATGAAAAGATGCTGGAGGTGGACTCTGGAAGTGGATTTTTCTTTTGGAGAGAGAAAGAGCAAAGAAGTAATAGGGCTGGCATGCATGGTTGAGGGAATGAAAAGAGATGAAGGGTAGAAGGATTGAGAGGGAGGTGAGGAGAGGCCAGGGCTGAGCGCTCTCTCTCTCTTTCTCTCTCTCTCTATGGGCAATAAATCATTTGCTTGGTTCTGGGTCCCAGGCTGCAGTGGGCTTGGGAACAAGGTGTCCAGGGAAAGACAGGAAGGAGGGGACCATCTGATTTAAGAGCCAGAGCAAGGGTGGACAGCTGGGGTAGCTGGGCCTCTCTGGAGCCAAGGCATATAGCCACACACAGACACACACACACACACACACACACACACACACACACACACACACACACGCGCAAGCCAGACAAACGTACACACCCTCATTAAACTCCAAAATGAGAATCTTCCTACTGAGACTCTCCTGTGTAGATTCTGCTTTGTACACTTTGTATGTTTATGTGTGTGTAATCAAGAGACACTGGGCACATACTTGCATGTACGTTAGGGGCCAACGTTGAATTTACAAAACATAGCAAGAAACCCACAAACCTCTCCCTGAGCACCTACACAAAAACATTTATATAGATCTTTGAGCAAGCATGTTTCAGCCTTAAAGGGTTGAGCTCTGACGTAACACTGTATGAGTCAGTAACCAGTAATTCAACCACCTGATGCTTATTTCATATTCACACAACCACAGCGCAGAGCTCAGAGAGATGGGAATTCTACTGCATGTTTCATGTGTGTGTATGTGCAAAGACAATGACAAGGAAGAACGTATGACGGGAAATTGGAGACCCAACACACACGCACGCATTGACAAGCACACCCAAGCGTACGTGCAATCACACGTAGGACATTAAGTGGGTCAGCTAGAGTGGCTCCTCTTCGTCCCCGCATCTCCAGGGACACCAACTAATTCAATTCTGTGTGGATATCACTCCATTGCCATTAGCAGTTCTGCACTCAGCTATACATACTGACAATAACACCTACATGTATTCACACACACACACACACACACACACACACACACACACACACACACACACACACACACACACACACTATATGACAGCCACACACACACAAACACAAAAAGAACAGATATACAGCCACACATGTTCAGCGCACAGGAGGTACAAAACACCTAGTCCATCAGATTTACAGGTAAGGGTCAGTGTGGCTGGACGTAACAATACATTTAGTTCTCATATTATTGTAGGATCATGGTTTGATATCACAATATTTTCAACAAAAGATTTTTTGTCAGACACTAGGACTGAAAAGAGGATTTAAAACCAAACTGCAAAGCATAACATGTAAAAACATTTTTTTTTTTTTTTTTTTAAAGTAAACCTTAATACTTAATTCCATCACCTGATGAGCGTGCACAGTAGAAGCCACAAAAAGACGTGCACGTTTGCACAACCAGTTTACGTCTGTATATTAATTCAGACTAGACAACAGTCAAACAGAAATATTATTACCATCAACATCTAGATCACTTAAACTGGACAATTTCTTTTTGGGTTCATTTTGTGATGCATGTCTGGAAAGTAGTATAATGCCAATGCTGAAAACTGCTATCATTCTTTCTGTGGTGAAAACGAAATTTAGACCAGCTGAAATCAAGAACTCTACTGCGCATATTGGCAAATTCTTGTGTCACATCCCTACATGCGGTGTGACTTTACCTCGAGGTTCTTCGGCCTGTTTTGCCAGTTTACGGAGGGCTGCAGCGAATCCAGAGTGAGCAGACTGGGTCGCCGGGCTTCCATTGGCTACAATAGAACCGTTGAGAGGTGACGGGGTGAGGGGGCTGACCGTCGCCGTGGTACGGGTCGCCGTGGAGATCATTCCTAACGATGGTGACTTTGGCTCATGGCTCATGCCTACAAAATGGACAAAGTGGAAAAGAATGGGAAAGGTTTAATATCCAGTACTGCCCTCAGTGCTATACAGACACACATATGTTCTACAAGAGACATGGAAAGACCAACGCAGACAAATATGTGTGAAAAGAGTAAGGCTTAGCGGTTTCCTTGGACACGGAGATTGTCAGGACAAAGTGTGGTGCTGGGTATCTATTTGTGACAGCTGGGGTGGATGGGGATTGGTGAGGGGCAGAGGGGCTTTGGTTGTATGGCTTAGGGTCAGAGGTGAGAGGTTAGGAGGGCGGGTCACCCTCCCTTGCTCTTAAGAGCTCCAGTCTGGCTGTGTGTCTGCCAGAGGTCCATGGTCATAGAGTTTACATAACACCTCTACTGAGCATGCTCTAACACTATCAGGGTGATTTTATTTCATACTGCGAGTATTATATGCTGTATGTTATCGCCATTTATGCATCGAGTGTGTCCCCCCCCTTTTTTAATTTAATTTCTAATTAATTTATTTTTTAAATGTGACTCATGCCAGCTGGATATTTATGAATTTTAACAGTGAGTTTTAAATGAATTCTTGAATCAAGGGATCAGAGACTTGGCAAGCAGAACAAAAAAAGATTACACAAACTTTCAGCCCAACAGTCAAAAATGAAGAGTTAAAGAGAGAACAACAGTGAAAAGGATGATGTTTTTTTAGTGTCATGTCTCTTTCTAGCTTCAGATTTTTGTAAGAGGGGAAAAAGGGTGAGGAGCGTTGAGACGGCTGTCCCTTTCCTCCCTGCGTGTATGTGTGTGTGGTGTGTGTGTGCGTGCGTGCATATGTGTTGAAAGGTGACACCGTGTTGACAGCCCCTCGGTCAGTGGAATCCCTAAACGCCAGAACGGCGTGTGATAGCCCTACGTGCTCGGGCAAAACACAGTCATTCACACACGCGTGCCCACACACACACACCACACACACACACACACACACACACACACACACACAAGCACAAGCACAAGCGTTGAGAGTGGGTCAAAGGACAGCAAAAGTTCAGATTAGTGTAGATTGTGCGTGGCACAGGTATTAACCATTGCACCAAAACACACACGCTGTGGTTTGTTGAGAATCCTCCTTAAGTCAGAATTCAAAGTAAACTGCCAGCTAACACAACAACTTCAAAGACAAAGACAGTCACTGAAATGAAAGCTGCTTTCTAACAGTATATCAACAGCACAATTAGATAAGTAGGAGTTATATCTGGGTTTACCCAAGAGTCTAAGAGGGCTATAAAAAGATCATGTTCCCTCCTGAGAAGAGAGCGGAGGCACAGCACCCCGTGTAAGAGTGTGTGTGTGTGTGTGTGTGTGTGTGTGTGTGTGTGTGTGTGTGTGTGTGTGTTTGAGTGGACACGCACAGCGGCAAGTCAGGCATGAGAGAGTGAATAACATTCCCAACACCTCTTGAGTTGTCCTGCCTGTAACCTCCCAGTTACCCAGTGCACTCCGAATGAACCCAGGACACAATTAATAATGGAAATCAACAATGACCACTGTCTGAGCAACACACACGGCGCCATTGAGAGACTGGCCAAACAAGTAAAAACCACACACCAACTGCTCAGTCCGGTAACGTGACTTTGTCAAGACATTAAGAGTGCTGCTCCTCCCTCTCTCTTTGGAGAAAGTGAGAAAAAGTCAGACAAGGTAGTAAAAGAAATATACAAGAAACTTCTTGCGAAAACCAACATACTATCCAGGCACAGAGTATAGTGTATTTAAGTCTGTACCAACCACACACACAAAACCTCAGCGCTAACAGACACACATGCGAGTAACGTAGTGAAAGAAGAAACAGATAGCACATAGCTTGACAAACACACACAGAGGCACACATCCGGAGGTCTGGCAGTGGTTCATGACCCCCCCCCCCACCCGATAGATTAAAAGCGTGGCCAAAGCTCCTTACTGCACAAAGGAGTGGAGCTGCCTGGATCCCCCATGGCTGCATCTTCACGTTGAGCCCAGCCCAGCACACACCGGCAGCCGCCGACAGGACACACACCATCTTCCTGCTCCTCTCTCTCGCTCTCCGTCTATCTATCTCCTCTCGCCCGTCCACCCTGTCTCTTTCCCTCCCTGCCTGCCTGCCCGCCTGTCTTCCTGTCTCTCGTGGTGCCGCTCACAAAGACCGTTTAGAGCTTATCTAACAAAGCAACACACCACACACGCTGCCTATCTCTCCCCTCCTTGCTCTCTCTCTCTCTCTCTCTCTCTCTAAGTGAGAAAACAGAAATTCTTAGCCTAGCAGCTGCTGCGATGTCACATGACCCCCCCCCCAACCACCACCACCACCCCCCTCCCTCCTCACACTCTCCCTCACTCCTCCTCCTCCCCTCTCAACCTATAATTCCTCAGCCATTTGTAGATAACAGACACAGGCATGCATGCCCTGCCAAGGCGAGCTGGAGGAGGGGGAGGGGAAGAAGAGGAGAGGAGCTGAGGAGGAGGGGAGGGTGCTCAGCCGGTCACCACATCTGACCCCATTGCTGGGGAGCGACAGGCAGGGTGTGTGTGTGTATGTGTGCATGTATATAGATGAACAGGGGGGGTTAGGTCAAATATCTGAGGCGCCCTTCCCTTCTTGAGACAGTTCGACAGAAAAAGAGAGAGAAGGAAAGAGGAAGAAAGAGGACATGTCCTGGCCTGTGTCAAGCCCTACAGCATGAGAAAGAAAACCTTTGGTGTTAGAATATCTGCCTCAACTCAATTCAGTCTGCTTTATTAACATAATGGTTATGTAACTACTGAAAATGCTTGTCAAGTGAAATTAAAGCGAAAGAATGACAACTGCATCTGGAAAGTAAGGAGTAAAAGTAACGAAATCCATTCTCTCTTAATCAAGCATTACCATAACATACAAACAAGGAAGTCTTATCAAAAATGTGGACGTGCTATCAAACCTTTACAGCACACACACACACACACACACACACACACACACACACGGCGAATACACGCACTGCAATTACAAAGAGTTGTTATCAGGGTGGAGGAGACTACTGCGTAATAGTGCTTGGGGGCGGAGGGCTCAGGAAAAGGGTAAAAGCGTGGGTTTGACTTCCCCTCTGTCTGTCCTGCTGTCATTGCAGGGGTGTGAATGAGTTGTTTCTTTAGTCATTTCCTCCTTCCGTCACTCGTTACTTTTTTCAGAACAAGCGAAGGAGCAAGTGAGCAAGAGCGATGACAGGGAAAGAGATTGTCTTTGGGGGAAAGCTGCACGGTGGCCAGCATTGTGCCAAGGGCCACCTCCCGACAAAGCTCCTCTCTGATGCTCAGGCCATGGTCCGACTCCCCTGAGAAAACACAGGACCGCCACACTCTGCTCTGTCTTTGTGTCTCTCCACTACCTCTTTTCCCTGTCTAGCATCATGAAGATCGCCCTGCTGGTTTTGGAGAGGAGAGTCTTCTTGCTGCCTGTGTTGGTGTTTTCCGACCATATCATGGCAGGTACGGGCTAAGGGGATTGCAGGTGATAACATAGCTTCCCCAAAAATTATGCTTGTTCAGTCTCCCACTGCTGGCACTGAAGTAGAAGTGTAGCTCATGGCAGGGTCCTGCTGGTTGATCAACTTCCCTGTTTTGAACTGGCTTTGTTGCTTAGTATCTCCTATTTCTCTGCCCTCCTCTGTGTCATGTCCAATAAAAGTAAAAATGCTCAAAAAATACAACAAGCTTTACAAGAAATTGGGGAGACCCTACAATAACAGCGGAAAGCTCCTACATTGGAAGAACGAAGAGTTAGCACTTATATTAAGAACAGCGTGGTTAAACAATTGCTACTTCAAGGCACTGAAAATCAAAACATGCACAATAGCATTAAGTGGAAATTGATGACGATACTAAGGTTATGTGGGTGTATATTTCTATTCTCTCGTTTCCATGATTTCTTTCGAAACCGGAGAAATACAAGCCATGCGAGTCACGGCTCAAGTTATGATAAATAGCATGATCCAAGCAACCCAGGCTGAGTAATGTCTTATGAATTTCCAGATAATTGAGCCCGCCGCCAATTCTTAACATCACTCGGTTGCAACACATTTGGTCAGTATTTTAAGCAGGCTCTACCCTTTGTTCCTCAAACATCCAGCAGATGGCATTGTCTCCCAGCTAATCAGAGGGGAGTCCTCTGTTAATGACACGGCATATGACACTATCATTTAATCGAGTGATAAACAAAAGAAAAATAGATTTTAAAATGATTTTTCTGTGGATTATGAAAAGGACAAAGTCTGCATCCACTTGTAACATTTAGAATCTTGCTGCGAAGATCTAAAGAGGTATGAATAAATTAGATCTTTTGGATCTCAAATGTTTAACATTTTTGCTGACAACCCAAGAGTCGGTTACACACCAAACTTCCTGATGTCGTTAACCCTTTAAATGCTGTTAGGCCCTAAGGGAAAACAAAACAAAGCCCTGAAAAAAAAAAAAAAAACTGGAATTCAGATTACAACAAACCACATACAAACATGATCCTGCCCACATACACGCACAAGCACACATACACGCGCACACACACACACAGAAAGCAGATTGACTGCTAAATGGCATACAGTAAACACAGTTTTAACACCCTGCTGGAAGTAAAGCCGATCACTAACTCCCATAGTCAAACAAACACACTGTCACACACAGTTCCACCCTTTTGCTGGTTGGAATGCAGATTATTCTCTCTCTCTCGCTCCCTCTCTCTCGCTCTCGCTCTCACACACACACACACACACACACACACACACACACACACACACACACACACACATAAAAGTAAATCCTCTTGGCTCCTGTATGCCCTGGCCAGTGGGGAGATAATGCAGTGGCAGCTCTAGCGAGTGGTTAATCTTTAACCAGGATGGGATTTGCCTATCAGCTCGTTAAAACTAGCAGGGCAGTGCTACTGGCCCATCTATCTGATCCAGCCACAAACCTTGGCTTGGCCAAGTCCAAAACAGTGTGGACTGGAACTGCACTGCCTACAGCTAACTGTGTATCCATGCCTCTCTTCACTGAGGCAGCAGATGTCTCTTTTCCAGTGGCTTGGTATAGCACACTTTAGGCATGCCACAATATTGTGGTCCTGCTTAGGAACAGAGCCAAACCGGTCAGTGTCTGCCCTCAAATGAGCAATAAAAATGTCATTGCAATAAACTGGTTGGCTCAACTTGTGTGGCCATGCAGGCGACTGAAGCACCATTTTTAAAGTCTTGCTGGGCTTTGAATAGCACTTCTGAATATTTTTGTAACGCCGGTATAACCGCCTTTGTGGTTTGGTGTTTTGTTCCACTCCCACATTCCTGTTCTTACTTTCCTCCAACAAACAGCATCTTCGCTGCTTTCCGATAACATCCTCTTTGCTGTATTCAGATCTGCATTTGCTGTTACAAGACAAACATTTAATCCTGCTTCACATTTCACTAGCAGCCAACCAGAACTACAGAAGTTTAGCCCAATTTGTTATTATGATTGATTTATGATACCAAAAGACTGATGACTAACACTGGTCAACATTGCAGAATATGGGATTTTTTTGTTTTTTTTTAGAGCTTCTTAAAATAATGCAAGGAAGAATAACAAACATGATGTGGCCATAGTGAACTGGTTGGTTGAAGAGCTGCAGGTAAAATGCGTTTGCTGTTTGTGTGGACCAGCACGCCTATTCAAAATAAGCAACACTTTCTACCATGCCGTCTTGTTGTGGATAAGTGGAAACTCCCTCATTACTCAGATCATGATCTTTGATCACAGATGACACAGGTTCAACCATCCACTCTGCTGAAATGATTTAGATTAAAGTATCTCAGCCACTGATACAGGAGGGAGTAAGAGATGGCTTGATGAGTATGTGTAATCATGAATGGCTGGCTGACTGACTTGCTACCTGACTTAAGATATGCTGACGGGGGGATGAAAAGGATGAGAGGAGGGTGAGAGGTTCAGCATGAGGGAAATGTCTGACTGAAAATAGATAAAAAATTTAAAAAAAAATGAGGGTGAGGCAGCAATGTGGATGAAACTAACCTAGCAAAACAGGATGTAATATGGGCAAAACAGCCACTACCACAGCCACCCTATCATGCTTCAACCTAAAGTGAGCTTAAAAAAGACAGCTAGTGTAACTGACTGAATGACAGAAGGAAGCACAACTCTTAGTTTTTCACTGTCTATAAATACCACTCGTGCACAGTATCCATAAGAAGAAAAAGAATTTGCAAAAAGAAAAAGAACAAAGGATGATCTTAATCTGGTCAGGCAACCAAAACACAAAGCGGGGTAGGTCATGGAGGTTAAACAGGAGAAACAGGGACCCGACCTCATGAGTGTCTACAAATGCTCATACATATGTAAACCAGAGCCTAGACCTAAACTGATCCTGAACATACCTGGACATGCACAAGCACAAGCACACACACACAAGCACAAGCACACACACACACACACACACACACACACACACACACACACACACACACACACACACACACAGTATCGAGGAGCACAGCAGGATAAACCTGCTCTGGTAGTTCCAGGTTTGTTTGACTTCTGAGATGAGATGTCAGAGCAATCTACCCTCAGGCACTATAGAATAGATGTGTATGTGTGCGTGAGTGTGTGCGCACGTGTGAGTGTACGCACACACGCGAGCTCTTGTCTGTGCGCATGCGTGCCATCTCTTTTACTCGATACCAAAGAGAAAACCATAATATAAGAGAAATCCTGAAACAGCAGCACTATGGCTGCAGAGCTGAGGAATCAAAGGGAACAATTCCACAGGAGAATGAGAGAGCAAAAAGACAAAAGGAGAGAAAAAGAAAAGAGAGACAAAGAGACAGAGAGCAAGAGATCAATGAAGAAGCTGAAAGAGAGAGACACAGTATTGCCTGTGTCTGAGCTGTCATTATACAGCAGGCCTCCATTATAAAGCTACAGCAGAGAACAGAGTACATCTCCCTCTGACCTGGCTCGCTTGCAATGTCTTGAACACACACACAAACACACACCACAAACACATCACACACACCTCTGTGCAAAGAGAGCAGTCTTCCTGCCTTTTTGCCTTGTGTGGCTTTAAATGATACGGCTGTGTATGTGAGAGTGCATGTGTGCACACACCTTATTATTCATCCCTCACCTCCTACTTCTCTTCCTCTCTTCCACTTGCTCTCTGTTTTCAACCCCCCACCCACCCACCCCAACCTGCCTGCCAGCAGCTTGCAACAAAAACACTGAGATTTCAAAAGACCAGCCGGCATCTCTCTGCCTCTCTTCACCTTTCTCGCTTTCATTCTCCAACGCACACACATGCGCGCACACACACACACACACACACACACACACACACACACACACACACACACACACACACACACAGAGAAACAGAGTGTGTCTTGAGGGAAGGCACGAGCTGAGATGATTTTTTTTTTTTCCTCTCCTCCTCCCTGCATCCAACTCACCCACCCCAACAGCGCCATTTCCTATGGCTGTTAATTACACAGTGACTGTGGTAGGGGTTGCTGGGGTTGTGTGTGTATGTCTGTGTGTGTGCATGTCATCTGGCGAGTGTGTGGCTGTGTTCTCTGAGACACCAGTGTGGGCGTATGACAGAACAGTCTGGTTGTACACACACACACATACACACACACACACACACAGAGACACACACACGTAAGTGCATTCTGTCTGTGTCTCTGGCTCTTTGTGGTCTATGCCCCAGGAGTCAAGCTGCTGTCTGCATGGTTGTGCCCTGTGTAGCCTCTCGCTGAGGGGGACACAGCCTTGCTTCCAGCCCAGCTGTTCGACTGGAAGAGGAGGCAGTTCTGACCATCGCCATCATCATCGGGCCTTGCCGACTCAGTCTTTTTAATCAACCTCACCTGCCAGAGCGAGACAGGAAAGGGTGGAAATGTGGCTCTTCCCAGCAAGTCAGGGAGATACAACAGATGTTGCAGAATTCACATGAACTTATGACACAAAAAGAGGCAAACACATACAAAGGAGGACCTGCCATGGAGCTTATCACGGTTTCTGCACCTGTGATACCTTTTGGTGTACCTTTAGCCACACGAACAGGTACATGCACACACGAACACACAGTTAGGAACAGACAGCCTGCATGTCATGTCCCACAGAGCTGGAAAAAATTTTATTGTTTTGTACTATAAAGCTCTCAGTGCCTGGGGACATCACTGCACGTAACATATTTCGGTTACTATCATCTTTCAATGGTCTCCTTCGCTCTTCATCTCTCACTCTATTCCTCTCCCTCCACAAGCCTCCTGAGGAGATGAGAGCTGTTTCTGCTGGCTCCCCCTCAGGGATGGTCACAAGAATCGATACTTCGGTACAAAGTCGATGCCAAAATTCTGAAAATGTGACGGTACCTGTGTCGTAGTTACTGGAGATGTGATTCTTCCGAGACTAACGAGGAAAGTATAACAGAGTTCTAGTCCGACATCACACTTAACAATAACAACAAAATGTGGAATGGCAGCAGGTCCGGCTGCAGCAACAGGTCTACTGAGACTTGTGGGAAAAAAAAAAAAAGAAAAAAAAAAAAATATCACTATATCATTGATATTTCGTATTTGAAGTGGATCAGCAGGGACAAGTTATGAACAACCAAAAGCCAATATGCAAAGAGTAGCACAGAGCATTTGAAATGAAAGGAGGGAACTTATATGAGCAGCTCAAAGACAGACATCTAGATCTGTACACAGAATTCAAGGTGAGCGATTTCAGTTATTAACTTTATATTAACATGTCGACAGAATGTTCATCTCCAAAAATGTTTCCATTATTGTATGTGAATTGCGACAGCTGGTGTCTGTTGTAGTAACGCTCCACACACAACGTTCACAAAAGCTAACGTTGTCTTGTTTAGGCTAACATTGCGACAGTTCAGACATGAGCTGGGTGCTCACAACATTAGCAGGTGACCATCATTATATAACACTGACTTTTTAACCAAATATTTTCACACCATGGGCCTGTCACCTTCTTAGTCAATTTAAATTGATGCTTGGAAACTGACTGTATAGAAGTCAGTGCATGTGTATGTATATGCAGCAGCCTCTGTCGTTTTGTGTTTGTGCTGTGGTATTGAATTTGGTATCGAGAATCGTGGAATTTCGTTGGTACCAAATTCCTGGTATCATTACATTCCTCGCTCCACTACATACACTCCTCACTTCATCCTCTCTTTACCCTCTCTCTCCCATCTATTCTCTGTTTCTCTCTGATGTACTCTGCTGGGTTGTGGTTGCCTAATTAGCACTCCAAGTACTCTGCATGCGTCCTGACTCCCAAGCGACTCCACCGCACACGCACACAGACACACACAGACACGTGCAAAGCACCCACTTGACTTTCCATAGCAGGGTCCGGTTGCTGAGAGTTGCCCTGTTGTACTCTTGTAATTGGTATAACCGGTGTGTGTTCTTGCTCGAACATGTCTGTGTGTGCATGTGTGAATGGGTGGATGTTGAATGGTCCAGCCACAAAGACAAGGTTTGTCTTGGCCACAGAGCTGATACGTGTGGTGTCCTTCATTCTTTCAAGTATTTGACTTGTCATTTGTAGAACAGAAACTCATCAAAAAATGGTATTATTCTACAACATTTTTGAGGGTCAAACCAGATTATTTTTTAATGGCTCTTGCGTTTCTGAAAATTCCATTTTCAGAGTAGGGTTACAATCTGCTTTAGCATTGGTATTGCTCGGTTGTTAGCTGGACCAGTGGAATGTGCGCAACCCTTCAAAATCAGGCATATGATGAATGACTGACCCATCCTTTCAAAAGCACAAATCCTTAAAACTTTTCCTAGTCTAGACAGGAAATATCTATGAATATAAAGATAAATGATGTTCAATTACCATAGGTTCCGCATGACCTGGGCTTCAGAGCAGAACTGAAACAATTAGTCGATTAAAAGTATAGGCAGCAATTCTAACACAATACACTTTTTGTGTAAGTGAATATCTCCTCACTGGGTGTTCTGTGTGCGCTCAAAAACAATCACGTATTTGTAGATAGCCCTGGCTCTGTAAATGGGAAACAAACAAAGTGGTTTGGACCGAGACACAAAAAACTATTCCAGCAAATCAGCAACAGGGGGCGTTCATGCTTGTGCACAAGATAGGGTGCTGGTAGCAGCTGAACTCCGACCTCTGCCTCATCTTCTGCTGTGTCCTTGCCCATGAGAAACATAGCTACACCATGATAGTAATGATTTGGTCAGGACTCTACAATCGAAAAAATTATCTGCAGATGAATCAATATTGAAAATAATTGTTACTTGCAACCCTACTTAAGAGAGGCTGGAATTTACATTCAACATCCACTCACAATGTACAGCAGGGGAGAGAGTTTCAAAAATGCATTTATTCAGAATATTTCTATTAAAGCTATATGAAAGCCATGCAAAAGCTTTCTTTTGGAAGATGACCTTCCTGTGTATTTATTTTATCCGTTTACTAAATTATGGCATATTTTGTCAGTCAGTTGCAGTGCAAAGGGGAAACACATATGGTTGAAACTGAGATAAGAGACGACACCTACGAAAGATGTGAAACTGAGATATAAACAGAAACAAAAGGACACTGCCCAAAATGGATAAACTTTAGTTATGCAAATGCCAGCCAGATAAAACAAATCTAGCTGGCAACTAGATCTTCTGTGAAGCACGTTTTACATGACAACTGTGGCCTCCACCAACAAAGGTATGCAGTTCTGCCCATGAGCTGATTAAAACACATGGCCACAAAACCCACTTCACTTCTTCAGGCACATATCTGACCTTGCTCTCATACACAAGGAGGCATGCTAGCAAACAGACACACACAATATGACAGTCAGCTGATATAGCAGATATCTCGGAGATGGAGAAAGAGAGAGAGAGAAACAGAGGAAGCGAGAGAGAGGCAAACAGACAGACACGTTAAAAAGAGATAGAAGCAGACACAGATAGAGGGGAAAAGGGAGATGATGATGTGATAGCAAAAGAAAAGGCCTTTGTTGAGGAGTAGCCTTTAGCACAATGCTGGGTTATACTGTGAGAGTATGACTGCAGAAAGCACAAAGACAAGACAGATAGACACAGACACACACTATATGATACGTCACACACACACACACACAGACACACACACACAGACACACACACACACAGACACACACAGACACACACATACACACACCAAAAAATGCTGAATGAAAGAGGCCCTGTTTGGTGAGGGCAATAGTCAAGTATGGTCAGTATTGAGTGTGTGTATGATTCGCTTATCTCCTGCTCTCATGTTGCCTGTGTTGTGTTTGTTTGGCCAGTGCTTATCAGGTCCTGCGGTATGACAACGACAGCAGCAAACATCAGCTACACAAACATACACACATAATCTGAAGATATCTAGAACATGGTTTGGTCTGACTTGTGCGAATGAAAATGTTTTCTTTTTTTTTTTTTTCTTTTTTTTTGGTTCCCCTCATAATTTAATCCAATGTGAAGATTGAGAACACAAACAGAGTTAACATTGTGAAAAAGTTTCTGGAGGTTACTTCACTGCAGAGCGCTGTGCTGTGTACTACTGTCTAAATGAAATCACACTGGATACAAAAGTAGCATGTCTCCAGTGCCGTTCAGGGAATGGGTCTTATAGCATGGGACTCAGCACCACAAACAAGGAAAAGTGTGACTCTGTCTAACTCAACTGGCTTCTGCCATGATTCACTTCAATGGCACCAAGGCAGAAGTTTGGTAAATGGGAATACAAACTGTGGAATCAGCATTACAAACAAAGCTAAATGAACAGGGCTAGAAATGGTTTAGTAAAACATGTTAAAAATGAGAAAAAACAGCCAAATTCTTCCTTTTTTTCATTTGTGTATCTTATAATAAGCAACTGTTCCAGGTCAATTACCCCCGTATTGAAGAGCAATGGGGCAAATCAGGTGACTAGGCACTTGTTAACATCTGCTTGCAACATCCTTACACACTCACACCTACAGATGAAGATGAAAATGAAGATCTAAAATGCATTCACAAAAAACTCCCATGTTACATAAACTGTACTGATCAGCAAAATCTATGATCTGTTACTATTTTCACTCCCTATCTCTAAGTGAGATCTACACGGGGGGTATGAGATAACGATCTTTAGTTTTCACAGTGGGGCATTACAGAAAGGCTTTAGTCCACAAATTGGGGCCAAGACTCTCAAACTCTGTTCTCACAAAAGCAACATCTACTTGTCAACACCAGCAGCTGTATAAGGATTAACTGTAATAACTGTACAATTCTGGACGCAGCTTTTATTGGGGACCAGCCCTTTTTTTTTTTTACGTGTTTACATTCCCTTCAGCCTTCTCCAGCTATTAATGCGATCTCTAACAAGTTCTACTGAATCTACAATTATTGTAAAGCCATACATTTCTGTTGTCTGTCACTAGGAGTGTGAGCCAGGCTGTGTGACAAGGACATGCGCTCACGCTCGCTCACACGCACGCACGCACGCACACATGCACGCACGCACGCACGCACGCACGCACGCACGCACGCACGCACGCACACACACACACACACACACACACACAATGCCTTGTGGTTAAAAATTAAGTACTGTTTAACGGCAATGCTGGAACATGCGTCTCTGCACAGGCAAAGCTTACAGAGCAGGTTAGGCTTGCTCTCAGTAAATACATACAAACACACACAAAAAAAAGTGATAGGCAGTTTTATAAGTGAAATATGGAGCAAAAAACTGTAGACAGGAGAACAAAAGTCATGAGCTACGGGAAGTTTTTGGCAATCTGATTAACAGCTTCTCCCTCTGCCCATGAATCTGTCCGTCTGTGTATCCATCCAACTTTCTGTCCGTCTTTTCTTCAGATAAATACTTTATGACCTGTTTGTTCAGCTGTCTTCACTGGTCATCACATTTACAGCTTACCTTTACTACCGGTTTTTACACCCAGTAGGGGATGCTTAGATACACAAAATCACTCCCACTTACTCTGTCCATGCTAAAGGGGGGACACACAGAAGAACAGAGACCAAGACAGACAGAGAGAGGGAAAGGGAGGTGGCAGAAGAGATGGAGACATGTTGGACGAAGAAAACCTTAATTTCCTAAACATCCTACAGCGGTTTCTCTTCCATCACACAGTCAGACCACACAGCAACCCTGCCCTGACACACAAAGAGAGCCGTGTGTGCACCCGCATTTTCATACCACCTCAGGACATTGTTGTAATGCTAGTCAAATCCAAGCCTCGCCCTGTCAAACACATCCCATTCTCTCTAATAGGGAACTATGTAAACCCATGCAAAGGCCTCTCTACAGTCTGTGCTATTCAAAGCTATCAATGTGGGCTGTTGATAAGGAAATGCAAAGTGGGTCACCTTTAACTCCAGGCTCCTTGTGTAAACAGTGCGGGGAGCTGCTTGGGACTCTCCTAATCACTCTCTAAACAGAGCCAGGTGCTGTTGCCACAGACAAACTGTCACCAACACTCTGCTCAACACAGCTGCTGTCTAGCCCCCAGACACTCGCAGCACTGCAGGCTACCGCAGCATGACAAACAGCACAACGACACCTGAAAACATGCCAACCTTGTATAGGCGCCATTGCAGCATAAAGGTTCAACAACTTTTAAATGGCAGATCACAAGCGAGAAATTTGTTCCTGAGAGCAAAATTTGCATAAGTAATCTTACACTCTTATCATGTGCTGAAACATCAGACACATGTAAGTCTGACATAGGAGGATAAATTCACCCAAAGTCAGCCAACTCAGTTTTTTTTTAATCACTTCTGCCAAGGAGGTTATGTTTGTTCCTGTTACTTAGTTTGTCTGTCTGTTGATAGGGCCTCATAAAAACTTCCTGTTAATGAAATTTGGTACACAGATAAAGAACATGTTGCATTTGAGAGAAATGTAGCATTTTTGCCACTGGACAATTTTTTGTTTTTTTGGTATTACTATGACACTCTCACAGATCAAGACGATTCTGAATCCTCAAGAAAAGTTTGCACATAGACAATCAGATTGAGAAGTGGCTGATGGTATGCCACTAATGGTAGAGCCGGCACCGGCACATACTGTTTCCCAATAGCAGCTGCCGCTTGAAAGTGTTGGTCATTGACAGAAATGCTTATGTTTTTCCTGTCTGTTCCGTTGTCGGGATATGTGCAATGTTTATGCGAGAGTAATTCTTTTATTCTGATTCTGACTCTGGGCTAATATTGTCTTTGTAAGCCTAGCCACAGCAGGCGGTCTGACTAATCAATAACAGGAATGTACAATTTGCAGCTAACCAACCAAATAATCCATATTTATTTTTTTGGCATGTTGAATTTATCAGTAGAACGCGATCACACATGACATCATATAAAATTCCATGTTGTGGAGCATTAACTAGGCATATGAATGGCACCTTATTTATCATTCACCATAAATCCTTTGAATGAGTAACAGTTCGCATTGTAGCATAAACCATAGACGTGATTGGCATAGATATTGGGGTATTTCCTCACTGTGATCCATCTTTGGATAGTCTGAAAATACTAAAATGACTAAGTGGATGTCTGCCATGTGGGTGGAGCAAACTGAACCACAAAGAGAAGTTGTGTTATGGTTCACAGAAAGCATAAAATGTACTACTTCTATTTAACATACAGTATACAGTGGTGTCTGAGCCATGGTGTGTGAACCAACAAAATTATGGAAATGCTGGCCTTTTCTGGCGGAGTTCTTGTTGTGTCATGAGTCAGCAAATGGTACATAAATATAAGTATCTGGACTCTGCATCTGTAGCTCGCACATGTGCATGAACACAAAATGCATGAGCCAAGTCTTACACATGTTGAGCACTCGCCAGTTCTTGAAAATAACTTCCATTACTTTGATATATTTTTTCATGTAACTCGCATGTCGTTTTAATTTTAGTCAGCATCTATGCCATGTCCTTTGGTAGCTACCATAGTAGCAATGACTGATCCTAATCTAGCAGCTCCCTGACATGCTCACTGTTCTTCCTCACAGATTTGAAATGTTATTAATCATTACAATGGGAAATTTGGCCACTCCTGTTCAGGGAAGACTTGAAATTGTAAAAGTAATGGAAATTCTCTTGCATGGAATCAATCTAAGAGATCCAAGACATTAAAATAAAACCTCCAACAGCGATAGCTGTGATATCAGTACTGGGGGATCTATTTCAAGCACACTATTTGTAATCCCAGTGAAAAAGCAGGGGGGCATAATAAAAATTAAACCCAAGATTAGAAGCTGCTTTCAGTTTCAGATAGACTGAAAAGGTTTTGTACGATGAAAAAAAAAAAAAAAAAAAAAACGTGGGACGACAACAATTCTGTTCTATTAAAGTTTTCTGAGGCTGCAAAAAAAAAATTACATCAGTTTGATATTTGTAAACACTGGAGTAAAACAGGTCAAAATTTGAATTCTGATTGGTTAGGGAATACATAAAGCTGAGAGACAGCGGTCAGAGATTATCCTGTGACAGCAGCCTATGATAGGGTGTGTTTGACTATGCGTTCGTATGGGGGGTTTCCTATATCAAAGTAATACTGTAGTGTAGCGGTGACACTGGCTGTCGTCAGTGTTAAAGGTGATAGGTCAAGCCTTACTTTGACCTCAAATGAAGATAAACCACAAACAGAAAGCACTCAGTGCACATAACCATCAAGGCTTAATCTGGATCAAGATCATCATCAAAATACAAATAGTGATTGACAACCATAGGATACATGTCCCATGTGTCAGTTTTTGTTTTTCATTCATTAAGCTCATTTGAGCACAAAAAACAGCAAAATGTCTAAAATTACCTATTCATAAATGCTAAATCCTTTATCAAATTCCCGTATCCGCACCAGAACTAATCACTTGTTTCAAGGGAATTTTTTCCATTGAAATTTCTATCATGTTTTGGCACCTGGCACCTTACAAACAGACACTTGGCCACATAGCCTCCTTAGTGAGATATTATTCTAACAACTAGACATAAAACTGAAATTGATATTTTTGATATATTAAAATAAACAAAAAACAAAAAATGTTAATGAAAATATCAAAATTTTGTTGTTGTTATTTACAAGTAAAAGGTGAAACATAGAAACAATGCATTATACACCAGAGTTATGCTAAAAAATGACATCACCCAGCTATGTTACATGCAGACAAGCGCCCATGTAATGAATGACCAATCGAACACCAGTCAGTAGCTGTTAAAAGACACCAGTAGAAAGTCTCACTATAAAAACCAGGAGGCTCTAATTCCCTGCTCTTGCAGTTATGGCTAACCTTATCAGCAGCAGCTAAAACACACAACAAGGCTCCTTCTGGCTACAGATAAACTCAACCCGCAGCACAGTGTGTTCAGTAAAGCCTGTTGCTTCATCGCTGTGTTTGTAGACCGTGTTTTAAACCCGAGAGGTGTGTGATGAGCGTGATGAGTATTGCGTGTGTGTGCGTGTTCCCAAGCACAAGCAAGCAGCTGCTATACTCGCCTGCAGTTCAAGAGAAGTGAAGGAGCGCGTGGGAAGTGATTCAACACGGTCCACCTGCCACGCGCACGCGTACACACACACGCACAGGGTCAAATCCTTCACCAGAGAGCACCAAATGGTCAACATGTGTCACTTTTGCAGTCAGTCACATTTATACTGTGAAAAAGCCCCTTTCCTACTCTAAAGGAGTAGCCCAGACCAGACGCTCTCCCAATAAATTTAATGGAGCCAGCATGACTGGAGACTGCGAACTAGCAACCAAGTAAAGACAATAATACAAATTTACAAAGGGGACCTACAGTGAACGTAAATGGCTTACGCAAAAACCCCGAGGGCTGTGCTTTACATAATAAACACAACAGTGCACCGGTAACAATGTTACAAGAAGTTAGTTTTAGGGGGTGGGGGTCGCCCGCTATTCCTTTCAGTCCTTCGGGCTAATCTGCATTTTGAAACATGATTTGTCTGAAAATCCTTCACAAAATGACACATTAATACTGAATGATTAAAAAATAAAGATTAAATCACCACCTAAACGCGCCGGAGTACCTCTTTCTGTTGTACTGACTCTCTTTTTTTGTCTTTCTTGTTTCTCTTTCTCACTCACACACACGCGCGCGCGCGCGCAAACACACACAAACACACACACACACACACGCACACAAAACCTCGCGCGCACACCCGCGTGCAAACGCAAGGGCTAGGCACCCGACCTTCGAAAAAAAAGAAAAAAGAAAAGAACTAGCACTCGTTTCCTCGACATCGTAATGACTTCCTCAACAAAACCCTCGCCGTATGCTCGCTCGTTTGCACAAACAACCTCCGGGTTTGAAAACATAACTACAGATTTACACACAGTCACTCACCGCAAACAAGTATGGGCTATTCCAGTGTTCATAAATTTGTAAATGTCTCCCTCCGTTAGCGGCGAAAGCGCGGATCCATCCCTCCGTCGAGAACAGAGACTCGGCACTTTTGTTGTCACGCAGGAAGCTCCGACGCCTAGCGAGGCCACAGGGACGGAGCAGAGCAGAGCGCCGGGGAGAGGAGGAGAGAGGCGGCCGAGCCGCTGGGAGCCGGGAGGTGGGGCTTCCTCTCCGGCGGGGGCCGGACAGACAGACAGAGACAAGCCGGAGGGGCGGGGGGTTGAAGCACCTGCTCCCCCCCTCCCGTCACGCCTCCAGTCCACAGGGCTGACCCCACATTGTCCCCCAAATGGGATAAAGAATGTCCAATCCATCCCTGACCAGGATGGAGAGAGTCACTTCCTGTTCATTAAAAATGACTACAAATCTGCGACTACCATATACCAACAAGTTCAATTTGACAAATAAAATGAGACAAAATAAATAGCCAATTATCTTTCATATTCATTAACACTATAATTAATTAAATAGAACACTTGTATTTATGATTTTGCAGACAACACTGCCTAATTATTGTGTTTTTTTTTTATCTTTATATAGCTTATTTATGTTAGCCATTATTTTAAAATCCATGTTTTTAAAAAAAACAAAACATGGATTGTTCTTTTCATGCAATGCCCAACAAAAGCATATTTGAGATTAACTAATGATCTGTGGTCAATGAGGATGATTCAGTTATGATATTAATGAATTAATTGGTCAGCCACAACATTAAAAGGAGTTACCAGTTTTATTGTTTTGGCTGAACGTCATAGATATGATTTAATGAGAAATATCTTCAATCTGGATGAATTTTAAGCTTTAATAATGGTTTCCAATAACCAACAGATATCAAAGAATGAGACACTGATGTTTTGTTAGTTGCTGATATGTATGACAGTATAGGTTCATGAAAAGGAGAGTAATTCCACCAAGTGTCCACAAGGGGACAGCCACCTACCAAAAGCACAGAGGAGACTCAGCTGACAACCTCTACCCCTGCCTGGCTTATCAATGGTTTTACTGTGGATTAGATACCAGCGACTGCACACGCTGTAAAATCAAAGCCGCACTTGTAAGCAGTAAAGACAGGGTGTTCTCCCAAAGCCAAGGATGAAAATAAGGATTAAGCAGGTGATGGCTGGGGAGGAAGTGGGATGAGGTCTTTTTCACATTGTGCTGTCAATTGCTAATTGCTATGATGCACTGGATCAAATGCAAGCCTAATTACGTATTGTGTGTCTCCTGCCACAGCCCACTTCTCGATGCTAACAGAAGGCACAGCAGAGCAGAGAAAAGAAACGCTACCCAACACACGCAGCATCCCCCTCTGGGCAGCATGACCCTCTTTCTTGTATGTGAGTGAATATACTGTGTGTGTGTGTGTGTGTGTGTGTGTGGTAATGCTTGTGTGTCTTGTCTTTCATCCATGTGATAGTGTATCCCTCACCTCTACTTGACCTGCGATAGAGAGCGAGAGAGAGCAAGTAGACAAGGTATCCTGACTAACGATGCAGCGCCGAGACCTCAGCCTTTGATCTGCCTGCTGTCTGTACACATGCTGCTCCCTACCCCACACCCCCACCGACACCCCGACACCAGATCTCTAGACACTGAATGAGCCCCCTTCTGTTAAATTAGTCAAATAATCAGTCATTAGAGTATTAAAATGTCTAGTTGACTCTGAAATTTTTAGTCAATTAGTAATTTTATGGTCTATTTTATCATTAATCACTAATGAGTTATAAGTCTTTAGTCATTTCTGGTGATTAGTCATTGCTATTAGGGATAAGTCATTACTGATGATAGTCACATCTCTAGCATCACAATAATATTCACAAAATATGTTCTTCAATAAGCACCAGATCGCTCAGCATGAATGCATTTATCTTTGGAGGGACAGGAATACTGGTGAGAAAAGAATGTTTTTATTTTTCAATTAAATCAACGCTGTGACTATTAGTTGCTTAATATTTTTTTGAGACAAGAGCAGGCCTACTACACACACACAAACAAGGTAAAAATATGCTAAAAATACATGAACAACAATTGCATAAACACGTATGCTGCTCTCCCCTTGCTTACTCATTGTCACCTTTCTCATCCATTGTAAAAAAAAAAAAAGATTCAGCTTTTAGCTCACAATGTAATTAAAATACGACCTAAAGAGTCTGAGAACAGCTTTTAAATGCTTGCCCCATTTAGAGTTATTTAACACTCATGTTTTCGTCAACAGTTTCTGACACACACACATCCTTTCAAAAATACACATTTGCACTGTGTATCTCCCACAATGAGCCTTCGTCCAATTACTATTCCTCCTCTCAGCCACAGGTGCACTACTGTACAACTAAGGACGTCTGCAAGATATTCCTCTGCTCCTCCTCATGTCCTCTCTCCATCCCTTCTTCTTCACCTCCAGCTTCTTCCTTTGATACTAAACGCCCCGCCCAATTCCACCATCCCTCATTGATTTGACTACTTGCCATTTCACATTCTTGCTCCTAACATCCTCCTCCTCCACCTCCTCCTTATCCCTGCAGCCTTTACCTCCCTATGCACCACCTCTCTCTTCAGCCCCTCATTTCTCTCTCTCTCTCCCCCCTCTCTCTCTCAGCAGCGGACCTGGCCTTAGGCATCGTTAGCTTAATTTAATAAAGGGGCTTAAGCTTTTGAGAGGCTTTTGAAGGATCTGACTGCTGTTACATTCATTACAATCTATCAGCCACAAGAGACACAGCCTTGTTGCATGGCTGAGACAGGGAGTGAGTGTGTATATATATGTGTGTGTGTGTGTATTGGGGTGGTTGTAATAAAAGTGGTTGTAATTATTAGAGCGATGATGGAATCACACAATGTGTAAAGTCACAACTTACTCCTGCTCTACCTAGTAGTAGCCCAGAGCTGGTTGTACAGTGTGTGTCTATATTGTACACACTGTATATGTGTCAGCAGACACATGTTGTGCATGCCTGTATGCATATCGGTGGTGGAGAGGAGCGTTTGGCAGATGAATTGCCTGGCACTGTGAAAGCATGCACGCTTTCCTCCCCCTCGGCATCTAAAAAGAATGGCTCATTCACCTCCTTTTTGAACCCCCTCACTCCTCTCAAAGACAAACGGCACAAACTCCCCCCACCCCCTGCCTCGCCTCCATTATGTGGACGACAAGTGGCAGCTCTTTGAGCCTTTGCCATAGGGAGACACACTCAGAGGATGGGTTAGAAAAGATCTCAGACCCCTTTTATTCCAACCCAGTATCTTAGGCTTTGACTCCTACCTCCACATCCCCACGGCACCTCAGCAGCAACCAGCAAGCGGGCACAAAAAATGCAGAAGAAAACCAATTGGCTTTGCATATGTCCGCGCATGTACAAGTATATGTGCATACGTGCGTGACTGAGTTAGGGCTGGAGGGCAAATGCTATACCTCCTGGGTGAGTGTTCCACATTCCTCCCATGCAGATATTAAATTAAGGCGAAAAAAGTAATTAACATGCAGATCAGATGCCACACAGAAGACAAGAAGAGGGGCTATGCAAAGTGACAGTTAAAGCAAGAAAGAGAGAGAGCGCGATGGATGGAGTGAGAACAGGAAGAAATAGCGTGGAAGAGTGATGCCCTGCACTGTTATTTACCTCACTGACTGACCTGCTGTCATCAGGGTGTTAGCACACAGCTGTGCACTGCTATCCTACACATATGTATGTATACAAACAGGAAGAATGCCTACAGCTACAACTTATATGATTTTTCACTTAATTGATTATCATTTTCAATTAATCTAAGTCATTTTCTTGATTAATTGATTAATTGTTTGTTCAAAAAAATAACTTTAAGAAATAACAAAAAAGTCAACAATTATTTTTCTGTAAATTAATTAATCGACCAGTCATCCCTGCTCTTACACAATCTATTAGTAAACTAAACTAAGATTTGACCATTCTGTAACCCTAACCCTAAACCATGGATATCTTTATTTGATTTACGATCTAATGCAATGTAATACATGTCCCTAGAACAAATCTTATCTTATGTTGGGTAGGTGTACCTCATTTTTAGAGGTAAACATGCAATTCTTAACAACATCTAGAGGTGATATCAAACAAAACACCAAAACACATCAGCCCATAATTTTACAAAATATCAGTCTTGAAACAAAGACAGACCTAATAGCCATTCTCACAGGGTTCTCCTATGCAGCATTTTTCAAATGAAAAAAAACCAACAAAGAAAAAGTAAATATATTCTGTAACCATGCAAAAATTGAATATCGAATAATTCATTCACAACATATTTGCATTAAACAATACAACCACCACCTGAAAATGTCAAACTAACATATACTCCAATTAGTAATAGAGATGAAGCAGTTTGTTGCTTGCTTGACGCTTTAACCCAGACCCCAGCATCACAGCTGAACACCACCACACACCTTCTGACTGACAGCCACACAGGACCAATCACAAGACACTTATGTATCCTTTAGCCAATTAGAAACGCAGGGGGATGGGTTGTCTCTAGGCCCGATTGCGCTAGAAATAGACTTTGAGGAGATTAGATGAGCGTTGCACAAAAATCTCTTTCATATTTACTTTACATTGCTGTAAATATGCTGCTTATCCCCCTCTCTCCTTATTTATGTACATGCAGCACCATACAGTTTAGCTTGAAATGCATGCTGTAAAAACTGAGCAAAGGCCACAGAAAAAAAGAGGAAAATAATAAAACCAAGGAATAAAAAGAGATGTGTGGAAGCGTCACGGGTTAGTGCAAGGAGTAGGAAGGAGGTCTGTGGACTGAGCATGCTTGGCTGTGTTCCCTCCTCGCTATCCTCCTATTATCTGGGTGTCTGTGTAAGTGCGTGTGAGCAACAGGGGAGTAGGGTGAGGCCTATTAACAGACGTAGTGGTAATAGGCAGGGGGAACCAGGATGTGTCTGAGCCACTGACCTGCCCATTAGCTCTCTCCACTCCGCTAAGCCCTCACATCGATCACCCAGCCACACATCATTGATCTGGAAAACCAGGCACGAGCGCACTACTTAGACATACCCTCCGTCTCTCACGCCTCTTTGTGTTACCGTGTACGTGTGAGAGATGCGTGTGCATGTGCATGTGTGTGTGTGTGTGTGTGTGTGTGTGTGTGTGTGTATGTATGTGTGTGTGTGCATGTGCGTGTGTGTGTGTTTGTGGGGGTATGGGAGGGGGATGGTAAATGTGTGTGTTTGCTACATGTGCAACAGCTTGTGTGGTCCTGTGTGTTTTGTCCTTATGAATGTTAGACAGACCCCTGTGTATGAGTGGACACACACATCCACACACGCCTTTCATTACACATACAAAAAGGCCAAGGAATTTCAAAAGCTTGCTGTTATATCATTCCTCCCATTATTCAAATGTATTCCACCTTCCCACCTCTCTGCTGTGACATAATTAACAGTGTACACTCCTCTATTAGCCACGCTGACGGCAGCTAATTGTTAGCTGTCAGTGTGAATGTTCAGAGCACATAGACACCCTTAACCCCCTGCGCACTTTGCCCATGTGCATACACACATACATAGACAAGAACAAAACAGATATATACTCATACAATTGCACACTCATTGTACCTTGGTTTGATATTGTACTGTACATTTTGACCTGTGTACATTTCCTGCTCTAACTTCAGCAGCAGGTAATTAAGAGTTGAATCTTAATTGTCAGTATCTCAGGTGCTAATTAGATTAAATTGTCCCCACTTCACTCTCTTTGTAGAGATGAAGCCCAACCACCTGTTCCCCTGAATACAGCAGCGGACAGAGACACCAGAATAACAATTTTTCTCTCTGACAGAGACAGAAAGCAAAGATAAGAGAGGGGTGAAGGCACAATAGGAGGTTACAGAAATGACAATTTCACTGTCAATTTTAAAGCAGAAAAAGAGAGAATAAAGGGTGAAGGGTGAAGTGCAAGGGAGGGCAAAGGGAACAACGAGGAGGATACAAACAGAGAGTGAGTAAAAGAAAGAGAAGGGACCAGTACAGATGGACACATCTGCATCTTAGTCAGCAAGCAGCAGATGGGACTGTATGTTTCTGTAAAGAATGGAGGAAAAAATAAACCTGTAACATGGTACACAGAAAGTGTGAGCTCCTGTTGTAACACATACAAATTTGTGCAAACATACAGCACTTTGACAACAAACAAAGCAATGAAACAGGTGAATAAATGACTGTAAACAAGAACTTTACATTTGTCTAAGTTTGAAAGTAAGCTCTGGTATCGCTTGTGTTGAATGTGTTCGGAGTTAATCACAACGTGGTTTGTCGGTTTTTTATTCCTCCGTCCACCAGTGAAGTTGCAATTCACATCCATGTCTGTCCAGACTCATATAATATATTCAGTGAAGACTGGTTTTGTCCAAAAATGTGTTTTGTAGAGTCACAGCGACCTTGACCTTTGACCACTAAATTGTAATCAGTTCATCCTTGAGTCCAAGTGAATGTTTCGCACATAAAAACCAGAATGCCTGTTGGTTTGGGTCGAGTTACTACTCTCTCAGACTCAGTGTTGCAACAGAAATATATGGCCCTAGCCACAATGTAGCACAGATGTACAGATGGATGGATGGACAACCTGAAAACATAATGTCGCTGGAGCAAAGGCATAAAAACCCTGGATCTTTTCCATTATCCCTGTCCTCTCACTCACGCTCACTCCTCTATACTCTCACTCACAGCCCCCACACACACACATAGCCTCAAACAGATGGCAGAGGGACGATGATAGCCAAACCAATTATTTATCTAATTATGACTTACCACTTAACAGCCCAATGTCACCCCCCCCCACCCCACCCCCCCCCCCCGCAATTGTTAGGTATTCAAATAAGGGTGATTAAGGGGGTTATGTGTCTATATACAAATCATTACGCTTGCAGTGAAGTCAACAGGGACAACCCAGCATTCCCACTCCACTGGTCCTCCCCGAACAATCCTAACATACACACACTATCATGTTTTTAAGTGCTGTTCCTCCGATTTGTCTGTCAGACATGCCCACAAATGTACAGTATACCATGATGTATAGAGTGATAAATGTGCAGGAAATGGAGAGAGGGAGGGAGAGAGAGAGATGTAGCAGCAGCCAGTGTGAGTTCAAGCCCATGCTAATAGGGTAATTGCATTGATTTCCATTTAGCTGCACTCTCTGATGTTATTTACAGCATTTAGCCCAACAAACAAGGCCTTTCTCTCTTCTCCCAGCTTGCTTTTAACCAGCCGTGACACACTGTCAACCCCTTTTCCTCTACCCTCTGCCCCCCCTTCACCCTTTTCACAACTGCCAAAACAGCAAAATACATTATTAGGCCATTAATAGCAGTCACGCTTACACATCCCTCCACCCCACCCCCCACCCCTCCTGTTTCATTCCAGTATTGCAACCCCCCACCTCCCCCACCTCCCCTCCTCTCGGGCCTGTTGGCACTCGCACTGGGCTGTTTTGCAGTGGCCTTGTTTATCCAACCAGCCTGAGATGTGATTGTGTGAGGAGGGGTGAAAGGTGAGGCGGTTTTGTTTCGGTGGACGAAATGTCAAGGCCTTACAAGTGTTAAGGCCAAATTATACTTTTGATTCAAGGTGTTCTAAGCCCCCATCACAGGTGATTACTGATTACTTGTGATTACTCCAGGTATAAAAAAAGAAAAATGGACAACACTGTCTGCATAATGAATGAAACATCCATCCACTGTTGTGCTAGTACCGTGACAGTCAACAGGTTAAATCCAGTCAGCCTTTAGAAGTCTGTCTTGTCTCACCTCTCTGTCTCACATGTCTCATAACAATAGACTATATCTGAGAGAGAGCGACAGAGTGTGAGAGAGAGTGTGGCAGTGATTAGCATGCAGCAGACAGAGCATTGTATTAGTGCTATATTAATGTGGTGGTCACGTCCGGGACACAGACAGACTGCATTAAGCTCATCATCACTCTTCTGCACACATCAAGGACTCTGCCGAGACCTGCAACCTACCAGACTAGTTAAAGAGCAACAGGAGATGTGGTAGATCTCTGTGTGCGTGTTAAGTGAAGAGAGTTCACTTTTTTCCTCCATTGATGCATGTGTGTTGATGGGGAAACAGGGCAGGAGGTTTTTCTGTAATGATGAGCACGATGTATGTAGGAGTGTTTCGTACATAAGGGTAACATATGCGTTCTGTGTGTTGTATTCGCGCAGCGTCCTCACATATGACTCATTTCATTCACATCCAAGGTCTGAGTGGGTGGTATAGTGGCTTGGTATTAACACCACAGACTCACTAGTGTGCGCAAGTGTGCGTGTTATACATACATATGAGTGTGACATACGCCGTTTGGGTGTATCCAAAGCGCACTGCAGTACCATCAGTGGCCACACATTTTAGCATCAACACATTTTAGGATCAAACCTCTAAGTGCATCTGAATTCGTGACAAAGTTGTCATTTACAAAAATGCTGAATATGTCGTTATCACACCTTCCTCTCAGGAGTTTCAGGAGGTGATGGTCAAAGGCAGTTGGGAAAAATCAGTCAAAGTAATTTCTTTAGTTCTATTCCCTTTACTTTCTCTTTCCCTCCCCCCTTATCCACCCCTTGTCTCATTTCATTGAATTTCGTCGAAGGCCTATTAGCTGCAGAGCATCTACCTTCCTGTCAATACAACCATCTTTTTAATCTGCCAGCTCTCTTTCCACCCCTGTGAGACACTGAATTGACTTAGCTGATAAAGAGATACCATACAAAAAAAGCTATAGTGATGTCATGCCTCTATTGTGCTTTACAAAGATGTACAAGGACTATGCTGTGGCATCAATCACCATGTCCCATTGCTGTAAATCCGGCTATGACAGTGCTTTTACAAAGAAAACAGGTGTGATTTCTCTGAATCACTGCAAAAAAAAAGTAAAGATTGTGATACTTCACGCACTACGAATAGGTAGTTTCCTCACTCTCCCTCCCTCCATCATTTTCTTTCTCCCTATGGGTTCAAACAGCAATAGCGAAAGCCCTACTGTAAGACGATAAGGGAGGCTAAGGCGCTTCTATCCCTGCAGAACACACACACTCAGAGGGATAAGCTACGGACTAGCCCGGATCCTCAAAACACACAAACATGGAGAAGCAGACGTTACAAAGCAGAAGCTCTCATCTCACCGCTAAGCAAGCAGGGGAAGGAGGGAGGGAAGATGAGGAGAGAATGAAAGGATTTAGTCTTCATCTGCGGATGAACGTGCCATCTCCTCCTCCCTGTTAGCACAGATTCCCTTGCTTCCCTTTACCTCTAATTGCCAATTCAGCCCTCTATTCAGCTCTGTCAGCCTGCCCTCAAAACACCCACTGTCTTTGGACAACTGGGTTACTGAAGACTGATACATGAAGTGTTTGGTAACACTCTTTACATTCCAAAGCAACATAAGCTATGGCTATGAACACTGGAAACACATTCCTTAAGCCAAGCACGCGCTTCACACTCCTCCGACACACTTTCTCCGCATGCAGATGGTGTGTGTTTAAAGCCAGCAGGGCAAGGCTATGCATGTCAGTGAGCGTGCATGCATGTGTATCTGCGATACGTGTGTGAATGCATGAGTGTGCTTCTCTGTGTACGTGAGCGCTGGAGGTCTCACCTGGGGGACAAGAAATTAACACAAGCAAATTTTTACTGCATTCATTTTCATTTTTCTGGTAACACGACCATCTGTTAACCATCCTGCTCCATACAGGAAGAAAAAAGAAAAAAAAGAAGAGAAGTGGGCTGCACTGCAATCACTCCCACAGTCTCCCTCTCTATCTCTCTCTCTCTCACTGCACTCCCCTCCACCCTCTCTCCAACACAGTGAGGGGCAGAGATAACACCTCAAGGCCATGGAGTTGCTGCCAGCCTTTAAACCTCCCCATCTCCCTCTGCCCCGCTCTCTGTGGTTTTCGTGATGAAAGAGGGGAGGCAGATCAGAGGAAAACATGGCAGCCCAAAGACCTGTATCCTCAGCCAAGCCTAAAACCAGAGCACAGAGTCACTGCCCTTCACCATTCACCTACAGCAGAGACCTGTGGACACACACACACACACACATTGGTGCACACTTGGCATACACTTGACGTATGTGCATGTGATGATAAGAAAGCACAATAATACACTTCTCTCTGCACACAAAATAAGCATTAATGTATGTTTGCGCCGACACACAGATGAAGTCATCTATTTGTGTGTGCGTGTGCGTATGTGTGTGTGTTAGGATACAGATGGGCTCCAGTGGGCTGTTACAAACCCACTCTGACAGCGGCTTAACGAGGGCACTGGCCTTTGGCTCCTGCATCTGTGTCGGTGTTGAGCAGCCAAAACACACAAACACGCCGATTAATAAAAGCTTAAATGTAAAATGCGTCCGCTCAGTGTATTATATATGTTCAGCTAATATCCTCTGACATCTGTTATAATGACAAAAATCAGCTCCTTCCTTCCCACAATACGTAGGAGTACTCTGCACTTTTTAGCAAAACACTTGGAAGTGTTTTGTTCATAGCAAATAATGACAGGGGAGAAGAGAGAGGGAGTGAGAGGAATACACTGATCTAATTAGCAGCTAGTTAGCAGCAAAACAGTTGAGTCCAATTATGGGGTGTGTTGTAGTGTATGTAGTGAGGGGTTTAAATGCTATCCTGGTTATCAAGGCTGTTTATTTGTTCTTCTACCAGGAGACACACTCGGTACATCTGACTGCTAGATTTAGACAAACAGGATAAGAGCGGAGCAAGTGTTTACTTTCGACTGATGATGAATTTAACACCAATGTGTATACGTGTGTGTGTCAGAGGCTTGAGTGTTGAGGAATGAGTGGGCATGTGCGCTTGCATGTATCTACCTGTGCGTGTGCATGTGTGTGCGGGAGGGCACGCATTTTTCTGATACACTCATTAATAACTGCAATCCTCAGAGACTAGCAGCGCCATCCCAAACTCTTCCTCACCGCCACATACCACGAGCACACCCCTATCTCTCCCACTCTTGCTCTCTCTCTCTCTCTCTCTTCCTCTTGGCAGAGTCTCCCTCTGTCGGCAGGTGCACGCTCCGGTGGCAGCCAAAGTGCCAACCTGCCCTCCATATGCCCGCCTCCGCAGTGCCAGCTTACTCCTGCCACTCCCCACCAGGATTTCAGCTGGCTGGCCACCCCAAATCTGTTCCCGCTTCCCACCCACCCCCCAACCCCCCATACACACTCATCAGTATCCACCCCTAGCCTTTCTTCTCCCACACACATACACACACCCCCTAACCTCATCCCTCCCTTGCCAGTTCTCTCTCTTGTCTCACACAAAACAGCAAAGCACTTTCGGCAGCCCGCTAACATCCACTTGTCTTATCTTTCCGTGTGCTTCATCCTCCCCCTTTAGCCCTTTTCTCACCTTACACTCTGCATTCCTCTGACCTTCATCTGCTGTTCTCCGCCCTCCTAAGCACGCCCCAGTTGTCCAGCTCTTTTCTGAGACCTCCCTTGACATGATGCCGAGAGACCGGAGCAGACACTCGCAGAGCCAGGAGCCAGGGCACATCAATCAGCACCGGAGTGTAGGACGACTGCGTGTCAGATCGATGCATCATCCTTCAACTGGTTGTACTCTGGGATTTATAGGGAAACCTGGTCTGGACCAGTGGTGTAGGGCATATTTTACTGCTAGCAAGTTGCTTTTGTCTCTATTTGGGCTCAGGGCATCAATGCATAGTGTAAGTGTGTGAGAGGAAGTGTGTTTATGTGAGTCTGCTCACTTAGAGCCGTTGATGTAACCTTGTCTGACCTTTAAGCTTGTAGTTTTCCCTAAGGGTGTGAAACCACTCCTATCGAGGGTACACTCCAACACCAAGCAGCCAAACAAACACAAGTAAACACACAAACACAGCGCCCATAGGGATGGACGTGAGAGTGGACGAGATATATAACCCAACCCTCTGCCTCCCTTTTTGTTTTTTTCCCCCTACAACAAAAGAGACAGGCGTCGCTTTTCGAGGACATATTGCACACACGCACAGACAAACATAAACACAGTGTGTGAGATTTATACTCTGCTATAGCCGCTGTGCTATTTGTTTTGTGGTCGCTGTAAGGCTTCCATAAACACAGAGTGATGGAGCGGTAATCCCGTGCCCTCTCCTCATTACTCCTCCTCCTGAGGAAGTCATCTGACCGGCCCCAAGCCATCTATCCAGGTCACAAGCATCATCTATCATCCATCATCGAGTCTCTCCCTGTCTCTCCATCTCACACTCACTCTCTCACACACACACACACACACAGAGACACACAAATTCAGTGTGTGACACTAATTTTAATAGGATGTTTTAGACCCCGTCACTGATCACTCGCCCCATGCCAAACCACTGTCTGAGAACGACAGGGAGCGAAGAAGAAAGCAAGTGAAAGAGAGAAGATATGGACAGGGGCGGGGGGGGGGTAGAGGGACAGAGAGAGGGAAAAAAAGGAGAGTGAAAGAGAGAGAGCGAGAGAGACCTTGCCTCAAGTCAACTCCAGTCTTTAACAGGATGTGATGAGCTCTCGCCATTCTCTTAATCTGTCTCCCATGATTCATTTCCATTTCCTGTGTGCCGAGAGGCTGGCAGCTCGGCACCAATCAGCCACGCAAACAAGCACACACTCCCACACATACACACTCGCACACACACATGAGCCAAACAGCGAGAATCTCTGCTAATAAAGTAGAAGACAGCGGCTTTTCATTCATTACACCCTTGAATGCGGTGTGGTCTCTGACCCAGGTGTTTCTTACCTAGCGTGGAAGATAACTGCTACCCCTATCCCACCAATTGCACCTCCTGCTGACACCCTGAGGTCATCTGTCTCTCATCCCCAACCCTTCAAACACTTACATATTGAGTAGAGGGAAGCTCCCTGCAGAAACAGCTATTTACAGCCTCATCTATATAAACACAGCAGCACACTGCCTGTACCTCCCCCGGTGACTGGCCATGGAGGTGAGAGGGATCCCTGCTACTCCAGATAGATCACTAGACAACAGCCCAGGAGGGAGAAACTTCATGCAGAGACAATAGATGCATGTCTATATAAGAAGGACAAATGCTTACCAGATTGAACAAAGAGGAGGAGAGGGGATTGGAAACAGGCAAATTGCATTTTCTTCATTTGTCTTAAGTGAAGAGGTTGCTTTGATGGCTAAGCTCTGAAATCCCATCGACTAATGATTGGAAAGCTGTCAGCTTAAAAGTCCGCCCCCACCCGCCACAAGAAACGTACAAAAAGATACACATAAACACACACTGCTCTACCGAGCTCCAGAGCAGAAAAAGTACAGTTGCCAAATGCCTATTACCCTCTCTCTCTCTGGGTGGTACAGTTCTGTTTTCCCCTCTTCCTCACAAATCTTAGCCTCACACACTCCTAATTACTCCGGAAAGTGAAGGAGGATTACCCTGCTTCTCCCTCTAACCTCATCTATCTCCTTTTTTGCGCTTGTTTCTCTTCCCGTCGTGCATTTATGGTGCAGTTAAAAGGGCACGGAACATTCGAGATCAATGGCATTTGCCCGTTCTCAAGTGTGTGCATGTCTCTGCCGGGCGCGAGTGGAAGTGAGGACATACATGTTTATTAAAACTATTAAGTGTGAGGACCTGAATACTCTGCTGAACCTGACGGTGTAGCCAGCAGGTGCTCTGCCAGAAAGGAAGTGGACAAATTGTAACAGGACCTTTGCTGCCCTGCAGAAGAGGATCATGTGGCAGCAGATACTGCCTGTTTTTTGTTACTTTGTCTGTCTCTGCATATGTGTGAGTGAGGAGACATGAAGATTAACATGCCTCTCTGCAACACACTTTTGCTGTTATGGTTTTATATTATGAATTCAGATTCCTTGTGGTTTCTTGATGTTTGGAAAGCTATGAGAAGATCCGTCAGATCGTGCAACAAAAACAAAAAAAATTACATATTTTCTTTAAGTCCACGCAGTTTTATAGGAAAACTTGGCTAGACATCTGGAACTTTGTCATATGTAGCTCCAGGGGCTGGACCATTGTTTACTGTTCATTCAACTTGGATGTGATTTTGAAAAAAAAAAGAATCTGAGGTTAAAAGACATTCTGAGGTTAAAAGACATTTCTCCTAGAGATGATCCTGTGTATTTCCATGAGAGGTAGGTACAGTCATCTTATACAATGATCCACGTGCTTGATGCTCTTCTCATTCATTCTGTTAAATTAATTAATAAATGGACATAGATAAGGCTATGGCCCCAGTCTGTCTGGAGCAGCAGTCTGGTCAGCATACAACGCATCACGTTGAGCACAACCTCTTACCTTCAGGAGTCAGGGTCATGTCCAACACGGTGTCACAGTGCATGCTTCGTCAACAGTCCTGTAAAGTCCCTGTGCAAGGACTGTGCTACAGGCAAAAATCAATAAAACGTTCTCACCTTAAAAAGACACACATATAAGTTCTACTACCTGCATCACAGTCTCTCTTTCTCGTCATACCTGCTATTTAATACATCTTTTTATTCAATTTAATTTCTCTCTCTCTCTCTCTCTCTCACACACACAAACACAAGACCAACGACTAAGTTTACACAAACCCACACAAACCGGTTCTTCCTCTGAACATCCTTCATCCATCATTGCATTAACACAATATAACAAATCAATTACAACAAATAACCTCAAAGAGAGAAGCATTACGTACATACATTCCACACCCATTCTCAATGCACTTTCGTCACACTGGTGGGAAGCTTACAAATTAGTCATCACTCTGCTTTCCAATGTTAAACCACTACTCATCTGAGTGCTCATAAGTGAAAAATAATGCCGGCTACGTGCACATGTGTCAATGTGCAATGATGTACATCTGTGAAACTGTGTGTGTGTGTGTGTGTGTGTGTGTGTGTGTGTGTGTGTGTGTGTGTGTGCGTGTGTTTGTGAACCCAGTGCCATCAGATGCAAGCAGGGTTTAATTAGAATTCTCTGTAGTCTAATTTGATTAGGGGAGGCAAAGGAAGATGAAGGCTATTAGAGCTCAGCTATTTCTGCTGCAGGAATAATGTTTCAGGAGAGAGGTGACAACACACACGTACACACAAACACATACACACTTTCAACCACAAAATAAAAGAGTGCCCACGTGCTCATTGCACTCGCATTCCAAATGGGGTTCGTGTAAGTTCACAGCGACTTAACGCAAAAGAGCAGAGGTGAGTGTCCGTCATGATAGCCGAGTGTTTGACGAGCGCTCCCGAGTGTGACACACAAGACCTGTCAGCTGATATCCTTGCATGCACACAGCTGTGAAGGAACCGTTTACCATCCCACTGCTGCCGCTGCTGTATGTGTCTGTGTGTATGTGTGTGTATGTGTGTGTGTGTGTGTGTGTGTGTGTGTGTGTGTTTTTGTTTGCTCTGCTCCTCTGCGGCTGTGGACAGAACACACACACAAACACACACACACACACACACACACACACACACACACACACACAACGCAATGTTCTCCACAAACAGCGTTGCATCTCCCTGGTGCCAAACTGACAAGACAACCAGAGGAAACAGAAAGAGAGAGAGACAGGGGGAGAGAGAGAGTGAGAGTGAGAGAGAGAGAGAGAGAACTGACTGCAGTCTATAAATCATGGCTGTATGCTACTGTGATACCGGCAAAGCCCCCATTACCCCCGACCCCCCCTCCCCACCCTGTCCCCCTCCTGCACCTGTTAGCACACTGAATGTCTGTTGGAATAGTCTATCAGCGTGTGAAGTGGTTTTTTGTTTGTGTGTGTGTGTGAGTTCCTGTCTTTCAGTGCAGGAGAGCCAAATGTCCTGACAGTGATAATAAACTGAAAAGGTCTTCCAATGTGACTTTATTTAAAGGACTAGTTCAACATTTTGGGAAATACAGTCATTAGGCTTTCTTTTGGGGATGAAATGAGAAGATTGATATCCCACTCATATCTGTGTGTTAGTTAAAGGAAAAGTTCCGCATTTAACTATTCAGCCATGAACTACAAAAAACAAGAAGTAATACGTCGATGATCTTTAGGGGCACATTTATACAGACTTGAACGTGAGCACATTTCTGCCAAACTATATGTCAAATAATTCCTTCAAGTACAGAGCTTGTTTTGGGACATGTTTTGTGTCCCTGGGTCTAAAGTCTAGAGGCGGAGGAAAATGTTGAACTATTCATTGAGGTAATGCAGTTCGAATAATGATGTGGCTGAGGTTGTGCATTTATTATATGGAGTTCTCACAAGTACAGCCATACAAAATATGTGTGTATTTCTGGAACTCCCCCGACACTGTTGCTGGTGGTGGTGGCTTGCATCCAGAGAGGAGCGGAGGGCCACAGGTGTTCAGGGTCAGGGTTTAACAGCCCCGGGTTTACGAGGAGGTTAACGGGGCAGCCGGTGAGACGCTCCATCGCCGACCGTTACAGCCATGACCGGGGCAGTGCCACCTGCGGACTGGCGCGGAACAGATGCCACACCAAGAACGGGTCAGAGCTTTTATGGGGAGGGCAGAGCGAGGGAGAGAGAGAGCGGGAGAGGGAACGGGTGAGGGATCTAGTAGTCCATCATTGTGACTGCTTTACTGCCGCTACTGCCATCTAATGACAGAGCTGTCAGAGCACATGGAGTGAGAGGGATGGAGGGATGGAAGGACCGAGGAGCGGAGGGGGAGTAAAATAGATAAATGGATACCATGATAGAGTGAACTAAGGGATAAAAGCACAGAGGGAGGAGGAGAAAGACACAGAGGCAGGTGACACTTGAGTAGATGCTAGCATAAAGAGAGTAGTGGACCCAACAGGGAGATTTGTAGGAATTGATCGGAGTAGATCGCCTCAGCTAAGAATGGAGAGAAGGAAAGATATTGTAGTTAATTGGATGTAATGATTACACTACTGCACAGATAATCTCCTAACACAGTATGGACTTCTCTGCTGGTTTTTATCAATGAGCGCTCTCTCTTGGCTAAGGTTACCAGGGTGCGATCATTCTGCAAACACGCAAGCAGATGCACAATATGCACGTTTATCCCAAGATGCTCTCAACACACACCACTCTTCTCCAGCCTTTTTCCTAAAGGAGCACTCAGTAATCACCAATGATTAGTCTGCAGTCTGATCCAGGGCTCAACACCAGCATGGCTCGCGCACATATTGATCATCCTTGTGTGTATGTGTGTGTGTTTGAGGAGAAAGGCTTTTTGTCCACGTCGCTGTGTTCTCAAGGAATTGATTTTCAGAGAGAGCCAGGGAGATGTGAAGAGAGAAGACCACGACGATCAGACTTGTTTAGTTCCAGATTTGTTTACGTGTTAATCTTGAAGAGAGACAAAGAGGACACACTGAGGTAAATGTCAGTTAAGACATTTGGTTTCCATTTTTTTTCCAGTCTATTTTCTGTCCAGTCCTGCAATGGACAGGATTACAAAGTGGTTGTCTGACAGATTTTGAGCAAAGGGAAACACTGGTGAGCAATACCCAGTGGTCCTCAGTGTCTGAGTTCTGTTATGAACTTTTGTTTAGCAAGATTTGCTCTCAACACCAAAACCTCGTCAGTCTGTGGCCTGTCATAACAAAACTCCGGCCCCTCTTGCTCTTTAACCTCACTTCCCCTTTTTCCTGCGAGCCTTTGTGCTTTGCAGTTTCACTATCACTTCAAGGTTTTTTTTTCTTTTTTTGTTTGTTGCCTGTTTTACTTTTCTTGTTCTCTGCTTCTCCGTTTGTCCATCTAGTTTTCTCTCTTCTTCCTCCCTTCCTTACCCTCAGGCTATAAGCGCAGACAGTTTCGGGGGAAAACAACACAGAACAGCAGAAAGCAATCCCGTCGATCTGAGCACAGCAGTCAGCTTTAACACACACAAGCACAGATACAACCCCACATGTATACAAACACACACATACTGTACCAGAAAGGCATTACGCACACAGGCAACACAAACTTAACACATGCACACAGGGGGTGTATAAGAGGTTTAAACAAGGTTTGATCTCTCTGAAATGAAATGGGATAAATACAAGGAGGAAGCACTGGTGTAGGAAGGATGGAGATACAGATAGCAAGAGGAATAAAAACAAAAGCAGGGGAAGGACTGACCATGAGCCATCCTCCATTTTGAAGTAGTTGCTCCCGAGCTCTAAATGCCCAAGTTCAAGTGCTTCTTCTGCCCACCTTCATCTCTACTTCCCTCACTGTCAGTCTCTCTTAATCCATTTCTTTCTGTTCTCTCTTACCATCACCCCACACATCCCCCAACCCCCAACCCCCAACGTATTCCTCTTTATCTAACCCAACCTTTTTTGTTGTCAAATAATCATGGAGAATGAGCATGTGTCTGACATGGTCTCCAAGGCAACGGCGGTTAAGACGGGAAGCCAGGCAGGGGCTCATTGAGAGTCTGAATGAAAGGGGGGTTGGTGGGGGGGAGAAGAAGCAACCAACAGCGCTGGGCACACACGCGCGCGCGCACACACACACACAAACACACACACACACACACACACACACACACAAAACACACACACACATACATAGACACAAAAATAAAAGACGGAGAGAGAGAGAGAGAAAGAGAGATGGATATACACTCACACCAACCTCTCCAGCTTTGGCCACTGTCACAACCGAGACCCTCTCACTGTGTCTCTAATCTGTGTGGCTCTCCTGCTGTGAACTTGGTTTGTGGGGAAGGGTCAGGAGCCTCATGGGGCAGCACACACACACACACACACACACACACACACACACACACACACACACACACACACACACACACACAGACAAACACACAGACACACACACAAGACTCGCACAGTAATGGGGAGGGAGGAAAGGGTCACAGGTTCCCTGAGGAAGAGGATGAGAAGGAGAAGGATGAGGATGAAGATGAAGGAGAGTCAGAGAGAGGAGGCCTGGAGGAGACAGAGGGGAAGGTGAGGAGGCGCTTGCTTGCAACTGAATTCCCATCTTTTCTTATCTCTCCCCGGATTTTGTATGTCCTCATCTTTCCTTTTCCTCTCTAATTTCCTGTTTGTATCAGCCCCTCTTTGTCCTTGTTCGTGTTGCTTTTTGCATCGGTCTGTTTGATCAAACTGTACATCACCTTGAGCTTGAAGAATACTCTCTGGTCAGAGACTGTGACACATGTAGAAAAGTGATGCAGTGAGTCCTCACTTTGTAAGACCCTCCTTTCAAACACACACACACACACACACACACACACACACACACACACACACAGAACGCGTGTCTGTGTTTCATTTTGTCTTTTTTTCTCACACAGCAGGCATTCTGTGGCCTTTAACAGCAGATCTCCATTTCCGAACCCTCCTTCTGAACAAGAGAGGAAGGCTATAGCAAGACACAGAGGAGATGGTGAAGACTGGCTGACACACGATCAAAAAAAAAAAAGTACAACGGATGAAAAGCTGTTTCAAATTCCTTGTCTAAAGTAGAAATGATCGCAAATGACGTCAACTGTTTTGATATGCTTACTTGGTTTGTGGTGATAACTAGCCACAAGCTGAAGAGATTACACACAGATTTGCTGCTTAGTGGACCTAACGACACCTAATACTCATAGTCCTATACACGTGGTGACATGTGGTGTGGTTGAGAAAACTAATATCTGTTTTTTCATTGGACAACTCATGTACTGTACCCTTACAGAAATCATTGTTGGCATGATCCAGGATCTGTGTAATTTTGTTTCTGTTGGATTAGTTATTCACTTCACTTGAATGTCAAAAACATAAGGCCGGCCTCTGTGATAATAACCTTTGAAAGCAGGCCTCTACCTACTACTAATCTACAACTGTTAGTCTTGGGATGATTTGGGTTTCCAGGACACCTGCACTGTAATAATGTGCATGAAACATAAAAAAAACAGTATACTGCACAGTCAAAACATGTAGAAAAAGCAGAAACAAACAAACAAACAAACAAAAGAAAGAAAGAAAGAAAGGCACAATATCCCTATTTAATATTAAATAATAATGAAGGAGGACAGTGTTGTTTGGGTAATGTGCGACAATGTGCCAAAGAAAAAAAAAACCTGTTAACAGGGAGGTTGGCTGACTGGGCAGCTGGCAGGTAAAGGGGTCTATTAGAATGGGCGTGGGGTTGCTGAGTGAAATGTGTGGGGCCAAACTAAAGCGGTGTCGGTTATGGTCTAACTGCACACTCTGCCTGCTGACTAAAGCACATAAATAATTTAGCTCTGGTAAGTGTCAGTGAAGTGTACCCACTTCTGTTGTAGAGTGACAAGAGTCATACAAAGATGAAAACACACATTAGCCGGAGGACGAGCACCTTGGTACAGATATAGATGATAAACTTGAACTATGTGAACAGCAATATGCATACATGCTCATACACTATACACAGCAAAGTGCATATTTTTTTTGTCTATTTTGCAGGTGTGTAAGTCTACCTTGTGCATGTTTAACAACCATGGAGCAGGGAAAACATTTATATATACACGTGCAAATAAAAAAAGAAGAGCCTATGGTAGAATGAACCCAATATCGAGGCACAGAGAGAGAAATATTGTATTTTTTAAGTTCCTCTCTCTTTCATTCACCCATACTACCCCTATCCGTCATTCTCTCTCCCTCTCTCACTGCCCTCTCTTGGCTGTCCTCTCCACAATCAGTGCCCAGTGAGCCGTGAGACGCACTTAAGCGCCGACCGGCGGTAACCTCACGCCGCCCTAGTACTCACTCTTTTTCACACACGCACACACACACACACACACGCACACACACACACACACACACACACAAACGAAACCACAAACAAGCATATGTGCATGAAAGCGCGCAGAGTCACCGGCACAGACACAAAGACACACGGGTACACACATAGACAGATCACACATACAGAGCCATACATTTGCTTTTCTCCTCTAGTTAACGCGTGGTTGTGTTGAATAAAACACGGGCTTCCACTTAGAGCCCTGTTTACCTGCTGACTTCCACGCTGATAAAGGGCTGAGGGCTTCGCAAACCTGAGTGAGAGCTGCTGTCACACAGCATTACCAGTCTTGGATCTCAGATTTCAACCTCAGGACCAGCAGCACAAAGACAAGCGTCTCCTTAGATGCACTCCAGAGCTAACCTCAAACCTCCTCTGCACTTCCCCAGAACACACAAACACAAATGCACATGTATACACGCTGTCTATACCGCTGTGCATGTACAAAAGGGATTTGCGAGCATATATGTGTAAAAACACACAAAGATGTACAATTCCACATCACACACAATTGCCATTGGCTTACCTGGCAAGTAGTAAAGTGGTGCTTTTAGTCCAAACATGGTTACTGTTTAAGTGTCATGAAGAGAGAGCAACTTGTTTGAAACGCGCAGGCAGCCGTCCTGTCCTGGATGACTGCGCTAGAGAGGGGCTGTGCCCTCGCAGCCACCCAGAAACAAGGCTCTGTGTGTGGGGAGGCTGGGCTGGGACTCAGCCTGTCATCCCCGCTCTCTGGTCCTCGCTAACCAAGCGTGAGGCTGGGACCGCCCAGCCAGCTAGGACACACACATGCACATACACACACACACACGCACGCACACACACGTACACATACACGTACACAATGACACAGACAGTCACACAGATACACACAGACAGAGCGGTGCAAGGGGTCAACCCCTGAGCACGCCCCCGCTCTCGACCCCCTCGCTCTTGCTCCAGATCCCCTGGGCAAAGGGTCAGCTCTTTCTTAAACGCACACACACAAACGCACACCCAGAGAGTCGGGACAGCCGGAGAAAGAGGTGAAAGCTAGCGGTCCAGTGCCATGAAGAGGTGAAAAGAGGCAGGACGGAGGATAAAATACAGGCGGGGTAAATCCTGCAGACGAGAGCAACGACTGATTCCCGGGACTTGTCTTTTATCCCTCTATCCAAGAAAGATGATCAGAGGAGAGTCGGCTCTGCTTCCTCCACTATACTGCTGCCACTCTCACTCTCTCTCTCTCTCACTCTCTCTCTTTCTCGCTCTCTCATTTTCTCACCCTCCCTTTTTTTCCCTCTCCCTCTCTTTCACTGCCGATACGTAGAGAAGGAGGTGGAGGAGAGGAGGAGAGAAGGAGGGCAGAATGAACTCCCTCCAGGCAACAACACAGCCAGATAGCAAGAAAGTGTGTGTGCGCGCGTGCGTGTGTGTGTGTGTGTGTGTGGGGGGGGGGGTAGTGTTAGAAAAAAGAGATAGGAGAGGCCAGGGTACATGGTACAGATGAGAGGGAAATACCGGCCACTGCTGATGCTTCACCCGAGGAGGAGAGTGGTCACAGTTCAATTTGGAGTCAGGGTGACAGCTGATTGGACAGCCCCTGTGACAGCGAGAGGCCAACGACTATCAAGGGAGCATCTGTTCACACCGTATCAGACAGTAGGAAAGCATCAACCAATAGAGAGTGCAGGGAGAGTGCGGTGGGTCTTCAAGGGCAGCTCACAATAGAACAGCTACGTGTTTGGAAGAGGAAAATATAAAAGATCCCCCGCCTCCATTCCCGTCTCTGAAAATGAGAGTCCTCGTCTCTGTCTGCGAGTGTGTGGGTGCATTTGTGTGTCCGTCTAGGAAACTTGGCTTGTGCAGCCTAGCGCACAGACTGCTCACCATGCTGCGCCGACAGCAGACTTTCCCCCCTTCTCTCTCTCTCTCTCTCTCTCTCTCTTTTCATCACACACACACACACACACACACACACACACACACACACACACACACACTGTACATGAATAAACGCACAAACTTGCTGTGTTATCTCGTAGTCTGCTCTGCACACAAACCTGTCGGAGATGGTGGCAGTAGGGGTGAGGAGTTAACTATCTGTAGGGAAGCAGCCAGCGGGGAGAGGAGGGATGGGGGGGGGGGGGGGGTGATGGGGAAATAGTCTAGAGGGACAGTTTAACCTCAGGGCTCTTGAACCCCATTCTATGAATCTCACAGTGGGGGAGAAAGAAAGTGGGAGGTGGGGGTGGGGGGAGGGGGGTTGGCAGGAGTTTAGTGAGGAAGGGGGGGGGCAGTCTGAGGAGGTCCGCAGCCCTCAGAAAGACTCGGAGGACAGGAAAGAAAACTCTACAACACACAAGCACAACGAGGATGAGTGGGAGTGTGAAAGGCATGCTCACAGGCAGACAGGGCAAATAATCGCTAATAGGGTCTAATGATTGAAGGAAGACGGCGAGACAGACAAGAGGGAGAGAGAGCGAGTGTGGAAGTGGAGGGTTAGTCCATAGATTGAGATATGGAGGGAGGCAGGGAGGAGGGGGCGGGAGAGTTATTCTGAGAACAAAGCCCTTTTTTATTAATACAAAGACAGGAAATTGGTAAATGTTTAATTAAGACAAGTGGGCTACAATGTGTCAACAATGTGTAGGTGTGCAAGCTATAAGGACAGATAAGTGACATTGTGCGAAGTGTTCACATTTACACACCATTCATTCTATATTGCGCACAGTGCTGAATGTGTGCAAACAATACAATGGAAGGCATGTGCGTGCTTCAGTGCTGTTTAGCGCAGGTGTGTGTGTGTGTGTGTGTGTGTGTGTGTGAGGTAGGTGTTGAAGTGTCTTGCACCTTGTGAGACAGGTTGAGAGGTGACGTGTCCCCCTGAGGTGCTACACCACCAAGTCTGATGACACGCTGACAGACAGAGACAGACAGAGAACTAAAAATATAGCATCCAATTTCCGGAAGGTGGACAAGATGAAGATGAAGGTGAACTACACTACAGTCCAGGTGCAGCCAGGTGTTTACTCAAAAATTCAATAAAGGGTATGTTAATGTTCCAAAGAGAGCACAACAAACAGAAGAGTCCATATTAACACATTTATTACCGCAAATACATCTTTGACTTTGCTTCCTGGCTCCCAGCTACTGTAGCAGCTTTGTTCAAAGTGTTACGGGTTATACCCTAGATCCTTGACCTTGACCCTTTGCAGTGCTTTAGCATTGCGTTATTAAAACGATTAAGTCATTCAGCAAACTATACTGTTTCGTTATAATGAAGGTGCACATCTGTGAGTTATTTATCTGCTTATTCTAAGTAATTTCGTCTTATTCCACACACACTGCTGTTGCCCACGCAAAACACATCAGTTTCTGTGCATCAGAGGGTTTTTACTAACACAGAAGTAAGAAACCTTCTTGTACAGCAAATATAGTCTCTATTGTTTCGTATTGGATGGTGAGTCAGAGGGTAGAAGACATTTAGACGGAAATGTCACAGGTTACTGCCTTAAAATGAAACTATGAGCGTAACAGGAAAAAGTGTAACAGGGAAGAATCATCCGTTCGGTTTTTTTTTATTTTTGCTGCTCATTAAGGGACAGGAAATGCTAGAGAATAGCAATTGTCTTCTGTTATTTAAGGTAGTGTAATGAGTTATATTTTGACAAGTGCACTGCAGAAGAAGGAACCCACACACACACACACACACACACACACACACACACACACACACACTGAAAGGCTATAAAAGCTCCCTCGGGACCAAGGCAGCATGTGTGACTGAAAACACTGTGATCAAGAAGTAACAGGAAGAGGGAGAGGAGAAGGGAAGGGGAGAGGAGAAGAACAAAACAAGTGAAAAGGGGGTGTTAGAAAAAAGGAAAAGGAAAAAGATGAAGGCAAGTGATGGGAGGGAGAGAGAGAGAGAGAGAGCTAGAGAAAGCAAGAGTGATCTCCCTCTCTCACAAACCTGCCATGCCCACTTCCTGTCAACCTACTATGTAATTACTTCCTTATAACCCACCCTCACCCCCTTGCAAAAAATAATCACTCTCTCAATTGTTATGTGTGTGTGTGTGTGTGTGTGTGTGTGTGTGTGTATGTGTGTGTGTGTTGGAAGGGACTGAAATATGGTCTGTCTTCTTCTACAGCAGGGAAAGCAAAGATAAGGCATCGCTATAATCTTGCCCAACCACACACAGCCTCTGGAGGTGCACACGCGCACACACACACACACACACACACACACACACACACACACACACACACACACACACACACACACACACACACACACACACACACACACACACACACACACACACACACACACAGGCATTATGGACTCCTATAATATGCTGCACTCTCATATGATTGCAATAACAGGTCAGTTCTTTAGAGCAGGTGCGGGATTTTCAGGGAGAAAAGACAGAGCCAACAACATGATAGTGGATGTGCACTTCCAAAAACAAAAATTCCAGTATGAGTATTTATCATGCGAGCACACAGAGACCAACCCTTTTATATGACCTCAGGCCTCAGCCAGCAGTAAAGAAAATAAAGGAGGGGGTTTCTGTACGTTTTTTTTTTTTAACAGTTGAGAGTTTGATTTAAAAAAAAAAAAAAAAAAAAAAATCGGCTGGACTGAAGCGAGTCACCACATATCAAGTCTGACGAGAAATAATATCTCGTCACCCTTCACTAACCCCTATTTGCAGAGACCCGCACCCACTCCACCATTACACACACCCATTTAACCTGACCTCTCGTTGGTGATTAGAAGCCTGCAAAGTGTGTGTGAGCACGTGTGCGTGTGTGTGAGATGCTTCTCTCCGTATGCTAATCACAGCCTAGCACTGAGAATTAATTTGCAAATGTGTCATTACCCATCAGGCTCAGCAGCAATAACCCTGCAATTACACAACTCTTGCCAGGCCAGCTGAGCACCACACACGCATGCATGCAGGCAAATGTATGCGCACACACATGCACATAGCCACACACACACACACACACACACACACACACACACACACACACACACAAACACAAACACACACACACACACACACACACACAGTACTGAACAAAAAAGCTCTGATATAAAGAAGCGACATTCTGAAAGATATTACATTCTGCTCTTCCAAGAGATATTCATTGTGTTTAGAGTGTAATCACAGATCCTCACCTCAGTGTCAACAGGACATCAACCAAGGTCAGTTGTGCACTTTCACACTTTCCTGTTTCTTAGCAACATTATCCAGGAGTTTGGCCTCGCTATGAACTTCACCAGCATCACACAATGACTTCAGATCACAGATACAAACTGAGCAATGTGCAAGTGTGTGTGTGTGTGTGTGTATGTGTGTACATGAGTTTAGGCACTTACCTGTGAAGTGAGGGGTCAGGATCAGAGGTGAGGTGTGCAGTGGCCATGAGGAGGAGGAGGAGGAGGAGGACGAGGAGGATGGTTCACATGAAAAAAGAGTAAACAAAAAAAGCTATGAGCAAACATGTTTTATCTCTGACGGAAATGATTTTGACATAGAAAATCCTGAATAGAAGGGTGGAGAAACATAAAGAATCCAGATGACAAAAATATGTGAACCATGCACTATAGCCTTTGCATTAATTAGATCTCAATCCAATTAAACAGGGCTCTCCAGCACCATCATAAAATCAACAAATGAGGAAATATCCTCATAAAGAATAGTGTCCAGTGGAGTTTCAGAGAATCTTTGTGTCCCAAAATCTTACTAAGAAAATTTACGTCTTTTTAATTTGTCACCCATCTGCACTTTGAATATATATATATATTCATTTTGGAAATGCATGTAATAAAAAAACAGCAGATGTCATTGATACTTGTATCTTGTCTCTGAAGATGAGGAATGACTGACACTGTTTACCACTATAGCTCACATTTTTTTAGTCTGCTGAGAGGAGGGAGAAACAGCAGCAACAATAACCCGGCTGCTGGATGAGCTTTTTGGGTCGTTACCTCAAAAGAGCTTTTTAGGAACCTGCCTGTAATTCAAAGATGAGGATGATTGTTCGCTCAGTCACTGGGTGCAAACCACCTGCTCTCGAAATACACTTATCGTCACATACCGTAAATATGGTTACGTTTGATTCACACACCTATTTGTTCTCTACAACAAACTGGCCCACAGGGTCACACGGTCATTTAAAGCATGTCACACACCTGTCACACAAACCCCTCAACGATTCAGACTCACTCATCTCTGGCGCTGGCCCTGTCACCTGGTGCAGTCACACCTTGGTGTGACAGTGAAGGTGTATACATGCACATGCATAAAGTGTCTGTCTCTCCCTTCACCGAAAGACGAACCAGCTCGCCCTTGAAATCAAACATGAGCAGCCAAACAACAGACAGTTCATGAACACTAGACAAAAGCAGTATATTTTTTGAACTGAGGAAGAATGTGAAATACAAAAATTAAAAAAAAATCCTTAAACAGATTCATGTTTTTCCTTAGATTACACACAGCTGGCAGATAAACAGATAAATAACCTGACATGACAAGGAAATCACAAACCAGAAAGAGAAAGAAGAAAAAGTACTGAGGTTAAAAAGAAAGAAGGGTTGTTTTATAATCTCAGGCCACTGTCCAACAACTGATGAGGCTTTAGTGTTGTTAATCCTGCCTAACTCAGTTTATAAAAGACAGTGAAGATAAACACTTAAGTCTCCAGTTAACAGATTCATGTGCCGGAGACCCTGCTGGCAACACTGCAAAAGAGAGTCTATTTTGATAATTTATTTTGGCAAAACAAAGTAGATATCTCCATGAGTAACCTAACACTTCCAGTGAGGACCACAGAGGTCTGGAGAAATTCTTGTCAGAGTGTAGGATAATACGAGCTCCCTGAGCCAAAGGCAGCAATGACTGACTTTTACACACAGCACATCTGGTTTGATTTCTGCTCAGCAGAACTAAATTTGCATTAACACTGTAGCGAGCTACAAGGCTACTGCTGCTAGGCCAGATAAAAACGTATTAGGAAGGAGCTGTAGACAGAGAGTTAGTTTCACTCTATTTTAGAGGCCAGAGAAGCGTTTGCATCACCATAGCCAGTGTCTACACATAAACCTGTCAGTTCTGTATGCGATGTGGTCTAACTATGGTTACGTCCTTGATGCAGATATGACAGTAATATAGTCAGCACTGGTTCCATGCTCCACTTGAGCTGACATTTTCAGTTTAAACTACTCTAATCAACACAAGCCGCTAAAAAGATGGCACCTTACTGAAGAACTGAATTGATCTGAATCGGAAACAAACTAAATGATCACACTCAATTGACAGATTTTTTGCTCTTACTCTGAGAAAAAAAATAAAAAATTAACACTTATATCTGATTCTAGATGAAGTTACTCATTAAAATGGATGATTTGTGCAGCGTGGATAGGCCTATGAACACTGCAAAAATCTCTTGATGGAATCTTCAGGAGCCTCTCAGCATTTTCTGCCTTGAGAGTCACACTTTAATATTCACAAATCAAGCTTGCACCCTTCATTTTCACCAGAATGCTGTCACTCCTGATTTAAAATGGATTTCCCTTTTAAATGGTTGCTAGCCCTTATTGTGGTCAACACTCACACACACACACACACACACACACACACACACACACACACACACACACACTCAAGGGAACCAGTTATGGGGGGGGGGGTTGGCCAGAGCTGACAAACTGATGTGCAATCATATCATATCCCTCCCACAATGCCTTGTGGCACACCTGCTTTCTAGCACAGACAACAGAAGCGTCCTTGTTCTCAGCCGAGGGAATGCATCGCGCCACACGTCTCTGCTCTGATGAGGCTTTTTATAGTCACTCAGCTCTCTTACCTGCATCTTCCAACCCTTCATCTGTCTCCATATCAAACACATCAGATCTGCTGCCTCTCAGCGAGTCCCGTTGTTATTAGACAGAAGTGCAGAGAACCACAGATGAAGTAGTGAACCAGAGAGGGAGGGAGGGAATCTTTAAAAGTGCTGCTCATTTGATTAACAAATATATGTGCACATGTGTGTTGCGTGTTCCTCTGTGTGGTGCGTGTGTATGTGTGCGTGTGCGTGTGTGTGTGTGCATACACGGGGCGTATGTGGGTGTGTGCAATAGCCCAAGGGCAGGTGTACGGTATGCAAACGCAGCTGAGGGAACCTAGAGAGCAGACGCAGCAGGAGAATCCTGCTTTACAGCAACACGCCACAAAGAAGCTGACAACAAGCTGACAGGGTGGGATCACACACACACACACACACACACACAGAGGAACACACACACACAGTATGCACATTCACATGTTCATGTATATTCACATGTGCACAAATAAGAACAGCCCACACAATCCAACGTACTTGATTTAATATTTAATTGCGTCCATGCAAACACACAAGGCTGCGTCCACACACACACTCCAAGCGCACACAAAGAGCTGCCGGCAGTGTGTTTTTCACTTGACTTGTGCTCTCCTGTGACATTTCCTCATTGGCTTGTTTGTCTCAATTATCCCTGCTTATTGGACAGAGATGGTTAACCCATTAACTTACACACAGGGAGGAGGAAAGAAAAGAAAGAGAGAAACAGTGAGAGAGAGAGAGAGAGAGAGAGAGAGAGAGAGAGAGAGAGAGAGAGAGAGCTGGATGATGGTTCAACTTGCCTTAGGCATGTTGTGAATCACACAACTGTACGAGGCCACAAACACAGGCTGGACTGGCCGGGCGCCAAGAAAACACAAAAGTTGAACACGTACACAGGCAGCAGAGAGCAGCTGAAGGGGCAGCGGAGCACGAGCACCTCGGGGCCTGTTGGAGGGCCCGGGCTGACCCTCCACTCACCATTACGCTTCTGGATTTAACACACTATCCTACAACAAGGCTGCAGCTTTGTGTGTGTGAGTATTGTAACTGTGGGTAAGTGCATCCTTCGATGTGGCTCTCTCTGTGCCTGTAATGCATGTATGTTGGAAACCTGTGTGTGTGTGTGTGTGTGTGTGTATGTGTAAGGAGGCTGCCTTGCCCTGTGTCAGGCCTCTGCTGTGTTCAGTAAGTGAGGCGTGCTAATACTGCGTGTGCTCAGGTTTCACGCATCAGCACACAGTCGAAGAGACTTACTCGAGGTCACAGACTGTCAAACCCTCCTCCACTTCCCCTCCTCACCCCCCCGTGACTCAATCCTTCCTTCTCTCTCACTAAATACTTTACCTTTAGCGAATCTTTAGCACTCTATCTTTCAGTTTCCTTTTGCCCCCCCTCCTACTCTCCTACTTTGCTATCAGTCCCCCCCTTCCCTCTGCCTCTCCTCCTCCACCCTCCTTCCTCCCCAGAGGATTCCATCATGCTCAGTCTTTTAGTATCTTTCATGCCTTTTACCTGTCAACAGAGGAGAGAATGTGCGAGCAGCTCCCCAACAAAGGAAAAACACCCTCCTGTCATCTCAGAAAATGCTACAGGGAGGAGGGAGGGGGGCAGGGAAGAGATCGACAGGGGGACAGATTGAGCTAGATAACACGGGAGGCAGAATAAAAAGGGAAATGTTGAGGGAAGGGGATAGAAAAATAAGGCAGAGGGAATGTTGTGCTCTTAATATGTGTTAAACAAACACAAGCTGTCACTCCTGTGCATGTTATAGTTGTTTGAAAATAGCGTGTTAATGGCAACATGACTTAAACATGTCATTTTCCAACAACTTTATGCAGTTGGAGACAACACACGCTACTTTTTTAAAACTACTTTTGTTCATGAGCCCTTGGTTTAATGACATGTATGAATGACTAAACTCTCACACACATGCATCAGGGAACACGGACAAATATACACACATGACCTCTCCAGCTTGAGGCTGCTAGTCGGTGAATCCTCAGCAATTCAGTTCAGCTCTGCCACACTCCACAGCGATAGAAGCAACACACATTCACACGGGATAAAACTATAAGCCATACAGTCCAATAGGCACCTCACTCAATCTTTGTCTGCCTCTCTATCCCATGCCCAGTGTGTGTGTGTGTGTGTGTGTGTGTGTGTGTGTGTGTTTGTGTGAGTGAATCCTTTGCTAGTACTAATCTGCTGGCACAGCCCCCGTCCTCAGCATTGCCCTCGTCTCCATATTATTCTGGGATTAGCTTGTGTGTTAGCCTAGCCGCAGCCCACAGCCTGAGCTGGGGAGAGGCAGCCATCTTAGAACAATGCCTATTGATGATACACTAAGAGGTTTGATTGGATTAATCATCTCTCCCTCTCCTTTTTGTCACTTCTCTCACTGTCCCTCTTTGTTTCCACTCCTCCTCTGTTTCTCCTCTGTCCTTCTGCCTCTCCCTCCTTCCATTCAAAGCTGAATAACACACAGATTTTGTTGGTTTTTTTTCCCTGGTGAAGAGTGACGCTGTTAACGCCCCCGTGTTGGATAACGAACGTAAATAACAGGCTGCCGGTTTATGAGGGCACTTCAAGGTAAAAAGTAAACATCTAATTAAGAGGAGAATCAAATAGTTTCTAACTGCTTCTGTGTGGTGGCACATTTTACATTACAGTGCTTAAGTGGTAGGCCTCTCCTTGGCGAGAACGAAAACACTGCCTCTGATAACTGCTAATTATGATTATAGTGACGAGCCTAATCATATAGGAGGTTGAGAAGAAAACTGTATGAGAAGAGGCATATATGGAGATTGTGTTTTTTTTTTTCTTTCTTTCCAGGAAACACATGAAAAAGAGCTGCCAAAATGTGAGCGATATGACAGCATTAACAGCAGCACACAGAAAGAAGAAGGGTGAATTCTCTGCAGATTTGGCCTGTGTTTAGTTGGGGCACTCTACCAAGTGGCAGTCGCTAGCCTGGGCGGCCTCTGGCCCGATGTCCCCACCAATCACATTCCAGCCCCAACTACGCCAGCGTGGACCCACAGCAACCCTCCAGTCTGGTGCCAAACACCCGTGCACACACACACGCATATGGGCAGCTACAGCTCATACAAACACTGCAGCCAACTCCATTTTCAAACAAGGATAACAACTGAATTAACACTCTGTGATCCTCTGCCAAAGCAGAAGGATGCTCCTTTATACATTCAAACACACACGCACGCGCATATACGCAAACAACACGTCCGCAAACACACACACACGCACAAGGGGCTGTTTGGGTGGAGTTATCTGTGGTTAGATTTTAAATGCATCATACTCTCCTTGTGTCTCTCTCTCTCTCTCTCTCTCTCTCTCTCTCTCTCTCTCTCTGTGTGGCTCTGCTCTCTCTCTGTCTTTTCTGCTGCTACAAAGATAAAAGCAAATTACTGTCTCATACTGGTGCTGTTAGCGTTAAAGCTATTTAGACGGTGGCACCTCTGTGTGATGCTCCAGTGTTTGAAATACAGGAATTGGGTTGAGAACAAGGGCAAGTCAGAGTAGTAGGGGTACAGTAGGGTGGATGAGGGAGGGCAAGGCACGGGCAGTTTGATAAAGAAGCTGGGACACCGTTTGTTCCCTGACCCAAAGCACAAACCACTTGATCTAAATACAGCTCATTTATGTTTGCAATAATAATGACCAAAAGATGTACCTCCTTCTTGTGCTGTCCTCTTTTTCCTCCTTTTTCTTCTGACTTTTCTTCTCTTCCCTCTCCACACCTTATCTGTCCCCTGTTATTTGCTCCATCTAAGGCTGAAAATGGTTGGCTTTCTCTCTATAATCCTGCCATCACATCGCTGTTATAATCTGACCACTTCTCTGCCTCCCTAATTCCTCTTTCTTTCTTGTCCTCCCCTACTTGTCCCATTGCCATTTTCTCTTAGCATTGTTTTAATATGGGAACTGCACTATTAAAAGTATTGCATGGGTGCCAAACATGGCACAGTATACACCCAGACACACACATGCAGACACACATGCACACGTGAGCATGCAAAGGCGTACACACAACATCTGAGAATAGTTTTGTTTTTGTTTTTGAACAAACCTATTGTCACAGCTACGGTTATTTAAGGATGTTTTCACTGTTGAAAATCACAGTAGGGAAAAAATGGCAACTAGCTGAAAACAGAGAGGCAATCACCTGACATCACAGCTATTCATCCTGCAGAGAGCAGAGAGCTGTTTGGTCCTCCACCAGCATGAAGAGGAAAGGCCCTCCAAGAATCCCTCCTCTCTCTCTCTCTCTCTCTCCTCTCTGTCTTTTTCCACAGATTAATCTGTCCAGCAGCCGTATAAATCTCGGCACTCACTGTGGAGAAATGCTCTATGTGGAGCATTTATGTATGACACAAAAAAGAGATGAACCTTGGTAAACCGCTCCAAAGAGACTCCGAGAACAAAATGGAATAAAGTCTAAATTGGACTCAACATGGTTCTTTGAGCCTTAAATGGCCTAAGCTGACCTCATGCCACACACACACTACGTTCAGCAGTTGGCAGCATGAGCACTGACAATGTGCGCTTTTGTGCTACGTGTGTGAGAACTGAGATAACGCTGAACTGCGGGTTTACATTACCCACTGAGCAAGTGTGAGATTGCGTTGTCTGTGGTTGTGCAGCTTGTTAAGGTGTCAACATCATTTATGGCTGAGGTCAAAACAACTCTCTCCTTTACTAAAAGATGGAAGGAGAGGGGGGAGCAAAGGATCAAGGGAGGGCAACCAGAGTAAGGGGAAAAAAAATACAGAAGGGCTAGGGGTGGAGGTGGGGGGGTTGAGATGGCTTCAAAGGGTCCTGCCGTAACCATGGTGCTACTGAGCTTGGTCACCGTGGGAACAGACAGAGGAAGGGGAGAAGCATTTTAGTAAGAGAGGGGAGGTGGGCTGCTTCCTTGAGTCTTTGTCTTTCCGAATTCACTGTTCACACTATATAACTTAGTGTTTTGTCACTTGAGGAGCTAATAATCAAGTCATGTGTCATTACAAAATATAAGAAATCGATAATAAAGGGTGATAAACAAGCGCATACAGAATACACCGTGAAATAGACTTTGCAGATCAATTCAACTCCACATCAGAGGCCTGTTGCATTCTGCGATGCTGTCGGTAAAATATCCATCCAATATTAAACACCAAGGATTGTAATAAACAATTCTTTTCACTATCCATCATTGTTCTATAGATTTCGACTGCCTTCTCAAATAATCATTTAATTATTTTAGTCAAGGATATGTAAAAGAGAATTAAAAATTTCCTACAGTCAAAACCTTCCAAATGTAGTTCACAATGATAAAGGAGAAAAGCTTCAAAACTATAGTGTGGAAATGACTGTTGTTTTGTAAACGCAGTCGCTTCAGTACTATAGTGAACCTTCTCATGTTCTTTAGATTACTGACGTGTTCACCTCACCTGACATTAGTCAAAACAACAACTTATCATATATTCATCAGTTTTTACTATATTTTCTTCCAGGGACTGATTAATACTTCAGCCCGCAAGATGGAAATGTATTTATTTCACCTTTCTGGCAGTATCTCCAAAGTGTGTGTAAATCCTGCTTGACAGTTGGATGGAAACAGCATGTGTCTCCTAGCAGACACCTCTCCTATTAGATACAGATGATGAGCAAAGTTTTCCAAAGACTTTAGGGAGAGGTAGAATATGATGAAACAGAGAGTCCTCTGTTTCAGGACATTGTTATTGCAAAATTAGCTTCATCAATCTCGCTGACCGCATTGGCAAGATCGGTCTCTTTTGTCAGACCTGATCTGTGTGTGTGTGTGTGTGTGTGTGTGTGTGTGTGTGTGTGTGTGTGTGTTTGTGTGTGTGTGAGAGTGTGTGTGTGTGTGTGTGTGTGTGTCTGCTGTCCTAATAGTACCCAGTAACATCATCTCAAATATGGTCCAACAGTGAGCGGAAGCTGTGTGATTTAGATGATATTTGTTTGTATGGATAGAGCATAAGCTATACTCATGTGTGTGCATATGTGTGTGTGTGTGTGTGTGTGTGTGTGTGTGTGTGTGTGTGTGTGTGTGTGTGTGTGTACGATTGATTTCCTGTCAAAGTAAACAAACCAGCCAAATCTGTCATAGTGAGACAGGCACTTTTACCAGTGACCACTGCAGCAGGATTTACAGCACTCTTAACGATCACACCCTCAATTAGACCTGCACAATAGTGTCTCTGTGTGTGTGTGTGTGTGTGTGTGTGTGTTGTGTGTGTGTGTGTGTGTGTGTGTGTGTGTGTTTGTGTATGTGTGTGTGTGTGTGTGTGATAATAACTACCGCACAGAGTAGTACGATGAAGGGGTTGTAAGTAAGTGCTGCAACACTTCGATTTCCCCTCTTGCTGTGATGTCACTGAATTTATTACTGGCTCTTGCTTAAGACCATACTCGCCATAAATCAGACACACACACACACACACAAATACACTCATAGACTCACACGCCGCTGTCTGTTCATGTCGGGCTTATGATGAGGAGCAGAGCGGAGAGGGACTGTAATGAAGGGGAAACAAACAGAGCGTGGAGACGGATGACGGATGGCTCCTCTCATTCAACGAGCCAGACTGAGATGAACATACACTTAGGCAATACGTTCCCCGGTCCCGGCCTCCATCTTCCTGTCTCCTCTGCTGCGACAGATAACCAACAGTATGGCACCTTGATGTGCTGATAAAACGACTGCAGACCAGCAGCAAAAAGACGATTCTGAGGCTGATAGTCGCACACCAACAGTAGTAGAGATGTGAGTCGTGGTGTGAGTGGTGACTCCCACTGGGTTAAGAATGGGGATAATAGAGGAGGAGCCCACTCAAAGTTGAGCAGGGAGTGATGGAAGGGGCGCTGGAGGTGACCAGAAGGGAGAGTAATTGCCTTAGCACACTCAAGGTGCTTGAAATGACCTGTTCTAAGCGTGTGCGCTCGCAGGGAGGGGCGAGAGAAATAGTGTGCGAGAGTGGCATGGAGCAAGAGAGAGGGCAAAAGAGAGAAATGACTGTTGCAAATACCCATTTCCAGCCGCTGTGGGGTCATGCCGGAGCACCGCCAGGAAGTGAGGGACGGAGCGGAAGGTGGAATAACAGAGGGATAATCTTGTCTGAGCTCCAGTGAGAGAGGGCAGGGGGCTTGTTATGAGAAAATGAAAGGGAAGAGGTGGAGGAAAGGAGAGCCACGGGCCATTAGAGCCACCTCAGCTACACATAATGGCAGGTAGTGGAGAGAGGGATGCAAGTAGCTCAGTGGAGTGGAGGTGAGAGAGGAAACAGGGGCGATACATGCCCTGTGCAAACACTAAGCCCTTGTCAGATGTATGCACATATGTCAAACATGATATTTGTGACTATATACCATGATGTTGATGGTGTGGAGTGACAACATTTTAGCGATTCCTGTTGGTGCTTTCAGAAGATATTAACACATAAGTATATTCTAAGAAAGGAAACTTTCAATAACAAGTTTACGATGACCACTTACATTCATCGTTCATTTCCCTCAGCTAGAACAATGGACTTTGAAAACTCAGAAAATTGTGTCACTTAGCTTTAATGCAGCTTTTTAAATGCGGAAAACACAGAGTTACAAAACTCCCCAATGATTTCTACGCTTATTACTTGATATGAAAATAATATTCATATAACATGTATTCATTCATATTCACAGTGTTGATTTTTACACCAGCCAGTTTCATATACTTAAGTCTAGTCTCTTCCTTCAATGTGTCTAATAAGTGGGTGGCACAACTGCAGGCAGCAGAGAGAATAACATGAAGATACCCAGAAAGAATGGAGAAAGAGAGAGAGAGAAAAATAATTAGACAGGAGAGAAGGGGAGAAGAAAAGACAGAGACAGTAAAGAAACACAACGTTTCTGTTTTATATGCACTACTCTCAATTTTCTGGACTCCTATTTTTCTTCCTTCCTCTCCCTTCTCATCCGTTTCTTCCTCTCACTGCTCTCTGCACAAACCCTCTAATCAGAAGGTATATGCTGGGCTATGTCCTAGGAATGTTTTTAAACATATATATATATATGCATTTTCACTACTGTTGATTACTGTGAACCTGGATATGTCCTCAGATTTTTACTCTCTCTCTCTCTCTCTCTCTCTCTCAACCTTCTGCTTCTTCCATTCACTTTCTTTATCCCTCACTGACTTCCATGCTTCACTTCCCCTGCTGTAATCTCAACAGCATTTACTGAGCTAATTAATGGGGCAGGGGGTTGAGTATTGCTCAACTGAGACAACTCCTTCTCTTTGTTTCTCTCACACATGAATAACTGCATAGAGAGTAGGAAGAAGCAATGTTAGAAGAGGGTGAAAGGAACAGAAGGATAATTCACTTTTTTTCTGGTTAGTGCCAGACTAAGACATAAACATTAAAGAGTCAATAAGATAATAAATAAATAAATAAATAAAATAATCAACTTGACACTTGAACCATCTATGTCTCCCCAATAAACAATATTTTAAAAAATATAACACAATTTTAAAAAATGAGTTTTTCTCTGTTCTCACATAAATTGTGGTTTGTTCAACAACACTGCAAAGAGGAGATGAGGTTTATTGTCATGCTGCCTACCAGCCTCTAGAGGCAGATAAGCAAAATCTAAGTGAATGAATCCCTGACTGAGTGTATGAATGAAGGTGAACCCACGAGGTCCTACACTTTGAGTAACTGAAATTTTATTCTGAAAAATGTTAGACACCTGCAGTCACTCAATACTGAATTTGCTAGCAGCACAGAGAGATATTGGTTTCTACGATTGGATCAGTTAGAAAAAAAAACAGTTAAATATACTCTGGGTACTCATCTGCGCTGCATGTGCAAAATTGTAACCATCTCACTCTGTGAGGGAAGAAGCCCTGCTATAGGCTAATACAGTAAGTAGAGGTGTGCTCTGGTTCTACCTCCCTGCTGGCTCACAAAGCGCAAGTTGTCTCTCAGTGGTGGGTTCATCCAGTCAATAACATTCACATAAAAAGTGAATGAGTGCAAGCTTTAAGTTGATGACAGCCAATTACAGAAAGAAGCACGGGAGTGGGGGGGTGTTAAAGAAAGGCCAGGGGGAAAACAGATGTACTGTAGCTGTAGGACAGCAAAAGCAACAAGGGTTTTATCAAGACACTGTGCTGAGTAAAATGTCACCTTATTATCAGAGGAGAAAGGCTAATCTTAGTTTTTATCAACCATCTGAGAAACGTGATACAACAATGTTTCTCAACCAAATTCAGATTCAATAACTCATTTGTTTTCAATCTTACAATCCTGTACAATATTTTAATAAAGGCATTACTTTAGTGATAAAGGGAAATGCTACTGTGTTATTTTTTAGAGAGTAAAGCTTTTACTAACACTAAATCAAACAGCTCACTGTAATAAGAAAGGGTTACTACTGCTGCTGATCACACACAGAATCAAAACTCCACTCTAGATTTTTTTTTTAGATTCAGCTCACTGCTTTGGTTTGCTGCTCCCTAATGTTGACTCTCTACAGCTTTTATAAATTTCTCAACAAAAAACACCAAGCAAACTCACACGTAGCGCACAAGTTTAAGCATATCGACTGTACGCTGAATCATCCACCAGGTTAAGAGAACCAGATGTTTTTTTTTTTTTTAAATCAGAAGATGGTGGCGACTAGAGTGTTGAGAGAGAGTGAGGCGGATGTTGAGTTGCTTTGTCCACTGCCGGTAAAAGAAGCTATTTGTTTGTGAAAACATTGGAGCACTTGATAAACCACTCTGGGAGGATGTTTTTACAAATTTTTTTCTGCCCGTTACTGGTCAAATAACCAATTAAAGTGGCATTAAAAATTGTCCTTGGACCATCTAAGCAAGCACCACACGTCATATTAACACGATAAATTAAATACCTTAAAGTAATTATGACGGCCACTTTATTTTTAATTAGACTTTAGAGGAGTGTAGATTGCATGGATTTTTCGATATTTTCTTATTGAATTTAAGCCAAGGTCAACCTTTCAGACGGTGGAAAGAGAAGCATTTCACACAGCAAGCTATCTGAGCTTCAAACAGCCAGCTCCATATCCCCTGCATTTATCCTCATATTTCTGTTCAATAAAAAAAAGAATTGCTAATGTCACATATTTTATGTTTTCATCCCCAAATCTGTCCTGCAATTTGTAATGTTTTTATCATCCCACTTTTAAAAATCACATTTTATTTTGCCATTTGTGTTCTCAAAAGAAATAGGAAATGCAGGCAACAACAAACAAGAATATGTAACATATCAACTCAATGCTGGATCACAGACAGCAGAGAAACCAAGCTGGGGGACCAAGAATATTCTTTATAAACAATCATTTGCTACGGATCCAAAATCTCATCCCTCGTCGATTTTCACTTCTTTTTAATCCATCTTATTTTATGCTTCCTAACTCTATCTTCTTCTCTCCCTTTGTTATATTCCTTTACAATCCAAACCCGACTGAAACACTCTCACTGTATTTACCAGGTGTCACGCTGGAATTCTTCCTGCTTTCTCTCTGAGCTCGACCTGTTCATTTATACTCGGTTTGGACATGGACATGCACGCGCACAAAATACAAGGTGTTGGGTTTTTGTTACGGTTCTAGTTGGGCACATGTTTGATTGTCAGAACTGAACAGAATCAATAATGAACTACTCGCTGTGACAAATTCTGTTTGTAGAGTACCAGTCCACCAGCTGAGCCTGGACATCACTGCGTCTTCTTTCTTTGGGCATGTGTGTTTGTTTGTCTGGAACTTCAGTAGATCCACATATACACAGCATGGTATATTAGCTATGAGACCACTAAGCAATATGTATCCTGTATAGGCTCCACAATACAATATTGTCTCTATTTGATTTTCAAGCAGGATGCATCTGACATTCTACAGTCAGCACTTCTCGTCTGCTTATTATTCATATAACAGTAATTTTAACCACTGCATTATCAATATATTCTTCAAAAATAATTCAAGAATGCTTATGTTGTATCGATTGACCACATTTAGTTTAGAGGGTTAATAACTGTCATAATATGAGATCATTTTGAGATAACTGTCTTACTGTATAATTGCTTCAGACAAAAGCAGTGCTGCAAAGAGAATTAATTATGGCTTTTCTAGAGTAACAGCCGCAGGACGAGTAGAGTTATCGTGTTTGCGAGGACGTTCACAGCAGCTCAGGTTAGCTTTTGTAGGTTCCTTTCACCTACGAAACAAGCCTTATTCTTCACCATCGATGTTACCCTCTGCACTCGTAGCCAGAATAAACCTTTTTAGAAATCCATTAAACTAAAGTGCGAGTCATGAGATAATTTAATAGTGTGATGCACAAAAACAGATTAATGTTTTGTCTTGCCACTATTCTGCAATTCAACCATTTGTTTTACTCAGGATCAGGTTGTGTATGAGAGGAAGACCCAGGTTGTGGTCATTAATGTCACATCAGTGCAAAGGTGTTGAGTCAGAGCAGCTCAGGGTTAAAGATCATTGCTGTGTGTCATTTATTCCCAACCCACCCCCCCACCCCCTTTCCTCCTTATTGAATCATTGTCACCAAGCTTACTTGACCCTCTGATCTTAGTACAATCTCTCTTTCACACACGCACGCATGCGCACACACGCGCACACACACACACACACACACACACACACACACACACACACACACACACACACACACACACACACACACACACACACACACACACACACACACACACACACGCACACACGCACACACGCACACACGCACACACACACAGAAGCCAGAAACATCCAGGAGCCATATGGATGCTGGTGGTGCTGCAGGGAGAGGTTATTGATGTCTGCTCTCACAAAGCCAAGGTCTAGGCCATGAATCGCAAACTCCAGCCTCCACTGGCCCCAGACATTAGCAGCCTCAGATAAGACATGAAGGATTGCCTGCATTATAGGAAAAACAGCTTCACTGCATTACTCCACCCCCACCTCACAAACCCTCCTCTCATACACACAACACACAAGGTTTGTCAACAGACCAGCAGTGATTTTGAATTTAAGGGTATGTTTGTGTTCCCAATGTGTGAGTTTGTTTTTTTTGTTTTTTGTTTTTTTGTGGTGTAACAGAAGAAACTGTTTCACTGGGTTTGTTTGTGTGGATTTAAGATCACATGCAAGAAATGAGAGTAGAGTCAGGTCATTAGCAGAAAGGAAAGGATGGGAAAGAGACAGGAGACACTCTTGTGAAGATCTTGGATCTGAATTGGGATCAGTCATCATGAAGGGCAATTAACTTGATCATGAATGTTACATTTTTAGGCATCATCCAATAAGCATTACCTTTGACCCTTGCTCCGTGCTGATCTGAGGTCAGAGGTCTTGCTCTGGTGACTACCTGTGGCCTCCTGCCGTGACCCTTTAGGGTAATAGAGTTCAAAGGTCAAGCTGCAACCTCTAAAGCCACTGGCCATGTGGTCTACAGCCATCCATTACCATATACAACCCAGAGACGGCAACAGGTTTTAATAGCCTTTGACCCTTCACCCTATACTGGCATGGAAACGCTGCCCTGCACCTGAACCATGAGCAACATGAACACAGTTTGGGAGTGTGAACAGAGACGAAGCCAGAGAGGTCACTAAAACCCGTGACAAGTTCTCCTCCGTCTGAGAGCTTTTTTGTGCTACTTGTGAAGATTTGTGTTTTGAGCAGCTACAATGGGAGCTATACAGCAAAGGCTGAGTGACAGCAGAGGCACACGGCCAGAGTATGACACAGGCCTGAATTGTACATGAGATGCATCAATCTGAGCTGTCAACGGGCCTTTTTATCTTCAATCATGATTTATTTTCGAGCCAGAAATAATAAACACTTAAGGAAAATGAGGTGTTTCTCACTCCCCTGATTGTTCATGTTGATTACATCTTGATGCTCCTAGTGAGTGTGTACGGACACGTAGGAGTTCTGAGATTTGTACTGTTAGCCCTGAAATGATTTTTTAGCACTTTTCTTGTCACGAGGATGTGTTGAGCTCGGCCCTGATTGTGGTTATTATGGGCTGGGGTGACGTCCACGAGCAGGCAAGCCTGTGGATGGATAAAACTGGTCCCCGGCAGAAAAAAACACGCACACACACTTACATACACGCTCCGCACACACGGTCTTGATCATCAGTGCCAAGCTCCTTCATTATTTAATCAGAACCACTCTTTGCAGTGGCTAAATTATTGAGCAAGTGTATGTTCACACAATCCCCCGCTGAAAGGTAGTACAAGGGTTTTCTGAAAACCAACTACGCCCACACACAGCAGCCATGCAACACACTGTGCCTGGCCTTTAACAGTTCTCTTTCACTGCTATCTTTCCGTCTCCTCCTGAGCTCTTGAGTAATACTTTAACAAACACAGCAGGAGAAATTAGGAGGCAGTGGGTTAGCTAACTGACATGTTACATATTTCAATGACTGATTTGCTGAAAAGAAGAGAGAGGGAGGAGCAGTGTGTCTCCCCTCTTCTCTTCTCCTGGCATCCTCTCGGCTCGTAAAGGCAAACACACAGTCAAAAAGACAGAGACACTAATTCAGGGTGCAGATGGACAGGCAGACAGACAGATGGACTGAGGAAAGGACAGGCAGATTTTCATTGGCTCCTGGAGGTAGCAGCGCCCAGACTAGGCCATGGCCGTCCCAGTCTGACTGTCTTTGCTGTAAAACCCCTTCCTGTGGCAGAGATCTGAAGGTCCAAGGGACCAACTTGCTCCCTGCTCCCCCTGGCCTCCCTTCTTCACAGGCTGCAATCTCCCCTCCACCCACATCTCATACACACAGAGCGCGAAAGACACACATGCACACACCACAAACCCCACCCACTGAGGAGGCCCTCCCTGCAGGAGCCTGGTGACTCTTCCAGGGACCAGACAGGTGGTGGGAGCTGAGCGGGCACGCGAACGCCAGCTCACTGCCAAAGGCTCGGTGCCAGTTGGCACACAGTTAACAGGCGCACTCCCTCTATGTAGAGCACAGTGCACACATGAAGATAACAGGCCTGCACACACGCTTGTCTTAATGTTCTTGTGAGGACCTTTCGCTTCTAAGCCCCTTATCTAAACTTCATTTCTAACCCTAAACAAACCACTTGAAGCGACGAGGACTGGCCAAAATAACCTCAAATCAACTCAATACCCACACTCAATCTCAAACTCACACATGTACGTGCAAATGCCATGAGGTGAACTTAAAATAACAGTAATAAAATTAAGAAATATAAAAAAGGAACTACAAACAGAAGAAAGTATTTTCCATGAGCGTATGACAAGTCAGATGTTCTGTGATAGACAATTCATTTTCAAGTTATCCACACAGTACAGACATTGACACAAAGATATGCAGCATGCATTATGTTGCCAGACAGCAGAATTTGAATTATGCGTCCATAAAATGTCTGGGTTCTTTAAAAACAGTAGCTTGCAAATATAATCAAACCAAGCTTTTCCCCAGAGATGCAAGATTTATTTTTAGGGATTCTCCTGATGCATCCAAATATCTGAATTTCTTGTAATTTTCATCCCGTGTTAAATTCTGTACAAGATACTTAATCCTGGCTAAATAACTCAAGTGTAAAGCTACATAGCTACAACCAACAAGATGACTTCAAGCCATCATTTGAAATTACGTTATCTGTGCAGCAAGTTAGGTTGTATTAGAAAAGAAAACTAATTAGAGACAGTCACAATGATACAAATACATAAGGATTATGATAATTTCAAACACACAACCTAAGAATATTTGAGTTCTTTCCATTTTCAGTAAAATCAATCAACTAACTCATAGCAACAGGCAAATAGGCATTCTGATGAATACTGATGTGATGAACTGTATGCAAAGCAGTTATCAGACTGAAAACTCAGGAGCTCAGGAGGACTGTTTTTGATTGGCTGCTGTGAATATCTGAATTAAATTTAATACTAAACAAAGTCATCAAAAATGTTCTTATGTAGAAAAAATTCATTTCTTTTGGACATAGAAATGCAGTACAGTCATGTTCCTTTGTGCATGAAATTGAAATTGCTACAGGAAAAAAAAAAAAAAAAGAATAAATAAAATTTGAATTGGTGAATCTTAATCATTTGGCACTCTAGACATTTGTACCCAGTTTCATTATATCTAAAAATTGTTGCTAAAAAGTATTTAAATTAAATCCACCTCAAAGCATTTTATAGAGCTGCAATTGCTTTAATTTCAGGTCCAAAATTAGTTTTCCCTGATGACTAAACTGTCACAAAACACAATTCGAATTCAGTTGTCTGGTGGCACAAATCTCACCCCATACAGAGATGTGCATACCCTCTCACACATGTCACTGGCAGATTTTGCAGCATGTGCGTAGATCACCGTATGCCAACTAAAAAAGAGGCCTCATGTTTTCAACAACAGACTGTCTCTGCATTAGACACCCACACATCATGCCGTCCCAATGAATCTAATCTTTCCCTCCACGTTACAAAGCCCTTTTTAATAGGCAGTTATATTTACACATACACGCATACTGTGCCCCTGAAACAGCCAGCACACGTCAAGGAAGTACACTGAGTTTGCAACCACCTCGTTATTCGTGCCGTGCCCACTCTCAAGGTGACACCTTTAAACATAAAACATGCTGCAGCATATATAGTGTATGTCTATTTGCATGCGTGTCTTTGTGTGTGTATGGGCAGGCATGTAGTTGAGCCTGGATGGGTTAAGGTAATGAACAATCTATTGACGGTGCAAGGAGTCTCCAATTATAAACAGGCCTTCTTCTCTATTCAACTCAAACTGACAAACTGACAAGAACAATTGTCTTCCACTCCCTCTGGAGACATTATACTTTGATAAAGAGAGTGCTTTTCCTGTGTGAGAGCAGAACAGAAAGTGTCATAATACCATTCCTCAGCAGTGCGAGATCTGACAGGACATCTACAGGAGATTTTATGAGATGGCGGGGAACTTGTTTTGTCGCTTTACTAATTTATACGCCACTTCCACACTGACACACTGCAGCAGGGCGGAGAAACTGGCGTGCAATGTCTGGTGAAACATGGGGGCAATGGACGATGTTCTTATAGAGCCATGATGTTGAACTCCAAGCAGACAGGCAAACATCTGAACATACAGACAGACAGGCATTCAAACAGGCAGGCAGACAGTTTCCACAGTGTTTAACAGTCTCTATCGCTCACAACTGCAGCTGTCTTGTACGTTTCTCTCTCTCTTTTCGCCACCTCCTGCTATCCCGCTATCTCTTCCTCTTGTCTCTACCTTCACTCCTTTTTTTTCCTTCTCATTTCACCCACCTGCATCTATTTACTGCAGCTCTGCTTCCTTCTGCCTTCACTTCACACTCGCAATCAATCTACTTTCTTTTTTCCCCGAAGATTAAAGGTGCGTCAAGATTAAGGAGAGTCACAAGCTAACCAACTGAAACATGCATTTAAATTCATAGCCCAGCACTCAAAATGTCCAACCTATATTTCCAGCACGCATACACAGACACACACACTATTCTGCAATAAACATGTCGACATATGCCAGCAGGGGGAGAGCGGGGAGGATAACCGTTACAAAACTAACACTGCTTAATGGCTTTCTATTCTCTCCTGTTTCAATCAGGAGCCTCCTTTAGCTGTGTGCTTAGTCTCTGCTCTGTAAAACACTCCCTTCTCCTTTCTGCTCACCTCCCCCCGCTCCCCCCTCTTCCTCCAGCTCTTGAGAGAGGTCCTGTCCCGGGACAGCAGAATTGTGGCCGACCTTTCACCCCTGCTCGCTAATTACAGCACCATGGCGACACTTCAAGTACCTTGTCGGCCCCCCTCTCCTCACTACCACAAAAGTGAGCGCGTGCGCACACAAAGGAACACACACACACACACACACACACACACACACACACACTCCTCAGACCTACATTCCAAAATGTATCAGCAATGACAGAAACACACCCACACACAGACACAGACACACACACACACACACACACACACACACACACAGACACACACACAGACACACACACACACACATAGACACACTGTTCCAGCTCACTTGCTCTACGAAGTCATTTAATTGGGGCCTCTTTTCAATCCTGAATGGCAGGGATCCCTCTGACCCGGCTATTACAATAGAGCCCCTTCCTCCTCATCACTCCCACTCAACCACCAAGCCCCCTACTTCTCCCTCCACCTTTCTCATTCTTTCTTCTCATTTTTGTTTACAGAAGGCATAGAGGAGAAGGACGAAGAAATCTTTCAGCCCTCCCGTCTGCCACATTCACAGCCTTTCTTCTGCTCCTCGGCCCTGTGTACACTGTATCCCTCGTTGTCAGCAGGACTCAGACACCTTGACACCTCTGGGTTCTGCCTCCTGCCTTCAAGCCCTGCTCTTAGCCCAAGATAAAGCTGGCAATGTGCACTGTGGATCAAAACTGTACCAACCTGCTCATGCGAAGAATGTGTAAGTGTGCTTTTAAAGCCACTTCTTGTGGAATTAAAAATATCGCAGGGGGTCAGATAATCCACATAAAGTGGCGGACAGTTTGTTTGCTCACAAACAGGTCTTCAGTAAAATACTCCTGTCAAGTCTGCTCCTTCATGACAGGATTGCAGACTGCAATAGCAAAACAAAGGTGAACTGATTTTTGCATTTTAATGCAAAAAGTTGATCCTTTGATCCTGCTGTCTGGGTTTGCTGTCTTTTGTTAATGTGTTATCAACTGCGATTGAAACAGTGTCTTTATACTAAATATGTGGTTTGGAGTCAGTGAGCAGGTGTTAACTTTTTTCATCAATGCTGTTTTCTAATAACCTTGCACCTACCTATGATGTGTGTGTAATTACATTCCGTCTGTTGTTTATTTGTTGAAGATGAGGCTCTTGTATTTGCAACACTACAGATCAATACAGCAAAGGTAATATAGGCAGCCTGTCTCTCGGAAGCATATATTTTTTCCTGCTTTATTTGAACGTATAAATTATTCATAATTAATGGACATATTTGTCTCAAACTGTCAATACCCACTCCTAAAAGCAAAAACATTTGCATGTTTTATGATGCTGCTACAAGTGGAAGATTTCTGTAAATCCTACTCGAGCCTTTGCCATAAAAATGTCTTACATGGAGAAAATCAAGTCTGACTTCCTGTTCCCACATGTCTCTGAAATGGAAAGCTGCTACAACATTTACAGTTTATGGTGTGTTATGGAAAAGGCCTCATAAGAGCCTAGTAACAGTCTGACCTTTAAACTCTAAACATGTTCCACCTGCAGAGTGCAGTGATATAAGCTCTGCCATCACAGCCCTGGGGGTTAAAAAAAAAAAGGATATAATCTGTGAAAAAAACAGTTACATGCCTTTATCTGTATTTATTGGTCTGAATGTCTGCTTGTCTGCCTCTTCTTCTCACACTGTGTGTTCGGAGAGCAATAGCACACACACATACATAGGAAGCGTGCATGCGTGCTTGTGTGTGTGTGTGTGTTCAGTGTCTAACAAGTGACACTGACTCTGGCTGCTCTTCTTTGGAACAGTTCAGGAAAAAATTATATTTCCACTATTAAAGGGGGGAATACCACAGCTTGTTTGAAAACCTGACGTCACAATATACAGAAAAGGAGAGAAGGTTTGGAGGAAAAGAGGGGGGAGGAAAAAACATAAATGACATGAACATGGAAAGATATACCAGTATATCGAGAAAAAAAGAGATATACTGTATATAGAAAAGAGAAGTAAAAACTTAGCCAAGGTTAATACTGGTGGAAAAAGATGATGGGGCTGAGTTTACCTCATGGCTATGTTCTTTAGGATCAGTTATGGATGTTACACACTTCCTTGCTCTCTGTCTTTCTACCTGCCTCTCTCTCTCTCTCTCTCTCACACACACACACACACACACACACACACACACACACACACACACACACACACACACACACACACACACACAGCTTGTTAAGCTGGGAATTTGTCACGGCACTGTGCACTCTTGTGTGCAGCAGGCAGAGCATCCATTATGTATGCCCCACACACACACCGTCTCTTTACATGGGTCAATGCCACATACACGCACGCGTACACGCGCAGACACGCACACTTGTGCACGCCACACAGACAAATGCAAACAGGGATACATGCATGCATACACAAAGTGGCCTGCAGACACCTAAAGCCTTTAGTCAAATGCCAAGAAAGCTGCCTCAAGGGCTAAAACCATGTCTCTCTCACATACACAAACACAAAGAAACACACACACGCACACACCTTGCTCTCAGACATTGCGCTTCCTTCAGAACCGTGGCTGTGCTAACACCCTGCTCCCTCTCCTTTTCATTTTCAGATAGAGAGATATGAGAGAGGGGAAAGTGTGAGATATAAAGATAGAGAGGTTAGCATGGAGGTAGAGAGGGTAAAGTCATGCTTCAACAGAAAAATAAATGATTGCTGAATGATTCATGCTTAAAGAGAGGAAGGAAAGGAAAGGACAAAGCAAGGAAAAAGCCACCGTTTTCCACAGCCCCCATTTCTCTATTAATGCAACTCCACCCATCCTCGCTTTTTATCCTTTGCTCCTTCTGCCTCTAATAACCAGGTATATCTCTCTCACCCCCCCTCTCTTTTATCTATGTTTGAGCATATCTGTCTCCTCCAAGCCTATATTCTGTGCTATCCATTTTTTCTCTCTTATCTTTGTAAATCCATGTTGTGCCGCTGTTCTTTTTATGTGCTTCACTTCACATCTCTCCACTCTCTCTCTCTCTCTCTTCTTCTCAGTTTGACCCCACCTCTCTCTCTCTCGCTGAATGTCCTCTTTCTCCTTCTCTATTGTGCTGACGGCAGAGCCAAAAGAGGCACACTGTGTGTATGTGTGTGGGTTTAAAAGTGTGTGTTTGTGTGTGTGTGATGCAGCTCTGACCCTCTAATCAGTGTGAGAAGAAACAGAGGAGGACTTGTGCTGCCCAGCAGGGTCAGAGGCCGTGTAGAGTCAGCCATTACCCTCTTTCACCAAGACACAGACACACACAGGCACACACACACACACGCACGCATACACAGACACACACACACAATTCCTGGGCTTCACGCCCAGTGAGGCATCTGCCTCTGAACAGACAGTCTTGTGTACAACAGTCCTGGTAGAAATACACACACACACACACACACACACACACACACACACACACACACACACACACACACACACACACACACACACACGCACAGGAATAGATAGGAAAGACCAAGCCACTCTGTATCTGTGCACTGTTTGACTGCTCCAACCCCAGGTCTCCTTATCAGCTGTCTCTCATCTATCACAGCCTTACAGACACAACTCTCACTCTCTACACACACACACACATATACACACACACACATGTACACACACCTCATAGGAGGCCATTTCAGTTTGTGTTGACATGGCTCCAGCTTCTCCAGCAGACTGCTTTGGTGTACGGGGTAAGGACGTTGTGTAAATAACATCTAATATGATTCATGTGCTTGTGAAGGAATCACGACTACACACACACACACACACTTGGAGGAAATTTATTTTACTGTAACTCCTACTGACTTCAAGTTTACAGCAGTTGCAGTTCCTTCCAATCTTTAATGCCTGACAGGTTGATCACACAAACTAACAGCTATGTCACACACTGTGTACAGCATACACACCCGCTGCACATATAGGGCCTACAGGAAGCGAGAAGTCCACCCAGTAAGACAAGACAGGAGGTGAAAAGACAACAAAGTTGTTTTTTTTAATTTTTAAGTTACATTTACTGTTTTCAAAGCATTCAAATAAATATTACAGTCTAATTATAAATACTAATTAACAAATTTCATGTCACAGCAAGAAAAGCATAGATTTAAATAATAAAATAAATATTAACTGAATTCCATTTAGCTGGTTGAGTTTCAACTCAATTCAACAATTAGGACAATATGGCTGTGTAGGTTTCAGGGTAAATTGCTTCCATAAGACTTTTGGATTTACAACCAATTAGCTGCATTCAGCTTCACAGTTTTCATCAGAGGTTCATCCTGCATTAAGCTCAAAACAGCACCCTGTCCTGATGAGAGGAGAGCAGAGCCAATGCTGCACCGTGGGATGAGCTGGCAGTAGGAGGAATGATATCAATTATGGAGGCTGCAGTTGTCGTCACTGTCGTCATCATCGTTGTCGTCATCGTCCTACAGCATGTATTCTTATCACCCATATGTTCACGTTGAAAATACAGTCTTTCCCTTTGTTCCTAGTTTAATCCTATCATCTCTCCTGTCCTCTGCTCTGCTCTGTCATCCTTCTCCTCCCTCTTTCACACACCCCACCCCAACCCCCACCCCACCTCCCTCCAAAATCATGCCCCTCACCTCTCCTGCTCCATGTGACGGTCCCACACTGTTCCCTATAGACCGAAAGAAAGGCCAGCTTAACATTGTAGCAGCTTGGCAACCAGGCACTAAAAGAGGGGGGTGTAAAAAAAATGAAAAAAAGCGCTGTGTTTTCCCTTGAGCCTGTTCTTCCCTCCATCTCTGACCCCCGTCTCTCTACCCTCTCTCTGTCTCTCTGATTCTCCCCTCTAAGCTGGCTGATGGCGGTGGGGTCGGGGACCCTGGCTGAGTGGAACTCATTACAGACTCCCTTCATTTCCATTCTGAGTGGGGCCTGTAGAGAGAGCATGCACCAGGGCATTGAGGTGCATTCGCACAGGGAACAGGGCGAACACATTGAGCAAGACACCACTTATGAAGAGTGACGGCCAACAGAAACAGCCTTTAATACCCCCACAGAGGAATAAGAGGAGAAGGGGGAAGGGAGAGGGCGGGCTAGCACGCCAACCACAGAGAGAGGGAAGAAGAGAGGGAGAGACCGAGAGGAGAGAAAGAGCAAGGCAAGAAAATAGCAGGACGAGGCAGAGAGCAAGGCAAGCAGTGGGACTGACACAACAAGAAGGCTTATTTAATAAACATGAGCTGGAGCCCAGTGCAATCGAGTGCTACAACGGAAAGCTTATGCAGATGAGAGCCGACCTAATGACTAAATGGAGTGGATAGAGAAAAGAAAAGAAAAGAGAGGAGGGAGAGATTAAAGAGGGAATGCAAGGCAGAGGCGAGGGAGTAGTGTTTAAGTGTCTGTGATGGAGTGTAAACAGAGGAGTTTCTCTGCAGCGTAGAGAAAGACTTTGTTTAACAGCGAGAAGGAGGAGAACTGAGGAGAACACAGCTTTGCCCATTGTGCAGCTGTGCAGGTTAACACCAGACAATCAAGGGCAACGTGGCGAGGGTATGGCTTGTATGGCCTCGTACAACCTCATCAGGAGAGGAAATGTTTACATGTAAAGTGTTCTCTGGCTTAGTATTGTTTCCATGGTAATTCCACGGCTAATTTTTTTTTTTTTTCATCACAGATGTCTGTGATGGAGATATGAAGCCGCATAGAAATTTCTCATCTGCCATACAACCTAAAACCAGAGTGAAAATGGCAGAAACAGACAAGGCAAACAATTATACTCTGATGTTTGTTGAAGCAACCCATCAGCCACAAATCAACAAACATCAGGCTAATTCGCACCAATTATAGAGCGGCAATTGTGCATCAGTGAGTTCCACTACAGATAAGGGACCCCAAGCTTTAAGCAAGGAAGAGGTTTAAAAGCATATGCAAAGGAGAGTTTTTTGATGGGGTGTGTGTGCGTGTGTGTGTGTGTGTGTGTGTGTGTGTGTGTGTGTGTGTGTGTGTGTGTGTGTGTGTGTGTATGTGAAGGAGATGGGTCCAGGCTTTTCGGAGGAAGAAAGCTGTTTACCTGGAACAGAGGATTATGGAACAATTCCCTGTGGCATGTTGGAAGCTGTGGGGGTCTGGGAGGGCTGGGCCTTAAATCAGTTTAGGGAACAGTCACACCTCTCAAAGTCCCTCACCGCCACTGTCTCCTCTTTTTCTCTGTGTCTGTCTGCTTCTGCCTTTCTCACTCACAAACACCCACACACACTCTTCATCACCCCAAAATATTTATCCCCTCTCCATTCCCTTTTTTTTTTTTTTTTTGGCAAAATGTTTAAGTCGCAGTTAGTTTTCCAAACTTAATCCATCAGACCCTATTTTATTTTCTCCTTGCAGACATCATTCTCTTTGCTTTTTTTTTTAAAACAATTTGCAAAAACGATGACTGGAAGTCACTGTAAGTGTGAACATGGAAAAAAATCCACACCACATATACAGTAGTTTATATCAAGTGAGTGAGTGTTGCATCTTTGTTCCTGCAAATTTTACAAATGTATTTCATTCTTATAGCCAAAGATGGTAAAGACAAAGTAGTTGGTATTACAAAGGACAAACAAAATTACAAAATAGTCCAAAGGAGATAAAAACTGAACTCAAAGTGTGCCTTCCATGAGAATCTACCAGGGGACTGTGTGTGCGTTGCCCTGCTATCGTGGGATTTGTCTCCTGCCCAGTTCTGCCATCATATGGTAACAATAGCATACAAATTAGAGATAAGGGAAAAAGCTTTGTCCTGGCTAAAGACATATATCCATATGAAGTCACTGAAGACTTTGTCTTCATAACATCAGTGACAGCTTTGTCCTCCCCGGTATGTCGAGGGACCACGGAAAATGCTGCAGTGAGATCAGAGAGAGGAGGAGAGCTGTGGGTGGACGCCAAATAGAACACTCCTACTCTAAAGTGGGACAGTCTGTTGGCAGCATGAAGTCTGTATGTGTGTTTGTGTGTGAGCGTTCATTACGATTGTTTCTGTTACTGAGTTATAAAATGTTTGCATTCCACACTTCTTCTTGTTCTTCCCATCCAGAGAGTGTGGGAGGATTATTTTTTTTGTGTGTGTGTCTATTTGTGTTATTAAATTCACACAGTTGATGTGAGCTGGCGTATGTGTGTCTCTCTCAGTGTGAGTGGGAGTAAGAGTGTATGTGCCACACTGAGTTTAATTAGCCTGTGCGGTGCTGGTGGGGCTGTGGTCAGACAGCGCTGTGGAGTAGTGAATGGGAGCAGGTGGCCTCTGCTACTTGGGGGAGTTAGAGTCCAGAGTGCCCCCTCCTCTCCCCTTTTACCTGCCCACACAGCCCTGGCATTGACTGATGGGGACAGAGGGCTCACCTGCATGTCTCTCTGAGCCTGAGGAAGGCTGGAGGACGGTATTCACTAATTGCTAACATGCTGCCTTTTGCCTGCCTGGCCTATTCACTCCACAACAGGGAGGGCAAAGCCTTTAGAAGAGGGGATTCTCTGTCCTTTAAGCAAGTCAAACTGGGAAAAAATTGGTCTTTGCTGAATTGCACAGGGCTCTGGAGGAGAACCAGGTCAAGAGCTGATAGCAATATTATGGCTCAGAGAAAGAACATGGGATAGAAAGACACAGGGTAGTGAGTGCCAGGTGGCAGCAGTGGCATGTCCCTGCCACCTGTCTTGGGGAATATGAACCCTTCTCGCTCCTCCTGCTCTCCCAGTGTGGGATGACACTGGCTCCCTGTCTGCCTGGTTGGCTTGCTGGCTGTCAGCCTGTCCATCTATCCGTCTGGCTGTCTGTCAGCCTCACTACTAGTCAGTTAGTCAGTCGGTCTCTATATCCGTCAGCCTGTCTGTTATCCCATTAGTCATGCCTCTGGCTGGTACCTGTTAAAACAGCTTGCTATCACCACCTGTATTAATCATTTCCTCTCCACTTTAATGTTTACCATCTATTTCTCTGCCTCTTCTCATTATCATCTTGGTTTATTGCCATGTTCTTTGCTACCTCCCTCACTTCTCTTATGGATCCATCTGTCCTTCTGTGCTCCCTATTCCTTCACTCCTTCCCTAACTCTTCTTCCTTTTCCTTTCTTCCTTACCCCCCTGGCCTCGATTCAGCCAAGCCAAGCACACTAACAAGCTTTGGTTATGCACAAACTATCATGGCAACCATTCATTTCAATTACAGCAACCACACACACACACACGCACACACATACCCAGACACACTTATATACACATGCACAAACACAGACACACAAACATGCACATGTAAACCGCAACAGAAAACAATACCCCCAGCAAAACACAAAGATACAAGAGCTTGTTTCATTCACTGCCAGCTACATTCAACTTCAAACAGGTCCTCCTCATGCTTAATATGCACAGTCTCCACTCTGCAGTCTCTTAGAAAGGAAACGACTCTTACAAAACACTGTCACTGGATTGAAAAACGTCTATGAAGACATAGGCGTTGTGCTGGAGGTGACATTTCCTGATACCTAGCATTGGCAACAGGAAGCAGTTAGGAGGAGCACTGCTAGCATAGCCTACAGCCTCGACTCCTCTGGTGTGTGGAGTACAAAGTGATGTTTGAAAATGCACAAAGACACAGGAGAATGCGCGCACGCAAGTACCAACGCTCATAAACAATCACTCATAGGCATGCACATACACACTCGAACACACATACACGCACAGAGGACAGCAGAAACTCCTCCTGCCAGCCCTGCACCATCTGTCTCTCTGTCTGTGCTTCACAGCCGTGCCCAAACAGGGCCCCAGCAGAGTCAGTGTGAAATTAGCTGCCTTTGTGGGGCTTTGTCTGCTTGTGCATGTCTGTTTGGGTGTACCAGCACGCTTGGTTTAGATGCGTATTTTAGAACATATTTGCTGTCAGTCTGTCAAGAGGTAACCCACGCTGGAGTGCTAATGTGTGTGTGTGTTTGTGCATGCAAGAGAGGTGGAGGGACCAAGAAAATCCACCGTCTGATCTAATGGCTATTTCCCCTGACCTCTGACCAACCACACTGACCTTATCGTCTATACACTCCACCTACACTAGCCTACAAGCGAGGTGTGTGTGTGTGTGTTTGTGTGTGTGTATGTGTGTGTGTGTGTGTCTCTGCTATTGTCTGGTCAGTCAGTCCCTGGAAGACTATCTGGCCCCAGTCGGCCATATCTAGCTCCCAGGGTGCTCTTTGATATCCACTCAGCACTCTGACCTTTCATGACCTTTGACCTGACCTTGTAACCCCAGGCTTTAGAGATCTCTGTCCTCCTCCTCTCTGCTCACTAATACGTGATAAATCACGTCTACTCTGACACCATTCTGGATGTACGCACACGCACACGCGCGCGCACGCGTGCACACACACACACACACACACACACACACACACACACACACACACACACACACACACACACACACACACACCTACACGCACCAATTATCCCTCTGCCACATCATCACCCCACACCCCTCACATTAATGAGTCCGGAGGTTAAAGGTTGTTGACATTCCTCTCACGCTCCTGTTTGAACACTATCGCATGGCCCACACACATACATCTGCACATCCACACACAAGCGCACACAGCCACCACAACAAAAGAGGGACTTACTCACACTCCTCTGTGGTAAGGTGAAAAGCATTAGATGTACTCCGACAGGGCCAGAGACAGTAAAATAGTTGTATCAAACATAAGGTAAATATGTAAAAGAAGATTTCACCCCACAGACAAAAGAACCAATAAAGTATATTTAGAGTTTCAGAGTTGAAAAGGTCCTGAGGCTGATTCAGTGTGTGGTCTGAAGCTTGCACAGGGCTGTCTGGGCTGTTGCTAGCCAGACTGATGAAGAACGCTGCTGCCTTGTGACAGATAATCATTGTATTCTTCTCTGCTGCAGAGTCTTGGCTAAGAGACAAACCGTCTGGCAAACAGACAGCTTTACAGCGCAGAGCTCAATCAAACTGTCTTCCCTACCCAACGGTAAACACACACACACACAAACACTCATGCAAGCAAGCCTCACACATGTGCACACACACATAGAGATGAAGCAAGCCTAGAGCCAGCAAAGCCTAACCTAGATTGATAACGCCAAACAAATCAGTCTGTCGATTCCCCCGACTGCTTACAGGAACATAGCTTTATCAACAGTGACACTTTGATTGTTGCATACTTTACTTACCTAATTAATTTAGAAGTGTTCTAATTCAAATGCCATTAACATTGTACATTGGTTGATTTCAGCCATTATTCCTGCATAGATGAGCAGTAAAGTCAGCAGTGATGACAAAAGGAAGGAACCCTCTGCTCCACTGTGCCAAGCGCTCTCTCCTGGACGGATAAGGCATAGCAACAGATTTCTCTGCTCCACTGCTGTGTGTCTAAGCGATTGGGTACTGGTTAGGAAATTGGCAACAGTCAAAGTCAAAACTGATAGGCTCTGCTGCCCTCCAAAGACACCAAATCCTGTCCCTAAGGAGAGGCGGGGTCCTCACTAACAACACAAAAGAGGAATAATGCAGGGAAAAAGGCTGAGCCAGTGCATTGAGTGTATAGTATATATAGTATATAGCCTAGTATGTGGGTGTGTGTGTGCGTGTGTGTGTGTGTGTGTGTGTGTGTGTGTGTGTGTGTGTGTGTGTGTGTGCAGTGATGTGAGGATAGTCCAGCTTCTTTGCTTCCCAGAGAGAAACTGAATGAAAAGAGGAAGTGGGAAAGAACAGACTCTATATACAGATAACACTGTGTGTGTGTGTGTGTGTGTGTGTGTGTGTGTGTATGTGTGTGTGAGAGAGAGAGAGCAAGGGGGAGGTGTGTCTTTTCCCTCAATGCTGTGTATATTTTAAATGTATATATATATATGTGTGTGTGTGTGTGTGTGTGTGTGTGTGTGTGTGTGTGTGTGTGTGTGTGTGTGTATGTGTGTGTGTGTGTGTGTGTGTGTGTGTGTGTGTGTGTGCGCGCGCGTGCGTGAGCGTGTGTGTGTGTGCCAAGGCATATGTGTGTCCTATCTTTTCCCCTCTGATGGCTGACACCACTCACCGCCACCTCTGGACCCTGCAACAATTGTCCCTTTGAGGCCCAGGGGCCCATCCGGAGGTGGGGCGGGGCGCGGGGGTCACGGCAGTCGGATCCTGAGCTGAGTTAACAGGATTAGAGAAGCCAGGGCTGAGAAGGGAGGAGTCCCCAGTCTCTATCTCTTGGGGATCAGAAATGACACTGCCTCAGCAGATGCCTTCGAGCTGCAGATGACGCAATGCAGATTCAAAGGTGAGTCAGAGTGTAACAGCAGATCTACCTATTGTAGACAGTGCCACATCGAATCCTCAGAACAGCAGTAAAAATCTTGAAAGTGAAAGAAAAGCACACACTTAATTCTTTTTTCTACTGTCAAGGCCTCCTTTAGGAAGGCACTTCCCTTAACTTCAACTGCTCCCAGTGGCCAATAGTGCTTAGTTGTAAAAAAGAGAAAAAAATGTGCCTTTGTATAAATAGTAGAGCAGTTGTGAAAAAATGCTCATTTATGGATCTCTTGGGTAGCAATTGGTTAAAAGTGATTAAGACTTGCAGAGCTCATGGAGGATGAATCTGATGCACTGGATGAGCTGAAACCAAATCAAACCACTTCAGACCAGTTTACATGTGGCTCTAATGACAGTTGGCTAAATCACACTGGGTTAATGAATTTAGGGAGTCTCTAATCAAATCTGTGTGATCTGGCAACAAGACTGACATCCGTGTGTGTGTGTGTGTGTGTGTGTGTGTGTGTGTGTGTGTGTGTGTGTGTGTGTGTGATTATGGATTTGAGTGTGTATTGATAACAAGAGGAAATAAATCCATATGGAGCCAGGCGAGGCAGAGAAATTCGTCTACATGCTTCTGATGAAGAATGAAATAGGGTGTCAGGGTTTTACTAAAATGTAATAATAAGCATGAAGACATCAAAGTGTGGGAGGGAAAAAAAGGAGAAAGAAGGAGAGAGGGGGGAGAGAAATGAGAGGACTTGTATGCATGTGTATGAGGGGGCATGCATGCATTCATGATTGCACATCTGGCTGCCCAAAGAGTAAGGTTCCACAGTGACCCTATTTAGCTCTCCATAATATACTCACACTCTCATTACCACCCAGTTTGTGTGTGTGTGTGTGTGTGTGTGTGTGTGTGTGCGTGCGCGTGTGTGCATGTGTTATTTTAGCTGCTTCTCCCATTATTCTGTGTTTAAACATGAGAGAGCTCTTTGAGACAAGAGAGAGCTGCATGAGGGGATCAAACAACTACACATACACAAACACAGTCAAGTACGTTCACGCACACACACACGCACACAAAGACACATGCTTTAGCGTGCTTATGCATACACAATCTCACATACACACACACACACACACACACACACACAGACACACACACACACACACACACACACACACACACAGACACACAGGGAGAGACACGACCCCCCCCCCATTGCTCTGATTAATAAAGGTCAATTAGCAATTATAATTTCCATATTTAATCAGTCCCCTGTGGTGTTGCTCTGTGGCCTGAGCTTTGACAACTGGCTCTCTCCGCCTCTCTCTCTCTCTTTCCTCTCTCTGTCTGCTGCTCTCACTCTCCCTCTTTTGCTTTAAGTCACGCTCCTCCGCTCTACCCGTCTCCTACGTCATTAACATCTGAGCATCCCTTCCTTCTCCACCTCCTCCTCTCCCAGCCCCTCCCTTCTTACCGTGTCATCCCTCTATCCTCCCCTCCCCCCTTCCTCCTGTGTCTTTCCTCCCATCCTCTCTCTCTCTCTCTCTCTCTCTGATGAATGCCTCCCCTCATTAATCTTGATGTTTTTCCTCTTGCTGTGTTCTTCCACAGGCCTTCAAACCTCTTGCTAATTGCAATTAATCACCGAAGGAAACAGATGCTGGGAACAAAGGCAACCTAGCTGGCCATGAGACTGTACATGTGTATATGTGTGCGCGGGTTATCGGTGTGCATGTGTGCGTCCACATATGTGCACAACAAGGTGGGGGTTTGATGAAGCTGTCAGTCAGGGGTGCCACACAAAAGTTGGGTGCCTGCAGGGCTGACATTAACCCCCTAGGCTGTGTGAATGGGGGCGTAAGGAAGAGTGTACACGTGTGCTTTAATGTGGGTGATTTTTGCGTGTCATACTGTACGTGCCTGACCCTGTCACAGCGCGCTGTAGCATCTGTCCAACCCCACAGTGTGGTGATGACAATGAGAGCTCATAAAAGAGATAACGACATGACTAAGTGAACAACAGGAGAGCAAAGAGGAAAAAAGAACAGCAGCTTCTTGCTTGAACAAGTCTGCTTATGGCTGTTCTGTCTGTAGTCCAGCTTGTATTGTCCCTGTGTGACACTTACCTGTCATTTCTGAGTGAGGACCACTACAAAATTACAGGCAACAGTATTATTAAAAAAAACAAAAAACAAACAAACACCATGAAAATTATCATTCAACATGTTCCTTCCATCTCTTTCTAATGTTTACTTGAACATGGTGATTACTGAGCTCCGGGCGGTGTTATTTCATTCCACCTGCAGAGAATAATCACAGTCTCTTTCTTTCCTTCCTACCATCCTTTTGCTCGTCCCTCATCTCCCTCCCTCCTTCAGTTGTTTGTCATCACGGCCGGGCCTTCTGTTTTGAGAATCCACATAACAGCTCACTGAGAACACGCACTAAAGCACACACAAATGCATAGGCACCCGCACACACACACACACACACACACACAACACACACACACACACACACACACACACACACACGCGTGTACAAAGACACTATCTGTAACTGTTCGGCTGAATCAGAGAGAGTAGAGAGTGTGTATGTGTCTAGCTGTGTATGTGTGTATGTGTAAGGTGGTATTATCCATCACAGCTATCTGTATCACTTATCAGCCACAAGGAGGCAGAGAAAAAAGGCTCTTGGAAAACAGTCACTCGAAACAAAATGGAGAAGAAATGAAAAGAAACCACAAATCATATATTCCACTGGGTACGCATGTGATAACGCGTGTTCATACACACACAGACTCAAAATATGCTACTCAAAGCAGATGTGAGTATTGAAAAACCCATCAAATAATCAGTGGGAAGCGATACAACGAAAAGATGCGAGGCTCTGCTATGTTTTAACACAAGTCTGTTATGCTCCAAATCCACTCTTGAACACAGCACAGAGTCCAACACAATAGACTCCAGCTCCACCGCAGATAACAGACTACAGCTTCACTAGGAAAGGATCATTCTAAGTAGCTTGAGCCTCTGCATATGGGGCATCAGAGGGACAACAATGAAATCAAGCTAATCTGATATGTTCTCTCGGATTAACACAATACGGTGACCCCTGAATGACCCTGTACATGCACCATCAGCCTCCAACTGCAAGATCTGAGAGATAGCAGGGCTAAAGAGGGAGTAATGGAAAGGTGGGGAGTGAAAGATGGAGGGACGGTAAAGGAGGCAGCGTAAAGTGTAGCACCTCATAAATTGCTAAGAAGATGTGAAGGAGGTGCTATGTTAATGCTCTTGGAGGTGTGGGCCTATCCCATGTGCCCTTTCTCTCTTCAGTGCTTTTTTCTATCCCTCACATCATAACAATAAAACACAGATTCTCTCTTCAGAGGAAAATGATGAATGTTTTATAAAAATAAACACATGCACACAAACACGAACACACACACACACACGCGCACACACAGTCGTATAATGAGGAAAAGAAAAGGTCTATGAATGAATTTCTCTCTTGATGTATATATGAGTGTCAATGAGTCATTGATAATGACAGCACAGTATACACAGCTAGGCCCTCCACCTCTGTTCTGCTGCAGCTTCATCTGTCACTGCTGCTGTCACACTTCAAAGCGCAAAGCATATTGAGCTGTTTTTCATTTCTAGTAAAAGTAGAGTGGGAGGGGATCTTTACTGAAAGCCTGGAGGAAGCTCTATTAAGTCTCAACTGTTCTTTACCTGACAATCCTATAACATCAAGAAATGACAAAGCCTTCTTCCCAAAACACAACACCAACCCCCCACCCCCCTCCCCCACCCCCACAACACACACACACACACACACACACACACACACACACACACACTAACACTAACACAGTCCCCTGACAATTCCTTCCCAGCAGGCTCCACTCAGCCTTTATTCATTTTTTATATATCACCTCCTGTGAGTCTATTGCTTGGCACGCAGCAATCGCTGCACTTAACCCATTATGCTAGGTAACGCTCCCCAGAACGGTCGCTCCCTCCCCGGGATAAATTATTAACTTCCTCCTCATCCCGCCATTTATCACTGAGCCCCATCGAGCAGAACGGGAGAGCTATTGCTCATATCCATGGCAACAAGGGCCCATTTGTGCAGCAGTTGGATGCTGCTGATGAGCGGAGAAATGAGGAAGAGGAGGAAGAATGAAGACAAATAATACCTGCTTTTATCAAGCTCTCTATTGTTAGCATCAGATCCTGCTCTTCTCTCAAAAACTTCTTCCTCCAACACTGTTATCCTTTTTTACAACCTCTATGTGCCACCCCTTGTCTCTACGTCTCTGGCTCCTCTCGCCTTATTCACACCACCCAGCCCTCTGCTCAAGACTGAGATGGCAGCAGTATGGGTAATTAGATCAGAGCTTTTCTCTTGTCTCCATGGAGATGAATCATACAGTCAGGGTGACAGTCTGAGCTTTAGCGCTACGCAGTAACCTAATCAGAACGTTTGAACCTCAGCCAGAGCGGCAACATAACCTAATAATACCAACATGAACCTGCAGTGACCTGCATCCCAGCGCACAGCAGTGCACACAGACAGGGGTGACGAGCAGGCCTGGTTAAACACACCAGGTCACATCCCAGGATGTGCTTGTGTGTGTGTGTCGGTGTGTGTGTGTGTGTGTGCTTATGTGCATGAGCGAGTGTCTGAGCTTGAGAGGAGATGGGCCTCACAGGTGTCCTAATTCATCAGCAATCGCAGCTCATGAATAATTAAATGCAAAATGCAAATGCACTCCTTTGATCATTTACATTCATGTCTAACAGCATTAATTAATCAAACAAACCTTTTCTTTATCCCCAGTAGAATGGAAAAAACAAAAACAAAAAAAAAAACACTAGCAGTCAGAGTGCACAAACACTTGTACGTACACACACACACACACACACACACAAACACATGCAGGAAGACAAGACAAGTATATGAAAAAGAAAATCCACACAGTAAACAAGTTTACTAATCACACCATTTAGCCACATCTGAAGAAACTAAATTCTGTGTACTGAGCCAGTTAGCATGACTCAACCTTGGACCAACCACATGGTGAAGGTGACTTAGTATCTCTTCATGTGAGATTACTCTAATCTCCTCTAGTAGCTACACCCACTGAATGCTAATACAGTTTGCAAAAAAAAAAAACCAGAGTGATGTAAGCATAAGCTCTGTGGTGAACGATGACCAGGTGTGTTTCTGTGATAGTAAGAACCCTAGGCTGTTGTTACATATCACCATGTGGAGACAGGTTGTGCGGTACCCTCCCGCTGCAACATGCAACACAACATACATAGACACAGGCACACAAGCAAACACTTATTAGCTAACTCGCACAGTATAATACACAATGCAAAGAGAGCTAGTCTTTGGTTCTCCTGTTAAGAGTGTGAGACAGATGGTTGCTAATGGCTCTGATGGATAACACAACCACACATGCAAACATGGATACACACAGAAAAGACACACAAACTGCAGCAGCCCGATCAGGATTTCATAGGCTTTACGATACGCTCACTCTGAGAGATGGACCTTATAAACAGCCACTCTTCAGCTGACCTCTTGTTTATAGCAACAGTATCACACACAGAGGGAAAACTCATAAAGAAGGAAACAGATCTGCCTCCCTCCTCCTCCCTATCTGTCTACATCTCCGTCCGTCTATCTCAGTTTCTCTCGATTAGCGGTCCTCTCCTTTGCTTAACCTGCAGCCTTGCCAAACCAGTTCCTCTCTTTTCCTTAATAAGTCTGTTTGTATGCAATGCACACTTGTCGAGGCCTAGTTCCACACAAACACAGACTCCGAATACATACACAGCCAAAGTCTTTTAACTCCCTGCCAGCTCCACTCCCCTCCTGTCACACCTTTCTGTCATCAATTTCTCCTCAGTAACAGAGAGCGGTACGTCTGACTTATGGAGGATATCAATATCTCTGTCATAAAGGTGAAGAGGGAGGGGTGCACATCTTGGGCTTCTTTTAGGACACCTCGTAAAGCTAAATGATAGTTGAAGGGGACGAGAGATGGAGGGGAAGGCGGGGAGAGAGTGACGGAGGGAGGAAAAGCGACTGCCGGTTGTTAACGTGATGGCAGGGGGCCGTAAATAACCAAGATACAGATGTACAGCGTGTGTGACGTTTTGCGTGTGAGGTGTGTCCATGTGTCGACGGTAGCATTAACAAGGTTAAAAAGGACTGTGTGATCACCTGCTGAGTGTGTGTATTTGGTGATTTATGGTAGAGCATTGTCGCCAATGTGTATTATCCACTGGCTGATCCCACCAAGGGATTTATGCTAACTGCCAGTGTCCGAAGTGTCTAACGCTGGGCTGTAAATAGCTGTCCATCTCCGCTGACATTGCCAAACTGTCCATAAACCTGTCACCCAGGACAGTTTCAGTCACACAGGACAGAACTGGCTAGGCAGCTATTAAACTATCAGTTTACACTAGGAAGGGAGGAGTTTGTGTGTAAACGTGTATGTTGGAGGTGTGGTGTTGGTGATGTGTGTGTGTGTGAGCGTGTGTTATGCAAGAAGAGTGTGGTGTGAGGGCGGGCCATTGTGTGCATCTAAATATTCATGATGTAGTTAAAGCAGACAGGTCGACACGAGTTGAGATTTCCTGCGGTTATTGTAAACAGATATATTGCACTATGGTTTGGCCTTTGACACACACACACATGGAGCTGCACAGATGCATTTGTTGACACATATATACACACATACATCCACGCACACACACACAAAAGGTGCTTCAGGATGTGGTCAATGAGTCAGTGTTGAACTGAAGAGAAGATCAATAGAGCTCAGAGTGTTTGTGCATCTCTTGCCCCCCCCTCCCTCTCACATTTTCTATGCCGTTTTGAGATCTATTACTTTCCTGCTCTTCATATCTCTTTCTCCCTTATAAACAAAATGCCTTACACAAACAGTAGAGCTGCAGCCCTTACGACAGGGGATTTCTAAAAGGCCAGAAACTCCCAAAAACGCATACATGTCACTCTCTGCAGTGTGATATCGGTCGTCAGCACTGTTCGCATGTGTCTGGACGTGTCCCAGAGGCTGTGTTCATTCTACTGTGGGAGATCTGTGTCTGGTGACTCCAACTCACTGGCACCCCACCAGCAATAGCCTGGATGTGATAGGCAGATGAAAAGAGAACAAGGCAGTGACAGAACGACAAGCAGAGGAGAGGCAGAGAGAACATGTAAAGGACAAAATGCTTTCTTCCCTGGTTGGGAGCATCTCATTTTTTCTCATTAGGGGAACTCATCTGAGCTCAGAGGATAAAAGGAGGACTGATAGCCGGCATTTCTCTCTCACTCCATCTCTCCTCTCCCTCTTTTTCTCCCACTGTGCACATGCCACCTAATTAATTACACCCTACCATCGCATTGCTACAACAACCACTGCCGGCTAATTAACAGTACGCCTCAATCATGACCCCACTTCAAGGGTTCTGGATGTGTTTGTGTGTGTGAGAGAGATAGAGAGCTGGAGGAGGAGGATGAAGAGTATATGTGTGATGTGCTGTGGAGAGAAAGAAAAAAAAAGCAGCAGGAGAGAGAGAGAGATAGAGAGAGAGAGAGAGAGAGAGAAGAGGAGGTGGGGCAGGAAGATTGAAAGAAACAAATGGATAAAATGCAGCTAACAAGAAGTGATAAGAACTGAAAAGGTAAGAAGGAATGTAGAAATGAGGATATGAGCACTTTGATCTGACAGACAGATGCTGAAGGGAAGACAGGAGAAAGGAGGCCAGGAGATGGATGGAGCACCTCCTCTTCACGCCCAGCTGGACTCTATCAGCCACACTGGAGCCAGAGAGGCTGGTGGGGAGTCCCGACTATGGGGTGTCTCACCCTGGACACATCACTCCCAATCCCCCTTCAGTCTGTGTGAGCCTGGCCAGACCTCAGCGCTGCTGCAGCCTGCTATGCCAGGCTTCGTGGCTCCTACTGCCCCAAACACACTCATGCTGATCATATCAGAGAGAAAAATGGAGCGAGGCAGAGCCTAGGAAAACACGCATGGGCTGTACAAGCTGGAAACCACGTACACCACATGGAACATCCTCATGGTTGAATTGAGAGCAAGGGAAATGAAGAGAGAGGGATGGAGAGGGAGGGAGCTATAATTTGTTTAGTGTATGTGATTGAATTAGTGTTAGGGTCATATTCTTCTTCACCCACGTCACACACACGGAGAACTGAAGCCCAGTGGGGCAATCACAGCATTAATAGCGCTTGACTGAGCCTACACACACACACACACACACACACACACACACACATATATACACATTTCCTGTGTATCTGCTCAACAGTTTATGTAGAGTGAGGACAGAAGGGGGGGGGTTGAGAAGATGAGATGAAAAACAGAAAAGGGGGATCACAGAGGAAGTAAAATATATGAGAACAGGAAAATATAGTAAAATGAAGATCAGTTAGGGAGATAAAAATGTCACAATTTAACAATGGTCAGAGATTTTAACTAATAATTATCTTATGAGTGCTAAATTATATTTTTGTATTGTATTAATGCATTATGGGGAGCCAAGTAACGGATTTACATTGTAAATACATCCAGACAGGTAAATATAAGAATGAATGTGAATTAACATGTCTTGCATCTAGTTTTGCTACCACAACAAAAGCCTGTGCTGCCCTTGGCACAAGACAAAACCCACATTTGCATCGCGCAAAATAAAAGACCTGTAAAATTATTTTGCTAGGGGTGACCATTCCATTGGTACCAGGAAGAAGTAATTATAAGGTCAGGGAAGTGAAAAGAAGTAATTTTGAGATTTATTTCTGTAAGGTAATTGGAAATTGTTAATTTTATTTAGTCGCTGATCACATGGGAAATTTTACTTAGCTTAGAAATTTAGCTGTTGGACAGGATAAGTCAATATACACTACTACTACTAATGCAATATTTGTACACAAAGGTGAGTGAAGGCACGGGACAGAAAAGAGGTGAAGATGTTCCTCAATGTTATTAGCATTTTCGTAGGTGTTCAACCACACATAAAATGACGTGAAATAAAGATTAATTCATATAACACCTTAAATATTTACTGTAATCCATTTTTTAATTTGTATAAGACATAATTATGAGACTGTGTTAAGATTTCCTTCATTTTTTCATGATATGATAACACCAACATCATTAGAAAAAAACTGACATTTAAACACTGTCACAAGACCAACATAAATGGAAACTGTAGGGGAAAAAAGGGGACAAAGGAGAGGAAGAAAGAGTGAGAGTGAAACAGAATGTACTAGTAATGGGCCAACAGCAGAGTAGAGAGGCCATGTTCACTGTCATCCATTAACATGGCCAGGACTAAATTATTCACTGCACTCCGTCACCTTACACAAGCCTGGGCTAACTCAGACTAAAGAGGGCTGTGTGTGTATGTGTGTGCATGTATACGTGAGTGTGCATGTGAATGAACAGTGGCTTGTAGAGACGTTGTAGAGAAGGATTCCTTTAAAGAAGGGGCTCACTGTTGCCATCCTGTGGCTAGAACAAGTAACATACTGTGTACAAGCCATTTCTGTTAGAAGACACACACACACACACACACATACACACACAGGAATAAGAAAATGTCTTTAAATAAGTCTGAAAAACATGCATGCAAACAGTGTACTAGCTCTAACCTTTAGATGGCCTTAATGTGCAGTAGCAAGCACACAAATACATAAACATGCAAGCACATAAACTGTGCAAACACAAAAAGACGGGGAGGAACAGAGAACTGTTTTGTGTAGAGGAAGTTGATTTCCACACAGCCTGCTGGTTTACTATGGAACTGGAGAGGCTGGTTAGCAGGAGCAGCTGGGCAAACAATACAACCTCACCTGGAGTCATTTACATGGATTGCGTGTGTGTGTGTGTTTGTGTGTGTGTGTGTGTGTGTGTGTGTGTGTGGTTGTTATGTTAAGAGGGGTGTCTCCTGTTGCTGCTCTTCTTCATCATGTTCCTGAAAGTGCCGTTGGCAAGGAAACCAGAGAGAGAGAGAGAGAGAGAGAGAGAGACAGAGAGAGAGACATGAGAGATAAGTCAAGGAGCACAGTTTCGGGTAAGAGCAAAATGAAATGGGGAAGCAAAGGCAGACAAATGAGAGGAAAAATAAAAGCAGAGAATGGGGCAGGGCGGTTAGCAGGGATGGGATGGGATGGGTGTGTGGGTGTGTGTGTGTGTGTGTGTGTGTGTGTGTGTGTGTGTGTGTGTGTGTGTGTGTGTGTGTGTGTGTGTGTATGTGTGGGGGGGGGAGTTAACAGAGGGGAGAGGCAAAGAGCATGTGACAGTGTGACCCATGCCTCCCACTGACAAGCTTTATTACAGTCCCACCTGCAGCGAGACAGCAAAAAGCACTTAGCCTCAGCCAAGTCGCCTGACACTGGAGGACAGTTTGAGAGGGAGAGAAGGAGAGAGCGAATGGAGGATCGAAGAGCACAAAGAAAGGAGGAAGAGAGTGTGGAGGTGGAGACAAGGTGGCCGGGTGGGAGGAAAGGATGATTGAAGTCATGGGGTAGCAGAAAGGTACGTAAAGGAAAGGAGATATAAAGAAAGGGGACGAAAGGAAGAAAACATGAAAAGGACAGAAATGAATCCAATATTGCTCTGTTATTATTTTTGTTCAAGCATCCTGACTTTTACTTACACTCCAATATGGATTGATCTCAACTCTCTAGTTCTTTTAAGACAGTGGATTGTTGTGGTGTGTTATATAACATCGTAAGGTTTTCTTATTTTTGTCCATCTCTCGGAAATAAAAGGAGAAACACATACACAACACAGCCTGCAGCCAGCTCTGAGTGCACAGACAGTGGGGCTTAATCCTGCTTGAACACCTGTTTCCTGGTGAATGTAAGGTCAAAGGTCGGAGTCTGGAGGTCTTTCACAAAGTGGTCATCCTTTTGAGGGCTACTGCTGAAACATGTCTGTAACCTGACCTCACTGCTCTACATTGAGCCTTAACCTCACATCAGGTGGCCTCACCAATGCCTCAATACTCCCAAGTCCACAAAGGGAATTTTTTGCTCCATGCTGCTATATATATATACATACATACATACATATTTATGCTTTCAAATATATTCACCCTCAAATAACAGAACACACACTCAGATGTCATCATTTAGTGCAATTCATGCAATCCATGAGAAGGAAATAATTAAGAAGATGAAATGAAGAGAGGTTTATTACTTCCTGAACGGCGACAGCTCACATCTATTAGCGCTCCAGCCTGCTGATGTATCTGCTGATGAGCTATGGCCAAGTAATGACGTGCTCCGCTGGCTGTGAATCTATAGGTCTCTCCCCAAGTTTACTCTTTCTGGCTCCCAGGCTCTGGATGGAAAACCACAGTCACTAAATCAAACCCATCCGGAGAGAAGGGGAGAGAGAGGGAGAGGGAGGGAGAAAGAGCATTTGGGGGGGGCCTTACGGCCTGTTTCTCAGCCTTTCGGGGGAGAGGAATGTGTTGGAAAGGGTACAAATCAACCAGGAGTGACTGCACAATAAGGTCAGTGTGACCAGAGGAGAATCATGACTCAAGCGCTAGACACGCACACAAACAAACACATTAAACACACAAATGCAAACACAGTGAGTGATTGAGTCAGGGCATAACCCCATGCCCACCCTGTGAGTGGCTAATAACCATGGCACAGTGCCAAACCCACTGTCTCCTGACTGATTTCCCCATGCCCGCCAGGACTGGCGCCACTCTGCAGAACAGAGCTCTGTTTCTGAAAAATCCTGTGATCATTACATTACTGAATTACTCAAATAGATGGATGAAAAAACAGCCACGCAGGCTAATCCAGCCCGTTTGCCCCCTCAAGAAAAGATGCAATGGAACAGACAATGGGAACACTGTGAATTAATATTTGTTTGTTGAGACTGCTTCCTCTCGCTTAACACACACTCAAACACACCTCAACGCCCACTCTGCTGGACTGGAAAAAGAGGGCAGTGAGGTGGCACTCTGCCAAGCGTGGTGCTGCCAAGGGACTCGGTATACCCTGGTCTCCAGTGGCATTTTAATCAGACGTACACACTCCCACACACAGACTCACCACACACACACACACACACACACACACACACACACACACACACACACACACACACACACACACATATACACACTTCCATCTGCTGTGCTTCATGGGAGCAGTGGCAAGCATGTCACTGTCATTCGAAGTTAGCCCACCCTCCTGCCCTCCCTACTGAGGGCAACAAAAGAAAAGAAGAAAAGAAAAGAGAGGGAGCTGAGGAGGGGGAGCAAGCAGTGGCATTCCTCTCCATACCTCTGTCACCCTCCTCTCTCTCTCTCTCTCTCTCTCTCTCTCTCTCTCTCTCTCTCTCCCCCGTTGCCTCCCCATTCAGTGTCCTTGTTCTCCTCTCGCCATACCTTTCCCTCCCTCTTTCCCTGTCATCCATCAGCTGTATTCTTCCTGGCACTGCTCCTCTCATCTCACCACCTGCTGGTCTGTTCTCTGTACAAGAGATACAGGGATGGGCACCTGTAATCACCCTGTCTTGGACAGGCAGTTCCTCATTTCGTGTGTGTGTGTGTGTGTGTGTGTGTGTGTGTGTGCAGTATGCGCACTTGGAACATGGCTGTTTGTGAACCTGACTGCTGTGTTCTCCATGCAAGACTCTTAATGTGAAATGTTAACCGCAACGGCTAAAGCAACAGCTCAGACATTGATCCTCCTCCCAAGCAAATGCGGTTTGCCAGATATTGGGAATTACCCCCCCTCTGTGCCCCAACCAGCACCCACACCCAATCTTCAATGGTCCTCCATGCTCCCACGGTGGGTAATTGTAATTGTATTGAACTGGCCAGCAGCCAAGCGCACAAGACTGCCAAGTCTGCCAAGTCCAGCTGTGCCGTTGCAATCAAAACACACTCACAGCTTTTCTCATGACAATCACATCAGCAGCATGTGTAATTCTGTGACAGAAACACGCCCAGACATACACATAGGTGCACACAAACATAGACATTCATGTCTCTAAACCTATTCAGTCAGTATGGCAATATCAAGGAAAGAAGACTGTGATGAAACAGTAGAAGGGGACAGCATGAAGAGAAAAGGCTAAATTCATACAAGAGGTAAGAGTGATAGATGCTGTAGCAGTTCATATACAAAGAAGAGCATAATGGTACCAATTTACCTACCATACATTCTGCCCTTTATATTAGTTCTGTGTGTCCCTCCCTCCTCGGTCCATAACCACTAATAATGATGTGTGGTTGTTTTGAGTCTGAGCGTCAGCTGACATATGCAAAGATTTCAGTGAATGTCTTCATGGGTCAACCAAGATGTCACATCCTCTCCCCCAAAGTCTGATTCCTGTCTGATAGAGGCTCATGATGTGCAGCGATATGTTTAGACATTTTGAATGAGAACTGGTTGTTGCATTTCTCTATTTTTGAAAGATTTCTGATCTGGATGTATTTTAAAGTGTCTATCTCTGACACACTCGCATTCACAAATACCCACATCTAATCTATTTAACATTATGGTGCGATGTGAAGTGCACATCCTCCCTCTGTCTTTACACCCCCTGATCAAAACAAATATTTAAAATAGAGCTACAACTATTAAACCATTACATATTCACACATGCATGATTAAAACCCAGCAGACTGCAGTGGACAGCAGGACTGTGTAACTGCAACTGTCTCAACTTATCAGCCTGTCCCTATAGCCTCACTAGAGCTATTACAAAGGGACCCATTTAATGATTTAAACACGACAGTCTTAAGATCATGACTGATTGCGCACCTCTCTACTCTATTTTGTGTGAACACCACAAGCGTGTCTTATGTCACGTTTCTAGCCTGAGCGGAAGAAATGGGCCGTGTCATGTCAGTGTGAGCCACAGCGCAACACACATGATGGAGAGCACTTAAATAACTCATGAAACCTTGTTCTCAACCCACACTAGACCACTGGGAGGAACATTCAGTCTTCTGCATGTATGTGTGTATGTCTGTGGGTGTGCGGTGGCCCCCTTTGTCACGACTGTTTAACCAAGTGCTTTTGAGTGTGTTGTGGTTGAGCTAGTGTGCCTGTGGTGTGTGTGTGTGTGTGTGTGTGTGCGTGTGTGTGTGTGTGTGTGTGTGTGTGGGGGGGGGGGGGGTTCAGTTGGAAAGAGAGCTTGAGATGAGTTTCTGTAAATGACAGGGGGGCCCTCACGGCTAAACAGAAATAGCCTCAGAGAAAAAGAAGCCAGTGCAGGAGGGAGCTGTGAGCAGGAGCGACAGATAGAGCAGTGGGGAGATAGAGAGAGAGAAAGTGAAAAAGAAAGGGTGGAAAGTTAAAGACAATTAGATTTACAAAACTCCTGTGTAGTGTGAATGTTTGTGTAAAAAAAGCCAAAGGGAGAGGGAATAGATGCCCAGTGAAAAGGCAGTCCAGCTACACCAGGGGTCGGCAACCCGCGGCTCCGGAGCCGCATGCGGCTCTTTCATCCCATGAATCATAGTGGAGAATAGCTGCTCACATACATATGTGGATCCGAAGATCGACAGGAAGGGTTGAAAGTCTCGACAAATGGACGGCGTTTCGGCGGGTATACCGGCTTCCCCGAGTGTGACGTTTATTTTGAGCGATGAAAAATGATAAAATATAATTTTATTTTAATATTTCAAGATCACAATAATCTTCCAATTTAGAACTAAAATCTAAAAAAAAGAACTAACACAGATAAGGATAAGGATGAAAGAGCCGCATGCGGCTCCGGAGCCGCAGGTTGCCGACCCCTGAGCTACACTGATGAGAGGAGACAGCAGCACTTTCCACATAAACGCACTGAGCTCCAAAAACCCACTGTAGTGATGGACTCCCTCGGGGCATACTCACACACGTACACACACACACATCACTTATTTTTTCTGTCCCTGCCTGCTTCATCATGACATATTCTACCTCATCTTTCAGTCTCACTTTGTCACTACCATCCTTTCCTTTACCAGTATCCATATATATATATATATATATATATATATATATATGTACACTATACACTATATACACATACACACACACAAACACACACACACACATACATATATATATATATTTATATATATATGAAGGAGATGTGAAATGACTAACTACAAAGCTTGTAATTCATCGCTGCGGGTTGAGTATGGCAGGAGTAAAAAATAAACTGAGGTCTCTAAAAAAACAAAAACACAATGAGACAGTGTTTAAGCATGTGCATCTGCGTGTGAAAAAGTAACAAGTGTCAGTGTACAGATGTTTGAGAGTCTTTGTGTGTACGTTATATAGGCAGGTTTGGTTTGCTTTGTTAGATAATGAAGAGCCGTTGCTATTAAACAATACAGTCAAAGTGGGGTGAGAGATCAAATCCCCTGCACATTTGCAAAACAAACAGCAGGGAAATGATTATCATCTCCTCTGCTCTCACACAGCAGCATGTATAGGTTGACTGTTGTAATGCCAAAAAATCTAGTTTGGGTCAGAGGGCAATAGGTATGTAGTTATATATTGATCAAATAAAATGGTGATGTAGGAGAGTAGTGAGTTACAAGAGGAAGAGGTGTTATAAGACCTATAAGATCTAAGAACAAGCCAGAAAAGAAGAACTCAAAATGAATTTTTGCCACTCTTCAGTCTCAGTGATCAAACTGCCTCAGACCTCATCACATTCACTCCAGGGGTGTCACTGCTTCCTGTGTAGCCGCACAGCAGGGTCAGGAGGACACCTCTCACAGGAGCAAAGAAGCAGAGATAAGATGCCTGCTAAGTGACGACACATATATTCTAAGGCGATGGCTCACTCTTACTAATGATGAAGGCTCTCTCTCACAGTTGTGGCCACACAGAGTGACAAGATCAAGAAACAATCAATATGAAACATGAATAATAATGCCGCGAGAGGTTGGAAAATAGTGAGAGGGAAATTTAATTGCACGGATCTGTGCTAACATCTGTTGAAGATGACACTGGTGTGGAGTGAAAGGCAGAAACTGAGAAGAGTAAAAAAAAACAAACAAACAAAAAAAGACAAAAACAACATTGTAGAGTGTTCTGTGGCATTCGGGAGAGCAATACTCACTGGGATGTGGGCGGTCAGCTTGGTCAGATTTCTCTGGCTCCGAGGTCACTGGGCGAGACGGAGTATGGTCACCTGCAGGTTGCGAGGGCCCTGAACCTGAGTCCACCTCCTTACTGGTTCCAGCCGCAGCCTCCATCGCGGCACTAACCTGAAAGACATAACCACATAATTAACATCCTTGATGGCTAATACACAAGAAACAAAAGAAGAATCTTTGCAAAATTAGGGAATCCATTTGTAGGATAGAGGTTGAGTTCATTAATTACCACTGAATCAATGAGTGACTTCACTATAAATCCCCAAGATTAATTACCAACAACCCAAGATACAGATTCTGATTCTCTTAAACTGTTCAGAAAATGTGAACAAAAATGTGTCTTTCCATTATTGGGGCTACAACAACAATATTCGCATCATTATCAAATCTAAACAGTAAAAATAGACTCATATTGTAAATATAGCAATTAAGTGCTGATCTAACTCCGTCATTGTTGCAGCCATTTTTAGCTGCTGTCACAGTGCTCAGATTTCTGCTATAAAAAGACAACAACTGAAGGGGATGCAGCGCTGGGTGAAGCAGTGTCCCTTCCCTGAAGTGACAGAGCCACAAAACAGAAAGACAGACAGACAGACAGAATCAAAGAAGGAGAGAAACAGAGAGAGAGAACGACTTTTCCTGACAGCCCAAGTCTGCTTGGATGTACTGTACTCTGCTCCCCTCCACAGCTGAAAGAGGAAAGAGGGATGAGGATTCAGGAGCGAAACAAGCTGACCATGAAAAGAAGAGGGAGAAGCAGAGGGTGGCTGTCAGCGAGGAGAGAGAGAGCAGTGGGGGAGAGTTTAAAAGAGGCTGTGATGGCTCCCTCCATTGACGAGTAGCAGAGAGACAGGCAGGGGAGGTGCAGCGCATCTTAAGACAAAAAGGCACCCTGGGCTTATGAAATATACATAGCTCTCAGCAGGAGACAGAGACACAGAGCGACAGAGCAGGAGGGCCCTGAAGACTGACGAGACTCCACTACCCCTCCTAAACACACACTTCTAAAAATAAAACACACAGACACATTCCTAATGACTTCTCATGAGGAGCCAGGGGGGAAGTAGTTAGTGCTTTTTTTTCTTCTTCTTTTTTTTTTATTTTGAGTGCGTGTGTCTGTGCTTACATTCACATTCACACACACACACACACACACACACACACACACACACATATGCAAGTGTTTGTGAGCATCAAGGTGCATCAATGCCTCCTCCTTCAGTTACTGAGTAGGAAAAACCACAATAGTAACTATGACACAAAAACTGACAAGTATTTTGGCTGTTGGCCTATATGTAAATTCCACCTGCTGGTCTAGGGGATTTTTTTTGGGGGGGGGTGGAGGTTTGTTTCAACTGCCTCTCTCTGACTTGCCCACCTGCCCTCTCTTCAAGCCCAGACAGCTGCCTCCGCCACACCAGCAGTTAAAAACTATTTAAACAGACCTCACTCTACAATAGCATCACCCTTTGTTCAAGCTAACGATTCACCTCTCCCACACTCTCCCACTAGTGGCTATGCCCCTGAAGTATTGCGTGTGCGTGTGTGTGTGTGTGTGTGTGTGTGTGTGTGTGTGTGTGTGTGTCTGCTGACAGAAACTGGGTTTGTTTACTTATTTGCTTTGTATCCCTACTTATCTTACCCCCCTCATCAGATGCGTTGGGTGTACCTCCCCTAACATTTCAGGTGTAAATAAAAAAAGTGCAGCTAAATAGTCATGTCTGAGCCTGGAGATTACACCTACTCCAGAAAACAAACCTGCTGACACGTTTCATAACCTTTTCTGTCTCCTTGCTGTCTACCCTTTTTTCCTTCCTCCTTCTTTTGTATTATAGGAGTAAAGTGCACATGTGAGGTACATGTTCATGAATTCCCCACATTCTATAATAAATTGCAAAAGTATGACAGAGTAGGCAACTAGAGAGGAAACTAACAGTGTCTGAACTGCCCTGTCAGGTCAGGGCCACAATCCTTTGTAATTTAATTACTGAGATATTGTTGCTTCTCTCATCCACTAAAGCAGATGGTAGAGAGTAACACTTGACATATTGGTCTTAAAGAACAAGCTGTAAGCCAAGATTTGATGGCACGAACATAGCTGTTGCCATCATTGCTCTCAAATGACTCATTTGCCCATATAATTGGGAAGAGGCGTGATTACTTAAAGCATGTTATTGCTCAATAGAGCATTATTGTGGGTGCAGACATTAGATAGTTACGAGTCTACAGCAGGGGTTGCCAACCTGTCAATTGCGATTGACTTGTCAATCTTTGTGAAACTCTAAGTAGATTGCATAGCATTATGGAGAAAATAATAATACTAAAATAATACAACTCCTAGAAATTATGTTTCTATACAACTAAACCTCAACAGCAAATTTGTTTTGTACATAATGTAATCGCTGCCTGGATTATGTTCAGGGGCAGCATGTTTTTGTGATGAATAAAGCACTGCATCTATTGCCATGTTAGTTTAGCATGGTAGCATGCTAACATTTGCCTCCAAACATCATCAAGGAACCTTGAACTTCAACAAAACCTTTGTTCCAATCCATGTAGATAAGTGAACATTTTAACATGCTGGTGGTACTAGAGTAAAAATCAGGGGAACATCAAAGTCAGTATGCTTCATCCTCTGCGTACCATGAATAATTTCAAGGCTATTCAATTACTAGTTGTTGTGATATTTCAGTCTTGACCAAAGTGGTGGAACAACCAACCAACTGATCCTGCGGGCATGGGAAAAATATGAAATGATTTGTTTTGTGATTCCATAGAAGGCAAAATAAAACTAAGATATAGCTGTATTACTGCTTTTTTAATTCAAGAACTGTGTCTGCATTTATGTGCACACTCATGTTGATATATGTGCCCTGTGAATGGAACAGGAATAGACCAGGGACATGTAAAATGGAGCGCAAGAGTCAGGAGGTGAAATGAGAAAGATCTACAGAGGTAGTACTAATTGAGGTTAATTCCACAGTTCAGCATTATCATCTCTAATCGGTAAGGAGGAAGTTGGTAATGGATGATGTCGCAGGACACAATGAGAGAGCCTGTCAGCTGAAATCACGCAACAGTGCGGAGTACTGGATGCCCTCAAAGGATCAGAAGACATTAGCAGCTCAGCGCAGAACATGATAGGAAGCTGCAGATAAACAGAGAGGCTGGAGGGCCTGCAGGCTTACACAGGGAAAAGTGTGAGTACTCGTGTGTGTGTGTGTGTGTGTGTGTGTGTGTGTGTGTGTGTGTGTGTGTGTGTGTGTGTGTGTTAGAGCGAGAGAGGCTTGTCAGTCAAGACAGTCAAAACCTCTCTAGTCATCTGCCTGTCTCAACCCACATCTCACCTGTCAACCTTTTGAAGCAGTGCTGACATCGTCTTGCGCACGCACACACACACACGCACACACATACACGCATGCCCTGCTCTGGGCTCAGTATAACTTCCTAGTAGTGACACACAGTGAGTGATGAGGGGATACACATGCACATCACCCAGGAACACAAGCACCCTCTAACAATTACTTTCTCTCTCTCTCTCTCTCTCTCTATCTCTCTCTCTCTCTCTCGCTCTCTCTCTCTCTCACACACACACATACACTCATTGTGACCTAACCCAGGCCTCTCCTGGGACAAGCTCTTTCATCACAGCCATGCCCGTCGATACTTGAGCCCTGCACAACATCTGTACACACCTACCAGATTCATTAAGGAGGAGGACAGAGTCGAAAGCAAAAGGATACATCAATAAGCAGAGGAGGTGGCCACACATGTGTGTATGCGCATGTGTCACCAGGGGGCAGGGCCATCCATAAACACTGCTGACAGTCTAGACAGGAAATACACTTGAGGATGTCGATAAGTTAGTCAGTGGGGGTGAAAAGAGATCAATAGGAACCCAGGATGATGTCAGTGGCTGCAGATGAGATCACCTGAGGCAACTTAGGATCTTCATATGAATAGTTTAGATATGACATCAAATGTAATATCTCAAATTGTTCCATATTATCTATTTTACGGGAACAAGGAATTGAATCCTTTTACAGGAAATTATAATATCATGAATAAATGCTTGAAATACTCCTCCACAACCAGCTTGAAAGTCAACTAAGACTCAGTACAGACTTTTGAAAGACCTTCAAGCAATGAATTATGTAATTATTCTTTGATTCCTCTGGTGGCAATCCTTCACTACACTGGCATTATCAGTTGAGTCACTATTTTGTTACATCATTTCGTGTTTTGAGTTGCACAGCAGATGTTTATTCATGTGAAAATACCATGGATTATAACTTCAACATTGTTGGGAGTAAATAGCTCCAGAAGCATACTGTGATTCTACCTTGAGATTTGGGAAAATGAAGGAGATGAAGCCGATTTTCACCCACAGGATGTGACTGCCCTATATCACATTGCCTCTCTTGGCATGGTTTTGAGTGCGAGTGCCCACGTGTGCGCACACTCGGGCCGATGTGTGTTTGCGTGTGTTCTGAGCTCGACTGACATTTCCTCAAACGTGGTTGACATTTCCAGGGGATTTGAAGATTTGATCCCTTCTGTGTTTGAAGAGTTGTGTGCTGCCCTCCTCACAACACTGAGGGAAACGCTGCAGCGGAGCCGGCAGCGTGCCCTGCCTTCAGGGCCTTACTCCACAGCATTTGGAGAAGCCCGTTCTCACTCATCCGTAGTGTGATCAGGAGAAGACCTGCACTATACATTGCCTGCCTTTTAGAGATGACTGGTTCACTGCTTGGTCTTTTACTTAGTCTTGCTGTTTCCCCCTGAGCTGTGCAGTGTTTCTGCTTCTCTCAACTGAGGCAGAAAAGCTATCACCAAAAGATATGAGAGAAGAAAGTAGATAGAGATGGTGTGGGAGGGAGCGAGAGAAACCAAGAAAGTGTGAGAGAGAGGGAGGGAGAGATCTGTTTCTCCTGCTACAGGCTGGTTAGTGGAGCGAACTGACACAGACTGACATCTCTCTTCCACGGAGGGCAAGTTAAAAAGAGCCTTACTACTCTTTGTCCATTGCTCTCTCTCTCTCTCTCTCTCTCTCTCTCTCTCTCTCTCTCTCTCTCTCTCTCCCCAACATTCACTCCTCTTACTCTTTCAGCTGTCCTGACCTCTCTCTCTCACTTGCTCTCTTTCCTCCTCTCTCTGATCACCCTGCAGCTCCCATGTCTTGCTTTTTCTGCCTGGATGAAATCTGTAGCAGTCCTGTCTAAGCCTGAGGCTCAAATTACACTCCACCACCCTGTACTGGCCACACATCCACAATCAAACACACACAAATGTACACACATGCAAGCCCATACAGTAGCCACAAGGACGCCCAGGGCCCAAACACAGGTCAGACTTGGGTCAGTCAAGGGCAGAAGGACAGAAGCAAGCCTCACACTGAGGCTGATCTGAGGGCAGCCGGAGAGACACAACAAGAAAATACACACAAAAAGATGCATGTGAACACACAGAGATACACATGCATGCACTAACTATCCTATCAGCCATCATTAAATTGTAATAGATTTTAAGCTAATGTTTACTGAGAAAGAGAATTTAGCTTTCTTATTTGATTGTCTGCATGACTGAAGGGGTAAAATATGCACAGACATATATACACACACAGCTGGAATACTAACCCCACAGCTACAAAAATGTAAAATATTGACTATTGCTCAATCTGCCCTCCCCTCCAAAGTAAGACTTGCAATTACAATGCAGTTTACCATCTCGTATAGACAAATAAAACAACTACAACACTGGAACCAATGCTGGACACGACCATGGAGCAAATCACAACTTGCTTTAGTCTCTTATCCAAAGAAATAACTCAGCAAACATTATAATTGCTAATAAGATTCAGACAGAATCAGCAGTGTGAATTAGGTCGAACCACACCTGCATGTTGTGTACACAAGGTAAAGCAAACTCCCCCGCAGTACAGGATACTGGCAGTCAGCAGATCAACCAAAGTGGGTGCTGATCTGACCTCAGCGCTCACTATCATCCTGTCCTTCATATGCCAGTGATCTCATGGTTGTAAAACATGTGCATCCTGCTAGAGAACAGAGCTCAAAGGGAGGGAAGCGCAGCATATGATGTATCGCAGTACATATTTTGCCACTCCCTGGGTCTGTTTGTCCCCAGAAACAGGATGCATGGGTACAAGTGCCTCAGTAACTATGTGATACTTTATTGGTCCCCGTAGGGCACTTTTTCTTCCCCCACTTCAAGGCATGTCATAGCACACAGCACGAGCAGAGAGGGGATTCACATGTAGGACTTCCATGGTACCGCTGCATATATACACACATGAATATGTGTAGTGTATTTTACTCCTGTCTGTCTATCTTTTTAAGTTTATCTTCAGAATTCAGTCAAGGTTATCAGACTACTATTTCTGAGTTATTTGAATTGAGACTTGGGCGTCAAACCTAAGAGAGAAGAAGCTAGATGGATGTCAGTAAATCAAGAAAAATGTTCTTCCATGGCCCAACAGTGTGTCCTTGGGCTAACGCTCCAGATACATAAATGCACTCAATCTTACTCAGCCTCAGACACAATGCTTCATATACAAAAAGTGTGTGCAGAAAGGTAATCACTTGTATACGCAAAGCCACACACACACAAACACACACAGAACTGGTGACGACTGCAGGGCTGCATCGTTCTCCCAGGTCAGTTGGGAACTCTAACAGGAAGAGGGTAAGTGCTATCGATTGGCTTCTTCCTGCTTGGCCCAGCTGTCAGGGCAAAAACAAGCTGACCGTTTGACCGTCTGCTTTCCAGTGAAGCAAACAACTACATGTGCACGCACACGCACACACACACACACACACACACACACACACACACACACAAAACAAGAATATGCATATACACACACACACACACACACACACACACAGTGGCTTGCCTTCCAGTTCCTAAAGGATTTGGGATACACCTGAGGCTGTCCATTGTCAAGTGCTTTCTTGTGTGTGAGTGAAGAGTGAAGAAGGTTAGGAGCCATCAAGAGGAGAAATGCACGAAAATATAATTTAATATAATAATTATTAGCAGTAACAGTACAATTTGTTGTAATTAGCCCTGTTGGTCAACCTGGCAGTGATCTGTAATTGCTTTCAGCTCATGACCATAAAAAGCATTAAGCGGATACAGAAAATAAATGAATTAATAAATAGAATTAATTTTGCCTCTCATTTCGTCATGGAAATCGACCTAGAGCATCATAGATTAGTGTTTGTGATCTGTTACATGCTTTCAGACTGTTCCTGAATATAGCTGTATGTGTGGGGTGTGTAGTGCTAGGAGAGCTAGTAGATAGACAGACACTTGGGTCGATGTAAAAACACTCCTCTGGGCAGCAATGTGACATTATGAACAGAAATCTCTGCTGCAGTCAGCTCTCTTCGATGGCATTTAGATATAAGGCAGAGGAAAGATGGAGGGATACAAATCAGGAGGAAGGATTAGTGGATGAACAGATAAACACACTAACGGAGACAGAGAGGCTGCTCATAATGGTTTAACAAATCAAAGGGAGGGA